>NW_027185674.1:3678548-3702942 GCF_028583685.1 Petaurus breviceps papuanus | reverse complement strand
GGAGAGAAACCACCTTTCATCTGAAGGAGGGTAACCAGTGGGGAAAATACGGCGTAGTTGAAAGAACACTGAACAGCCAAGAAATTGTTTTTCAGTCATTTCAGTCATGTTCAGCCATTCATGACCCCATTTGGGGATTTCTTGGTGAAGATACTGGAGTGGTTTGTCATTTCCTTCTCCAGCTCATTTTGCAGATGAGGAAACTAAGGCAAATAGTTAAGTGACTTACCCAGGGTCATACTGCTAGTAAGTGTTTGAGGTCAAATTTGAACTCAGGTCTCCCTGACTCCAGGCCTGAGACTCCAACCATGACACCACCTAGCTGCCCCAGCCAAAAAATTATGGGTTCGATCTAAATGTCACTGGCTATGTGACACTGGGGCTCAGTTTCTCTTAAGTGGAAAATCATGCTTGCTTCTTCTCTAAATCTCCATTGCACTGGCATGTTGGGTGCCCAGAGTGGGATGACGACATCTCCCCTTGCTGTTCTATCATCAGATCATTCTGAAGGCTGAAGTTTCTAATACTCTCGTGAACAAGCCCCCATCTGATATGTTGCCCCTAATATCAATCAATCAGTTGACATAAATTAGCTTTTAAAAAAGAGAATTTGCTAAGAAGGTATAATCAGAATAGTAGTTACAAAACAGTCTTCCAAAACTATCCCCTTGAATACACGCACAGACACAGTTTCTATACCAAAGGTCATGAGAAACCTATGTTAGGACAGTGTGAAGCTACAGAGACCTCATGACTCCTTGCCCTCCGAGTCTTATCATTGTTGTCTTCTGCTGCTGCTTCTGCTCCCCCTCCTCCTTCTTCTTCCTTTCTTTATTTTAAATTCAATTTTATTTTATTTTCAGATTGAGATTCTTTCCTCCCACCCATTGAGAAAACAAGAAATGCAAAACTCACTACAAATATAAAGTGAAAGCAAAATAAATTTGTACATTAGCCATGTTCTGGAAAAAGAAAAAAGGAAAAGAAAGAGGAAAAAATATAATTCAACCTGTACTCTGAGTCCATCCATTCCTTCTCTGAGGGTAGATAGCATGTTGCACCGTGAGTCCTTTTATAATTATGGTAGGTCATTGTGCTGATCAGAGTTACTTAACTTTTTCCACAGTTGGTTGTCATTACAATATTGCTGTTGTATGTTGTTCTCCTGACTCTGCTCACTTCACTTTGCATCAGTTCATATAAGTCTTCCCAGGTCTTTCTGAAACTATCCTCTTCACAATTTTTTATAGTACAATCATACTCCATCACATTCATATACCATTACTTATGCAGCCATTCCCTAAATGATATGCATCCCTTCAGTTTCCCAAAGTCCTTTTCTAATTTCTTGAAGAATACTCAAGACTGACTAGGAATAGGCAAGAGAGAATTGATCCCTTGCTTAGGAGACAAGAGAAGTGTAAGTCAAGGTCAATGCCTCCTCCCGGGACATGACAATTCTGTTTAGGATGGACAGACTTAGAAACTCCCTCCTCTACCTTTCAAGAAGCAATCCCAGGTAATTAAAATACCTGGGCCAGCAGCCCTATGGGAAAATAGAGGATTCAAGGACAACTTGGGAGATAATTATGGTGCTACCCCACCCCAAGACCTGGGATTCTGCAGAAGATATACCCCCAGGGTACCAGGGAAGAAAGGAACCTAATGATCATAAATCACTGCAAATATGCATGGAGTTATGGATAAAGATCTCGCATGAAATACAAGGGGAGAGTGTTTTCATAATCCCTGACAGATTTTTTTTTTGTGTGATAAGGCCTAGAATGCAAACAAAACCTTAAGAGTAATAAAAATATGCTTTTGTGTAGTAAACATACTGAGAGGTTCTCCCCATGTGCACCACTTTCAGAAACTTGATCCCTTGGGAAGGCAAGGAGTATCATGGACTAGGGGTTGAGGAGAAGAATGGAACTTCAAGGACTATGAACAAGGCTGGTGACAAGTCAAGAGCTTCAAAAGGGACGGTATAGAGGGCAGTGAGGACCAATGACAAGTGACACCCACTGAGAGCCGTAGGTGGCAAGAACTTCAAGAAAAATTCCAATGCTGTGCAGTCAAAGAGGCCAAGGAAGACAGTACTGCGGAGCAGGAGCAAGCTGTCCATGCCCCATGCTAGAGCCTTTCCTAGAACCAGACCGTGGGGGTCCCTTAGACTTTGACAGGTCTCTGGAGAAAGAATGTCCTCTGGGGTCAATCATTATGTCACGTGGGCACCCATCTATTCCCATTTACTTATACATAAGACTTTCTGCTTAGAGCATTGCTAACCTGAGTACTTGTAAGGGGAGCAGATGACTTACCCTTGGGGCCTTGTCAGATCCTGAGCTTCCCAGCTCAGCTCAATGAGCAAAAGAAGTGAGAGTGCCCAATGTTCACACAAACTCTTGTATAAAGAGAGTGCATCTGATACAAGAGTAACATAAAAGTAAGTTCTTCTAGGTAAGATGGACCAGATCTTGAATTCAAAACTGAATATTCACTCCTGACTCAGTACTGAGGGACAGCTAGGTGACGCAATAGTAGAGCAGCAAGCCTGTAGTCAGTTCAAATCCCGCCTCAGACACCTACCAGTTGAGTGACCCTGTGTGACTTACTTTCTCTCAACCTAAGTTGGAAACAAGAATAGTTCCTACCTCCCAAGATTGTTGTGAGGATAAAATGTGATCATAAGTGTAAAGTGCTTAGCACACGCCTCAAACATAGTGCTATATAAATGTTAGGTATTATTAATATTGTTGTTGCTGTTCGTTATAAATATATAGAGCAGGAAAAGCTCTATCCCGTTATGTGCCAGGATTTGGTTAAAACCCACTACAACACATCGAGGATTTGGTAGGCAGGGTTATGTTCCCCCTCAGATACCCACCCAGGGGAATAACCAGAGATAGAACCTACTTTGTATTAGACCCAGGCTGTCCTCTGGGAGCAGATAAAAGCTTCTTGAACTGGAGGATAGGGACAGGCTGATGCTGGAAGATTACACCTTAGAACAGTCAGGTGCTGTTTACTTGTTAGAGACGAGAATGCTAATCAGAGGGGCCAGGGGCCGGAGGTTCGGGCTGGATCAGAAGTACAATTTAGAACTCTAGAATCAACCATACAGGGCAGGTGAGGAAATATCAGATTGGACCAGGTCAAAGTTTCAGAGACCAAGAGTCAAACAGTATCTCGGTTTTAAAGAGTCCAAAACAAAATTTGCTAAACTTGGAAATTTTGTGTTTATGCTCAGGGCTCTGCTCTCCAGTTTCCCTTAAACGAGGAGGATTTTGTTATTGCTTAGTCATTTTTCAGGCATTTCTGACTCTTCGTTATCCCTTTTGGGGTTTTCTTGGCAGATACTGAAGTGGTTTGCCATTTCCTTCTTCAGATGAGGAAACTGAGGCAAGTCCCTTAAGTGACTTGACCAGGGTCACATAGCTAGTAAGTATCTGAGGCTGGATTTGAATTTAGGTCTCCCTGACTCCAGGCCTGATATTCTATCCACTGTGCCACCTCCTCCCCACCTATATTTCTCTGTGTCCCTGATATTCAGTGTTCATTTATTGTCATTCCAGGTGCAGCCACTATATTACAGCCAGGAAAGCCCACAGCCCTTTAGGTTGCAGTAACCAGTCCAGAAGTTCTGATTTCCAAAATGCTCCAGCAGGGTCCAACAGAGCTTTTCAGTCTGGACTTTGGGGAGCTAACAATATTAATAATACCTAACATTTATATAGCACTTACTATGTGTCAGGCTTGACCATTGCTCAGGAGTATTTGGGATTTACCTAGAATGCCCTCTGACACACAAGCAAGCAAGTCTCTAAGCTTCAGAGCCGCTTAGAACTGGATTTTTCCATGGCTAGTAAGCAGCATCCTTCTTATCTTCCTCCCCTCCACCTTCCTCCCCTTAACACTCAGGAACAGCTGTAGGAAAAGTTGGTCTTTGATGCCCACCATTTTTGCAACCAGCCTATTTCAAGAAACCCTCTTGATCCCTTCCTTTCTCCCCCTCCCCCTCCAGTGCTGTGTTCTCATGCTGCTGCTCTGGAACAGAACCCTGTTGCTTGGCTTTCCTACTCCTGTTCACTCAATAATACCTTTACTTTAATACCTCTCTTCTGCCCCACCTACCTTGTTAAAAACCCACCAGGCAATAATCCTCTGGGTCCTTGCTGACTGTTTCCAGGTGCTGCCTCAGTTGTGTGCTAATGTGAGAGGATGAAGATCCCTCTTCCCAAGAAGGAATAACTGTCCTTCTAGAGACAATGTACCACCCAGACTGCACTTGAACACCTACCTCTGTTTCTTACCATGAAATTCACTTTCTCTCTCTAGGCTTCAGTTTCCTTGTCTAAGGTCCATTTCAGCTTAATAGTCATTTCCAACTCAAAACCTATTCAAATGGGACTCTGTCCTCTTTGGTGGAGACTGATTACTCTATGCCCTGCTCTTGTCTAAGCAGCAGAATTGGTGAGAACTAGAAGATGAAATCTCTTCCTTCCTGATCTTCTGGCCCATTTCAAGAGAGAAGGAGCACCATTTCTGACTCCCATTAGATCCCTGAAAGGGGAAAGACTAAGAAAAATGTAGAGGAACCTGCCATCTCTGTCACATCCCTATTCCCAGCTTGCTCCCAAAGGGAGATCTCATTTATTCTATGTATTGTTTGATATACAGTCTCATATGTCCACTTTCTCTGATTTCTATTGGTATCTGAATAAATAGATTTATTTGCTACTTGCTTTGTGAGTTCATCCTGGAATTAACATTTGGGAGGAAGGGAGCCAGGTCTTGGATATATAGCTTGGGGACCTCCTTTCTCGTTAAGGATAGAAATCAGGAGCTTAACCTGAACCCAAAAATTAGTTCACTATGACTAACAATATTTTAGGGAGTAGAGAAATATAATTCTAGCCTGGTACCCCCTTTCTGTGAGGAGAGTTGTCTCTGGACCCAACCTCCTTCTTTTCTTCTGGGCAAAAATCAAAATCTCTCTTGGAGAAAGATGGGAGATAGAGACTCTAAATATATCTTCCTTCTCTGTGAGCCACATCTAGACAGAACCATGTGGACACAAATAACTTACATGGGCAAAAGAAAACAGTGCCCCCCAAAATAACCTATCAAGAGAAGTTCCACCTAGGCAGGAAGGATTATGTGTCATGGCAGGTCACTTAATTCAATACAATGGAATTCAATAAACATATATGAAGTGCTACTATATAAAAGTCATCAAGGGGGCTAAGTGGTGCAGTGGATAGATCACTGGCCCTAGTCAGGAGGTCCTGAGTTCAAGTCCAGTCTCAGACATTCAGTAGCTTTGTGACCTTGAGTAAGTCACTTAACCCCAATTGCCTCCAAAAAAAGATACAGCCGTTGTGCTGGATTCTGGGGCTATCAAGGTAGCTACAATACCAGGTCCTGTCCTCAAGAAGGTCACCATCCAGAATAGAAGGGAGATCATAAATTCAAAGGAGGCATCTAGACCTATGAGAAATTTCATGAAGAAGAGATCATTTTCACTTGGGGATGAAGGCAGGGTGTTCCAGAACATCAAGGAAGACTTCCTGGAGGAAGTACAGCTGAGTTGGGACTTAAGGAGAGAAGGACTTGAACTGATATAGATGGAGGGATAGTAGGGGAGTGTCCCTTCCAGGCACTGGGAACAGCATGGACCAAGACACAGCTACAAGAGAAGTCCGGTTTGGAGAGAAAAAAGAGGAACAGTCCAAGATGAGGCTGGAAACGTGGGTTGGACTTCAGCCGCAGGTGGTCTTAAATGCCGGGATCAGGAATTTATTATGGAGACAATGAGGAGCCACAAAAGGTTTGTAAGTGCTGATTTAGAAATATTACAGAAGGAACTAATTATATGAGAGCCAGAAGAGCCTTCCCAGCACCCTTCAAATCATGCTATACAAGCAGTTGTCTACTGTGGCAATGCGCAGGGTGGACATGCTAGTTTCCATATGCTCTCAGGTATGCTGAGCAAATTCTCACATGTGTGTATAGTGTACATGTGGGTGTATGTATATGTACACATATATACATGCACACATGTATGTGTGTATATACACATGCATATGTATATATAATAGCCCACGTGTTATGAGGGTTGTCCCCTATATGTAGCATGGAGGTATCATGAAGCTCAAAGGAAGGCAGTATAAATACCTCCAGATTCTTCTCCCTCTACCATTCTCCAAGAGACTTTCATCCCTTCCAGGAAGGGAAGCATGTAATTGAGACCGGAGGTCTCTCGGGTCTCCTCACAAAGAAGGGGCATCAGGTTAGAATTATATTTGTCTGCTCCCTTAAATGTTTTAAGTCTAGAAACATGATCATGCTTGATGTAACTTTTGATCACTGTGTCATTATTGAGGGGAAGGAGGACCCCCAGTTATATACCTAAGGTTTGACTCCCTTCCCACCAAATACCAGTTCCACAATGAACATACATAGTAAAGAACAGAGAAATCCATTTATCCAAATTGTGGCCAAACAGAAATCAGAGAAGGCATACACAGGATAACACATACCAGACAATACCAAGTGGAGGAGCTCTCCAAGTGGGAGTAAGATAACTCAGTAGAACAGAGAGAAATAATCTACATCTCACCCAAAGGGAAACTCCCCAAAGTCTCTAGTGTAGCGAGCTGGGGATAGGCACAAGATGGAGACTGCCAGATCCTCTCATGTTTCCCAGTCTTCTCCTTCAGCAACCTGAAGTGGGGGTGGCCTCTTCCATCTTCCTTCTCAAATTTGGAAGCCAGAAGTCCCCAAAGTTACCTGACACTTGAAGAAGGCCTGATGAAGGCTTGAAGCTTGAAAAGTTGCAATGACTGAAGAAGGCTAAGACCTCTCTGGCCTCACACCAGCTCTGCCCCACCCTTCCCATAGGCTAGGGCATTCATCTCCACCTACGAGGAGAGAGTCCCATACCTATGGGCTTTAGGGCTGGGGTCATGAAAACAAAACATAGATTGCTCTGTTCTTAATGGGTACTTTCTATCAAAGGCAGACTCAAATAAATGGATGAAGCCCAGGCAACGGAAAGAAAACTTGGACAAATGTGTTCAGACTATACACTTATCAAGGGCGTGCAGCCTCCAGAGTTGGAGAAAAAAGTTTTATTAGGACCTGCCCTCAGGACCAAGATCCCAATCTCTGAGGAAGGGTAGCAAGGCCAGACCAAAGCCCACAGCAGGACTGACTGAAGATAAGCTAGGCATTGACTAACACAAGGCTCCTTATATTCCCTTCTGCTTGGAGCCAGGATGGCTGCCAGATGTTGCTATGGGACTGAGTCTACAGGTGGGAGTTCAGAAGACCCAGGATCATATTATACAAATACAAACCTGTAAAAAAAAAAAAAGAAATTTACACGATAACTTTAGAATATATTTAAAAGGAATAGCAAAGTATACATAATACTCAGTTTCGTGTGCAATCATCTTTTCTATTATTATCGTACTATGTTATAGAAATGCTTGTTTTATTCCATAAATTAAAAATAAAATAAATCTTTAAAATATCCTAAGCTGAAGCCTTGGATTGCGGAGTGGGGGTATTGTTTATTTGTTTGTATGTTGTTTGTTGGGGGCAGGGTTTTTTTTTTTATAGCTTAGGATACATCTGACATGAAAAGTCTGTCAACCCATATGTACAAAAGGCCAGACTAAGGCCTGTGGAGTTGCCCAAGGCAAGAAGAGTTCAGAGATTTTTCTCAGGCACATAGTGTTAAGCAGGATTTGAACTCAGGTCTAGTCATTTTAAGCTCAGAATTCTGTTTCTACACTGCCTCTTACAGAGATTTTTCTTATTAAAAAATGATCATGGATAGTATTTGACACATCATACTACTTAAGTTGCCATACATCATGGATTTAGGGCAGCCAGGAAGACCCAGGTTCAAACTCCACCTCTTACATATATTGACTAAATGACCAAGGGCAAGTCACTTAATCCCTCTGTACCACCCTCCCAGCCCCTCCCTCCCCCAGCTAACTCTCCAAGCTTGCTACTAACAAGGGACTTCTCAAAGGAAGTAATTTCCATACCAGTGGAATCATGGGACCAAAAAACTGCCCAACAAACCAGTTGCATCTGAGAGGTTGCTAGGTTGTGCCACACAGTGCTGGACCTGGAGTCAAAAAGACTCACCTCCCTGAGGTCAAATCTGGTCTCAGACACTTAGTAGCTGTATTAGCCTGGGCAAGTCACTTAACCCTGCTAGCCTCAATTTTCTCATCTGTAAAATGTGCTGGAGAAATAAATGGCAAAACCACTCTAGTATCATTGCCAAAAAAACCTCAAATGGGGATGTGGAAATACTATTGAAAATGACTGAAAAACAACAATTAAAGTTGCACCTGATTTGTCCAGGGTTCTCAGTCCAAGCTTTCGTTTCAGCAGTTTCTCTCCTTCCAGGACCAAACGGAGGGAAGGACAGAATAAACAGTTATTAAGCACCTACTATGTGCCAAGCACTGTGCCAACTGCTTTATCTCATTTGATTTTCACCACTCTGGAAGTACTTCTCCTTTTGTGGAGAAAGAATCCTTCAGAGGAAAGAGAAAGAAATCTCAACATTTGTACAAGGAAAAGTATTGTTTTACCATTCTAAAAGTGTGTGTGTGTCACCACAGTAATTATCTCTTCCTTTCAGCCCCCAAAGATTAATGTTGTTAAGTTTAATTGGCATCTTGCTTCTGGCATACTCAGCCCAAGTTGGTGAGGACTCTGCCATGGGCTGCTTGTCCTGGCCCATATCACCACTGGTCCCATCAGAATGTCCTGGCTCCCAGAAAACCAACCCAGCTCACCAAGTGGATGCGCCTGGTTCTATGCCTGTATCATGAGAAAATGGCAACTGTGTGAGCCTCACTCAGTAGAAATTTACATTAATCTGGAAGGAAATGATAGTCCTCATTGACATTTGTTTGGTTTTTTTTAAGTGTTAGCCCTTCTGAGATCATCACCAAATCCTCATACATGAGAAAGGACTTCTATGGACGTAAGAAATTGTTAGAGAATAGAATGGCCTTTGGAGGGAGTTAAATTTTAAGAAAATCCATTATATTTATAATAACCTAGACTTTCCAAACCAATCACTCATATGAAAAAAGGACTAAGCTTGTTCAAACTTAGAGGAAAACGAGTCCTTTTTCCTCCGGGCTAGGTTAGCAACCATCAAAAGCTGGAGCAGAGCAGGGTCCAGGGCGCTCATAGAGCCCTCTCCAGTTTAGGGAGCAGGGGAAGAGCATTGCATCCAGGGAGCTTCTGCAGAGGGTTATCTGAGCAAGATCAGGAGCCTGGCACATCAGGGACCCTGACAAGGCCAGGAGCAGGAGACATATCTAAAGGGCAAACAGGACCAAAGCAAGAATCATCCCATTTCCTGAGAGGGCGCTAGTGATAGGCAAAGTCTGGTTCATTCTGCCATTGCCTAGTACTAAACTAAGCAGGATGTCAAGGTAGACAAAGCGTCACCTCAATTTGCCGCAATCAGATCTTCGGTGCTCTTCTGTGTTTTGGCAATCCGCCAAGCCCTCCTCTTTCTCCTTCAACGGCAAAGCAGCCCAGCTTTCCCCCATCATTCTCCATGGCAACAGCCAAGTTCACAGGCATGGGGCAGAATTAGGACCAAGAGGTGGAAGTTGCAAGAGGCAGATGTCACCTGAATATAAGAGAAATGTTCTTAATTAGAGCTGGTTGTCAATTCAGAAAAGTATTTCAAGACTTCCATAAAACAATATACACAATGACTACAATGGGAATGAAAAGAGAAATAACCCAAAAAAATCCCCCGAGTGCTATATAAATATAGTCACTGAATTTGATCCCTCCAAAAGAGGTCAGAAAACGTTCCTCCCTTGCTTCTTTGCAGAGGCGGAGGCCTATGATTGCAGAACAGTTCATACACTGCCATGTTCAGTTCATATTGTATCTTTCTTTCTTCTTCTCTTCTTTGTTTTGGCTTACAAGAGATAGCTCCATAGGGAAAGGATATTGAAAAATTAAGGTGAGATGAAAACAAAAGATATCAATGAAATTTAAAATTAAAAAAATAGAGCTATCCAGCAATAGAATGGGCAGCCTTGAAAAGAAGTGAGCTCCTCGTCTTCAGAGATCGTTGAGTAGTTGGATGAGTAGCTATAATGGACCTTATAAACATAATTCATGCTTTGGGCTGGGACTGGACAAGATGACCTCTGCGATGTCTTCCAAATCTTCAGTGCTGTGGTTCCAAACGTATGGAATGATCATTCAGGTCATCAAAGGACAGACTCCAGGTCTCTCTTTACCATGAGATACCATAAACTCAAGACTCCTTGAAACTATATGCCCCCTCATATACATTTAAAACAGGATTTTGTGGGCATTCACTTTTTAGGGAAGAGGAAAGGAAAGGAGAAACATGTATTTAGTGCCTACTTTACTGGGGCAATTAGGTGGGGTACTGGATAGAGTGCTGGCCTGGAGTCAGGAAGAGCTGAGTTCAAATATGACCTCAGACTCTTACTGTGTGACCCTGGGCGAGTCACTTAACCTGTTTGCGCCAGTTTCCTCAACTGTAAAATGGGGATAATAATAGCACCCACCTCTCAGGGTTATTATGAGTATAAAATGAGATAATATTTAGTAACTGCTTAGCAGAGTACATGACCCATAGTAGGATGTTATATGAATGCTATTTACAACTAATGTGACAGGCACCCTATAATGCACTTTTTCTCATCTGACTCTCACAACAACCCTGCTAAGTAGATGTTGTTTATTATCCCCATTTTACAGTCAAGGTAACAGAGGAAATACAGAGGTTAAGTGACTTGCCCAGTGTCACACAGTTAATAAGTGTCTGAGACCAGATTTGAACTCGGATCTTCCAGACTCCAGACCCAGTGCCCTATACATGTCAGAGACAGACAGACAGACAGAGAGCGGGAGTGTTTGATAAGCTGATAGTAATTTACTATTTATCTATTTCTTAGGTTATATGTACATCATATGAAAGCCCAACCCTCTCTCACCCAAGAAATTAGAAGGCAGCTGAGATAGAATCAGAGAAAAATCCTGAGTGTATTCTGAGCCCAGGAATGAAGGCTGCAACTTCCCACATGCTAAAGGACGAGAGGAGCAAGAAAGCTGAGCAGCCTTGCAGATAGGAAGATAGAAGAAGTTTCCAGAATAGTACAACCAGGGAGAGAATGAGAGAAGATGGAGTCTGGAGCCCAGCCTGGATGCTCAGTACTGCCAGTTGTCACTGCCCCTGCCTCAACCAGGAGTGAGATCCCAGGAGAAGATGAGACAAACAATTCAGAGCCAACCAACACCAGTGGTGGTTTTCTCTGATGCTGAGAACCAGACTGATAAGAATGCCTACCTCCCCATCCCTTACCATGCTCTGGCCCTTGGACTGAGCTACATAGTCCATTCTTCACTTAAATCTTTGAGGGTCTTTTTGGTTTCTGCATTTTGTCCTGTGTTCTCAAAACGAAAACAAAAACAGTGGTTTCTCTGAGCTATTGTTTATTGTATGTGTGTCCTTGTAAGGGGAGAAGGAGACTCAAAATAGCTGATAGCTTGGATCACCCAAGGACACAAATAGAGGGAAAGGAAATTCCCTTTCTAAGTCACCGAGATTTTTCCCTACTGGGGACTCGAGCAGAACAAAAGAGATTTTGTTGATACATATTATTATTATTATTATTATTATTGTTATTATTATGGCTCCTCAAAAGCAGAGAAAAGATTAAATGAATCCAAACCACCCAGACAGAATTTTACTATTTTTCTATTGCAGGTTTTTAGAGGGAAGCTTGGCAAACAGAAGCAGGAGAAAGTCCCCTTTGAGCCAGTGACCTTAGAAGTCATGGCCAAAGAGAGGAGTGGGCTGAGAGAGACAGAAAGAGAATGAGACAGAGAGAGAGACAAAGAAAAAGAGAGAAACACAGAGACAGGAAGAGAATGAGACACAGAGAGAGACAAAGAAAAAGAGAGAAACAGAGAGAGAATCACAGAGACAGAGAATGAGACAGAGAGAGAAAGAAAAAGAGAGAAACAGAGAGACAGGAAGAGAATGAGAGAGAGAAAAAAGAAAAAGAGATAAAGAGAGAGACAGGAAGAGAATGAGACAGAGAGAAAAACAGAGACAGAGAGGGAAATAGAGACAGAGAGAAGGAAAAGGAAAGGGAGAAGTTTGTTTGCCTCAGTCAAACACCTCCTTTTCCCAAATACTTTTAGAAAACTAAGATTACAGACTGCATTTATTTAAAAACAGTCTCCACATGAGACTGAGATGATTTCAACAAGAATTTTCCCTGTTATGACCCTTGCATAGTGGACAGGAAAACTTGAGTACAGGTCCAATTTCTGACACATACCAATTGTATGACCCCAGGCAAGTTATTTGAACTGTCAATGAGACTGACAAGCCACTAAAACTACAGTTTATGGACACATTGCTGGCTGACATCATTGTATACTATAAAAGCTTCTTGTAGCAATGAAATAACAGGTCTCGATCTGCTCCCCCCATGCCCAGACATTTATAGGTGATGGCAAGATCAAGGATATGACCATTTCTTTGTGTAGCTGAGGTAAGGTGGAGAAGTAGGTCATGGGAAATGAGTAAACTGAGGGACTGGGAGATTAGCATGTTTGAGGGAGTATTAATATCTTGAAGAATCTTGAAGTTCTCTAGTATGAGTGCAGAAAGTGAGGAGGAGAGAAAGACTGACTTAGACCCTGAACTAATTCAGCAAAGAAGGGGAGTATCTTGGAAGTCGGTAGACAATAACTAATAAAATTTTGACTGGATGGTAAAAATGGATTGGGAGGAGTGGGACAGTGTAGATGTGATGAAAAATCAATATAGTGAGATGAAATATAAAATGCCTGAGTAGCAGTCTTAAAAACTGCCCCCACTGTTAAACTTAATACACTTGAATGTCAGTCTCCAAGCTGATTAGAACCACAGCTAAAAATTGTTACTGAATTCTGTTCTAATAGTTCTGTTATTGCTTGTTTCAATCCTTCTGTGCTTGGCACTCCCTTTTTTGTGAGTAGGAATAAATTAATTGTCCCCACCCAATTCCTATTATTCCTTAAGTGATTCTTTTACCTGTCCACCTCCCCACTTTGGAGCCACCAGACTTCTGAGTCTAAATCTAAGTTGCTATAATTAACATCGCCCTAACGACACCGGTTTAGGGGTTTTGCTAAAGTGCCAATGGGTGTGAGAAAAGAGTCCCCTGTCACCATAGTGACTTCCTAGCACTGTTCTCACTCCACAAATGGCGAGGGCTGGGTACAAGACGGGGAGGGGTGAGTGCCCCAGCCCCTGAGGTCTCTGCTGAGCCATTTTGCTATGCTAGATCTATTTAAGGTAGGATGGCTATTTTTAAAAATTGTGAATAAGAGACCCTCATTTGGTGCACAGTTGGGAGCTGACTCTCATTGCTAAAGAAAGACCAGTCCTTTAGCAAGAAGTTGGATATGGGACCATCTCAGAAAAAAAAAGGCAACATGTTTTTCTCAGGTGCTGATCTGCACGTAGATTTTCAAATGCTACAGATGAAACTGAGCATAGGGAAATAGAAGAGATTAATGGGGCCTGGCCAACTGCTCCCCCTGAGCCTAAGAAGAGAAGCAGGATTTTGAGGTTAGGAGAATTGACCTTAACTCCTTAACTCCTAGAGATAGCCCTGGCAGTAGGCAACCCACTGATCGCTAGCACCAATGTCATAGAATCATAGGATTAGAATGGGAAAGGTTCTCAGAGCCCATGTAGTCCAATCCTCCTCATCCTACAGATCAGGAAATTGAGGCACACAGAATATGACTTACTCAAGGTCATAGGTCTTCTGTCATTTTTTCACATAAGTCTGATTCTTCATGACCTCATATTGGGTTTTCTTGGCAAGGTTAGCCATTTCCTTCTCCAACTCATTTTACAGATGAGGAAACTGAGGCAAAGGTGGTGAAGTGACTTGTCCAGGGTTGCACAGATATTAAATTTTCTGAGGGGGCGGCCAGGTAGCACAGCGAGTAAGAGCACCAGCTCCAGTGTTGGGATGACCTGGAGATCGAATCCCAGGCTCAGACACTTAGCACCCACCCAGAAACACCTGGCCGTGTAACCTTAAGCAAGTTACTTAACCCCGATTGCTTAGGGGCGGCCAGGTGGCTCAGCGAGCACTGGCTCCAGTGTCAGGATGACCTGGGGATCAAATCCAGGCTCAGACACTCAGCACCACACCCAGAAATAACTGGCCATGTAACCTTGAGCAAGTTACTTAACCCCGATTGCTTTAAAAAAAAAAATTCTGAGGCTGGATTTGAACTCAAGTCCTCCTGACTTCAGGGCTGGCTCTCCATCCACTGTATCACCTAGCTGCCCTACATCCAAGGTCATACAAGTAGGTAAGAAATAACAGCAGAAGCATGATTTCAACTCAGAACTCTGCCTCCAGATCCAGAATTCTTTCCACTAAGCCATGCCATTCATTAGGGTCCAGCACTTTCCTTTCTCTACCACATGCTGCTGTCTTTTCTCCCTCGCTTTTTCTCCAGAGGTATACAGTAAGCACCACCTTGTGCTGAGCATTGTATTAGGTATCCAGAATTGTTTAGGGGGAGCTCACTGATCCCATAACTTGTTTGGACAGGCAACAAGATGTATACATGAAAAGAATGAGAAGATTTCAAAGCTACATGAGACCATGGAGATCAACTAATCTGATCCTTTCATTTAACAGATGAGGAAACTGAGGCTCAAAAAGACATCTGTCCCACAGTAAACAAGAGAGACCAGTTCTCTGCCTCCAGTCCAGTACTCATAACAACACAAGGCAGTAAGGGACATGTGCCCTAATGAGTGGAGCAGACAGTCGATGCTACCACAACTCAGAGGAGGGAGAGGTCACTGTGGCCCTAGGCACAGATCATCTTATACCTCTGGCCTTGCCATCCCAATATACTGGACTAGACCCTAGCCATCTCTCAAGTGGCCTATTACAGCTGCTGACTCTGAGGTCTCCCGTCTTCCAGCTTCTTACCCAAGCATCTGGGTTGAGCCATGCAAAGCCAACTAAAGAGGCATCTAGGTGATATAGTGGATACACTGCCGGGTCTGAAGTTGAAAAATTTTAGTTCAAACCTGGCCTCAGACACTTCCTAGATGTGCAACCTTGAGCAAGTCACTTTATCCTGTTTGCCTCAGTTTCCTCATCTGTAAAATAAGCTGGAGAAGGAAATGGCAAAGCACTGTAGTCTCTTTGCCAAGAAAACCCCAGATGTGTGCACAAAGAACCGAACACGACTGAATAACAACTGCACTTGGAAGAAAAGTGAAAAGACTGGCAAAGTGCTCCTTACTCTGTCACCCAAAATGTTTGATGAACTTTAGGTGTATGTGCTGCCAAGTTTCAGAACGAGAAGCAGATTAAAACTTAGAACATGGTGCATTTGGCCATTAGACAGAAGAGTCATCACCTAAAGAGAAGCAAAAGTAGATATTAACAGGCACCTGGAGTGACCTGATTATTATAATTGGGCACTGAATTGGGCCTCATTTCCTGGAATCTAAAGCAAAACTGAAAATAGGTTGGGCTGTAGTTTTCATTTTCTGACAAGAGATAGAACACACAAATTCATCCTCCCCTGGATCTAAACCCGAAGAACCTTTTATCAGTCACATGGTCTCTGGTCTAAAGGAAGTTGAGCAACATGGTGGATGCCATCTTCAATTAGTGGTTTACAAAGAACACAGACCATCTAACAGGATGGTTCTTGTACAGGGTATCCCCAAAGTCTTTAACTGCCCTGATACTTTGGGGACACCAAACTCCTTACATACAGGCAGTGTGTAAATTAAAATTAATTTAATTATATAAAATTAAATTATATGTCAGGGACGACATTTCTGCCAGGGACTGAAACAATCTAGTTTGTGTACTGTAGCAGCAAGCACCCCAAGCGTCCTCAGGGTTTGCAGCTACCACAGGTTCTTGGATCTGCTTTGTTAAAGGAAAGCAACTCAAAATGGGTTAACAAGCTTACTTTAATCAGTCAGACATATATCGTTTACCTTGTTCAGGAGAAAAGGTCAGCACCCTGAACCTCAAAGTATACAGGCAAAATTATCAAGACAGAAACATCAAGTAGACAGATTTCCAAACTGTCCAACCATTACATCCATACCCAGTCAACATCTGGGTTTCCACATTCTGGGTTTTTCAAAGCCGGGGGACTCTCAACAACGGCTTCCCAGAATTCAGATCAAATCACAGAACACTTCTCAAAGTGAGTCCCAAAACAAAGCTACACATCAGGGCTTATATAGCCTTCTCCTGGCTCAGAGAATGTAACAACCTTATTGACTCACTGGCCAATCAAGAAGTATCTACTGAAAAGCAAGCCTCCCTCCCCAGGCTTCAGGTGCATTTTAGCCTAGGGGCAGGGAAGATCTTCCAAATTTGCATTTCCATTACATGTACTCTGATTTCTGATCATTTAATAAGACAGAAAGAGATGTTGGATATGCTAGGGCAATGGATAGTTAATATGGTACATTGTCTCAAATATCAGATATTTTCAGATAATTTTTGACAGATATCACAACACAGTCAGGTCATGATGGAATGCATTAACATGCACCTGTAGGGCAGCCACTCTGAACTGTTGTGAGTCCTATGCTTTAGATGTGAATTGTGCCAAGGAGCAATAATCATTCTGTTGTGAGGTTTTAAAGGCCAAACCTGTATTTTCCCCTAAACAGAAGGTCATCCAGTAACAGTCCAGTTGTTAGAGCCCACAGGGAAGTCAATATTTTCTTCAGAAAATAGATCTAGATCTTTGTAAACATTAGTGCAAATAGTGAAATCCCTGAGTTCTGTTCCACATTAAAACAAACAAACAAAAAAAAAACAAAGGAAATTTTTATTTAGCTTGAAAATAATTTTAGGATAGATATTACCCACAGACCATGCTGGCCATAAAAACATCCCAGTAAGATCCCTGCGAAATATCTGATTTTAAAAAGAAGTGCAAACAGGTCTAAAATGATGAATTCATCAGAAAGTACATCTCTCTAAATAGCAGAATAAATTAGCTAGCTGCTGAATGAGATTAAAATTCTGTCCTTCCTCACACAGATGGACTGCAGAAGTCTCACTATGCCCCCTGGTGGTTGCAAAATGAGTCAATTCCATCTACGTCTAGAGAAATATGGAGAGAAATTTACTAGACACGGAAAGACAAGCTTGTGTAGACAATTCAGAACAGTGGAAGGATACATCCTATAGCAGAAAGGGTGAGTATCAAGGAAAAGGAGATAAAGTCAGAGAGGCATAGGGTTGTGTAAAAGTAAAATACTCTGGAAGCCTTGAAACACTAAGCAAATGGGAGATGTTTTTATTACAGGAAGAGGGATCCATAAGGAAAAGCAGAAGCCCCAGGACAGAATCCTGGCTCTGCCACTAAGTGTCCATGTGGACTTGGGCGAGTCAGTTCCCCTCTTTGGACCTCAGTTTCCTCACCTGTAAAATAAAGGGGTTGGACACTAGATGATCTTACAAACTCACAAACCATTCTGTGATCCGGTGATTCAGGAGGTGGCATACATCAATTAGCATGGATTTATTGAGTAGCTGCCTATGTGCCTGACACCATAAGGGAAGCAAAGTGTCTGTGCCCCTAAAGGGCACAGAGTTTTAAGTAGAGTTGGAGAGTCACGAATAACATAAATGAAACAGCTAGAGAATGTGAAACAGTAATATGATTTTGTGTTTAAACTACTGTTCAGTCATTTTTCAGTCCTGTCTGAAAAATGTTAATAGTACAGATTAAACTTAAAGGTGTGCGGGTTGTTTTGTTTGTTTTTTGTTTTGTTTTGTTGTTGTTCAGTCAATTTTTCAGTTGTGTCTGACTCTCTGTTACCTCATTTGGGTTTTTTTTTGGGGGGGGGGCAAAAATACTAGAATAGTTTGCCATTTCCTTCTCCAACTGATTTTCCAGATGAGGAAACTGAGGCTAACAGGGTTAAGTGACTTGCCCAGGATCACACAGCTAGTAAGTGTCTGAGGCAGGATTTGAACTGAGGAAGAGAAGTCTTGCTGACAGCAGTCCAGGCACTCTTTGAACATGAAGTAGTTAACACCTTGGGAGGAAGTTGCTGATGTAACAGGAAGGGGCAGTTCAGGAAGAAGCTATACCGTAGTTAAGGAAGAACACAAGCTGGACAGACAGAATTTCCTGGGGTAAGCATCATGGAAGCAGGACAGCTGCTGCTGGGGAGAGAGAGGCGTGGGGGGGGCTGGGCTGCTACCACTGAAGACTGAACTGAGAATTGAGAATTGAGAACTGACACAAAAATGGGACTTGTGGTGGCAAGACTTCGATGGGCCAGCGGGAGCTGCAGAAGACTGAGAAAGCCTGACTGTGGTGCTGGTACTTTGTACAAATGTTGTTGTGGCTTTGTTAATGTGTATGAATGTTCTTGTGACTTTGTTAAGCCTTGTCTTCCCAGGAACAGAGACTGTGAAGCATTTGAGATGGCCTGGACACCCCAATATGGAGCAGGAACTGCACAGAGAGCTGGACAAGGATCTGGGAACTGTCTGCCTTTGAACTCAGGCGGCAGTTCGTTAAATTTGGGTAGGAGCTGGGACCATGGAGGAGGACCCATGGAAGCTGAAAGCCTGCCCCAAGTCAAGATGAAAAGACTTTCCACTGAGTAGGGACTGATGAAATTATAATTTACTTGTGACCTAGGGATGGATGGCTTTTGTATTTTCCACTACCCCTTAAGAGGGTACTGAGTAGTGACTATTGAAGTTGCAACTTAATCTTGCATCCCATGGGTGGAGAACTTAGACTTTTGTACTTTGTGACCCTTAAGGAGTCACCTCCTTAAGGATGATTGAATGATCCAGTTACTAAATGACAAAAGTACTTTGTTGAAAACTATGTGACCACTTTGGTGAAAACTATGTGACCATTTTAGTGATAAGTTGTTGAGTTGTGGCATGGTGAATGCTGTACTTCGATTTTCTGTGATAAGTTGTAACATTCTGAATGCTGTACCTTGATTCTCTGTAAATGTTTTGCTCTGATTTGTTATTGAATAAATAGAGAGTTCTCTATATTATGTAATCAGAACCTTGAAAGCTGTTCACAGCAGCAGGCCTCTAGAAAGATTCTCCTTCATGACTTTACAGTGGGGTAGATCTTATGTGACAGGAAAATAGCCACCACTATAGTGGGTTTGTGGAGGGTGGTAACTTGGTTAATATGATGCGTAAAGGACATTATTCCAGTGCTGAGCAAGGATGCAGTGGAAAGAAAAAGTGGAGGTAGGGAGGTGCTAATGCAATGAGTGAGGTGGTAAAGGCCTGATCCCAAGAAAAGGAGGTGAGAATGCAGATAAAGAGACAAGTGTGAGATATTTGAAGGGAAAACCCAGAACTTCGTGAGAGACAGTGGCTGGATTTGGAGAGGAGAAAGGCAAGGCTCAGCCCAGGTTTTGGGCGCCACCAAGCATTCATGCTCACCTTTGATTCTGTCTTCAGTTACCAGGATATGAATGTGGATCCACTGAGCTCTAGAACTGGCGATTGCTGTTGCTGTTACAATTGTTGTTGTGCAGTTGTGTCCCACTCTTCCTGGGGTTTTCTTTTTTTTTTAATAGTATTTTATTTTTTCCAATAACATGTAAAGACAAATTTTAACATTCATTTTTTTTATTTCCAAATTTTCTCCTTTCATCCCTAAGACAGTAAGCAATTTGATATGTTATACATGCACAATCATGTAAAACGTATTTCCACATTAGTCATGTTATGAAAGGAAAAACAGACCAAAGGGGGGGAAAGCACTTCATGGAGTTTTCTTGGTAAAGATACTGGAGCAGTTTGCCATTTCCTTCTCTAGCTCATTTGACAGACAAGGAAACTGAGGCCAACAAGGCTAAGTGACTTGCCCGGGGTCATAAAACTTGTAAGTCTCTGAGGTTGAATTTGAACTTTCTGATTCACTTTATCCAATGTGCCACCTAGCTATCCAGAATTGGCAGTAGCTGTTCTTAATCCAGATATCTGGGCCACTCATGCTATCAAGCTTTTTTGGCCTTTCAGTCAATCATTGGTAATCACAGGGGATCAGTTCTGCTAATTGGGCAGTCCATCTATTATTTCTTATTCTTGCTACATGACCCAACCCAGCGTCTTTTTTTTTATGGCAGTCAACCTCCAATATAGCTGCTATTCTTAACCATATGTGACATTCTCTATTTGTCATGCAATTCCACAGAGGGTTTTTTAAAATAAGTAATTGCATGTTAATGAGGCATTTTGTTTTTAAACTCAGGTCTTCCAGATTTCAAGTCCAACACTCTATCCAATATATCACCGAGTTGTCTCTCAGGGAAGAATCCTAGTTTTAAGATAAAAGACTTCAAGAATGATTGTGAAGCATGGGATTGGTTTTTGTTTTGTTTGTATGTTTGGAGGGGGTGGGGAGTTCAGATCCATGATTTCATCAGCATGGGATTCTGCCTCTTTCTGTTTCCTGGAAGGGTAGTTTCTCAATGAACATTGACTTGGAACACATTATTAATTAGGTCAGGAGTTACGTGGATTTTCTGACCCTAAGTCAGAGTGGGACCTATTCCATGGCTACTGATGACCAGGAAATAGAGTTCAAAAAAATGTTTCATTGGGGTGGCTAGTTGGCACAGTGAATAGAGCACGGGCCCTGGAGTCAGGAGGACCTAAGTTCAAATCCAGCCTCAGACACTTAACACTTACTAGCTGTGTGACCTTGATCAAGTCACTTAACCCTAATTGCCCTGCCTTCCCCCCTACAAAAAGAAAAAAACATGTCTTATTAAAGGAAACAATTTGTAGAGGTGACTCCAGTCTACGTCCCAAAGAGCTTGACCTGAAGCAAACAACTTTCTGGAGATGAAACACCCATTCCATCAAAATCTTCAAAAAAAAAAAAAGGACAGAACTTTCCTTATGGGAGAAAGTCACCAGTTGTCTTTTTTCTTTTCCTTATTTGGATACCTGGTGTAATGTTAATGAAATAGGAAGATCTTCCCCATCCATTAATGTGACTTGCTTTGAGCTCTGACCCAGTTCACAGCTGTGATACAGCCTGAGTCACATGGAGCCCAGTGTGGGAGAAGCTTGTGCAGAGGAAAGAGAGTGAGCCAGGAAGGCAGAGTGGAGGGAGGAACTTGTTTGTGGGGAGGCCTGACAGAAAGAATGCTTGAGATGTCGGTGCTCGCTGGACTAGTGGTGATTACCTTGCTAAATCTTACTGCCTGGTATCCCAATAGTGATGTGCCAAATAAATATTTTGCTTTTGCCTTTGAGGAAGAGAGTTTATAACATTTTGTGAATCTATCCAGGAAATACTTGTGCCTGTTCATAGCAACTGTTGCAGGTACCACATTGGCATTACACCCGGGTATATGCGTTGTCTGCTTTTCTTAAAAGTTATAAGAAGCATATAAAGCCAAGAGCTATTCTCCATTGGATAAGAGGACAAAGGAGAGAATAAACAGTTCTCAGGGAAAAAAAACATAAACATTACAACCATATGAAACATTTTGCCAAATTACTCATCCAAAGAGAATGCAAATCCAAACAACTCTGAGGCTTCACCTCACACTAAAATGGACAAAGATGACAAAAGGTGGGAATAGTTAATCAGGCCCATTTAGATATCCCCAGCAACTGCAGCAGCTTTCCTGGAATAACCAGACATAATCACCTACGTGAAGATCAGATTTGTGAGGTGATCACCAGAAGGAGGGGCTGTGGAAAGAAAGATAGATACCGTAATATACTGTTGTTAAGGCTGTAAATTGATCCAACTGCTATGGAAAACAATTTGGAATTTAGGAAAAAATGTGACTAAAAACATGACTAAATTTTCCATACCCTTTGGTCCAGAGATTCTTCTACTAAGCATATATTCCAAGGGAGTCCTTTCATTTTAAGGTTCTATATAACCTGTCACCATCAATCCCCTCCATCTCCCTTTATTCCTCTGTCAATAACTCTTCACTACTCAAACAAGCCTCTTTGTAGTCACAAGCACAGCCCTTTCCCACTTCTCTACCTCTGCTCATGCTGATCTGTCTGCCTAACCATGAATTCCTGGGTCAAGTTCTTCTTTTTCCTTGAAACTTTACCTAACCATGCTGACTCAAACTGATCCCTTCCCCCCTTGCCCCCCAACTCCAAGGCAATACTGTCTATGTCACTTCATATTAGCACTTAATAATAGACTGAATGTGCTGTTTTCCAAATGTTTTCTCAGCAGCCTTCTCTCCTTACTCTCTTGACTGCCAGTCAGGTTGGGTCTCCAGAGAGGCCCTGGAGTCAGGAGGACCTGATTTCAAATCTGATTTCTTACTAGTTGTGTGACCCTGAGGAAGTCAAGAGAGAAAGAGAGAGAGAGAGAGAGAGAGAGAGAGAGAGAGAAACTGTTGTGTGTAATAATTAGCCAATAGAGTTAATTAGCTCTAAGAAGACCTTATTATTGTGAGGCATTTTTTTTTGAGGGGCGAAGGCAGGGCAATTGAGGTTAAGTGACTTTCCCAAGTTCCTATGACTAGTAAGTGTTAAGTGTCTGAGGTCAAACTTGAACTCAGGTTCTCCTGACTCCAGGGCCAGGGCTCTATTCACTGCGCCACCTAGCTGCCCCAAGGCATTTCAACACAGTGGAAAGAACACTATACCAAGAAATCAAAAGACCTGAATTCAAGTTCTTCCTGTTCTTCTTCCTACCTGTGTGCTGCTTAGCGTCTAAGAGCTCCAGCTTTCTCATCTTTAAAATGGAGTCAATGATGCCAACATTACTTGTACAAGGCACCTCACAGGGTATTATAGGGAAAGAGCTTTGTGAATATTGAATTGCACTGGAAATATGAGCTGGTTGTAATGAGAGTAGTAGCAGACAGTAGCTACATAAAAGGAAGTCTACCTTCTCTGCCCAGCTCACCAAGCTATGGTCAGGATCCAGTAAGATGACATGTATGCAAGGGCTTGGAAAAGCACGAAGTGTCATGAAAAATGGAAGATGTGGCTGCCATTTTATCATCATTAAATAAGATAGCTTATATGAAGCACTTTGCAAACCTTAAGTTGCTATATAAATGCTAAATGTCACCATCATCCGTCACCATCATTGGCCAAGGCCACTTGCTAATGGCCTGCAATTTTTTTCTCATTGCAAAGATGAGCCTGGCTCCTCACTCCAGAAAGCCTCTCTAACATGTCAAGCAGAGTCCATCTAGAGTTGCTAGCATGGCGTCCCTTGGTAATTTTCTTTGCCCTTCACAATGCAGAGAGCTCAGGGCGGGACGAAACAGTTATCACTTGTTTCCACTAGGTGTCGCCCTTATGTCATTTTCCTGATGGCTCCTAAGCCTTGTGAATCCTAGAAGGGGAGAGCTCGGCTATGTTCCCACCCTGTCCTGGGTTCTCAGTCCTCGCCTCCTCAGATCGTTCCCTGAGGGATCAATACCAACTGGTCTGTGGAAGCAGCACCACTGCTACCCTTCCCAAAGAAGGGAAAACAACAGTAATTCCAGACCTATGCCCTGGAGTAAGCTCTGGTGGGGCAGGACATGCTGTACACTCACAGCAGCAGCCCTGGGATGCCGCCCGGAGATCATGCCGCGCTGCTCAGAGCCCCCCACGCAGTGATGCTCTCGGTTTTCATGGCATTTACAGCCTGAAGCCCCAAAGGAGGGTTAAAGGGCAGTGCTCTGCTTTTTATGCATCTGTACATATCAGCGCTTGGATTGCAAACCAAGTCCCTTGATTCCAGGATCTTTCCCCTACATCCTGACTACCCTGCAAGACTGGCATACTCAATATAATTTTAAAAAACATAACAAATTCATACTTTCAGTCGTTTTTCAGGCGTGTCTGACTCTTTGTGACTCCATTTTGGGGTTTTCTTGGCAAAGATACTGGAGTGGTTTGCCATTTCCTTCTCCAGCTCATTTTACAGATGAGGAAACTGAGGCAGAGTTAAGTTACTTGCCCAGGGTCACACAGCTGGTAAGTGTCTGAGGCCAGATTTGAACTCAAGAAGATAAATCTTCCTGAGTCCAGGCCTGGCATTCTATCCACTGAACCACCTCACTCCCTCCAAATCCTTAGTATAAGACAAATCAATCCTAGTTTGTCAGCTCTTTTGTCCAAAAATGTGAACTAGAGCGTGCAGTAGATATGGAAATGGAGGAGCTAGGCTGAAATCTCAGCCCCTATCCTTTACTTGGGTGGTTTGAGGAAAGAAAGGAAGAGAGAAAGGAAGAGAGAAAGAAAGAAAGAAAGAAAGAAAGAAAGAAAGAAAGAAAGAAAGA
>NW_027185674.1:3606574-3673548 GCF_028583685.1 Petaurus breviceps papuanus | reverse complement strand
GGGAAGGGGTAGAAAAGGAAAGGGCAGGCATGATTCTGAAGTGCAGAAATTCAGGTACCAGGCAGGAAGGGAAAAGAATAAGCATTCACACAACATCTAGTATGTGCCAGGCACTGTGCTAAGGACTTTTACAAATATTGTCTTATTTGACTCTCACCACAAGCCTGTGAGGTAGGGTTGGAACTAAGAAGTCAAGGGGCAGCTAGGTGATGCAGTGAGTAGAGCACTGGCCCTGGAGTCAGGAGGACCTGAGTTCAAATCCGACCTTAGACACTTAACATCAGCTGTGTGATCTTGGGCAAGTCACTTAACCCCAAGTGCCCCTCAAAAAAAAAATTAAAAAGTCAAATGTGCCTGAGCAAAAGTTTTCAATGGTTCCCTATTGCTTCAGATTAAAATATATAATCCTTGGCTTGGCATTTAAGGATTTTCACAATTTGACCCCTTTCTGGTCCTATTTTCACACTACTTCCTTTTACTTATCCTAAACCCCAACTAAATCCAAGCCTTTTCTTGCCCTTCCGTCTCCGTCCTCCCTGCATTCTCTATGGTTATCTCTTATTCCTTGGACATAATCCCTCTGCCTTTCCACTCATGGAATGTATCTCTTCCTTTAAAGTCCAGTCCAAGTCAAGAAGTCATTACTAGGTGCAAAATGAAACAGGCCCAACAAAATCACCATCTACCAGCCACTGGCGGGTCTGCTTCATTTTGTCACCTTTGTCATGAAGTCTTCCCAGATTTCCCCCACTGAAAGCTATTCCTCTTTCTTCACATTTGTTTGGTTTTTTTTGGGGGGGGGGTTTGTTTTTTTTATATATTTTAATTATTATTTTATTTATTTAATTTGTATTTTTTTTTCCAGAACCCTTGTGGATTTTAATCTGAGAATGGAGAGTAGGAAGGGGAGTTGGGGGCTAGGCATCCCCTTCCTTCCTGGGTATTTCCTGGTCTCCTCAGCTCTAGGGGATTGCCATCTCTGGACGACGGCAAGGGTTCAGCTCCCCAGCTCATGATTCCAGCGCTTTCACGATAGCTTCATCGGAACCTCGGCCCGGGCTGCCTCATCTGATGCCCCTGACAAGTCTGAGTGCGCCTTTTCCAGGTTGGATCTGGCGGCCGCCAGGTCCAGCATGTCCAGAGCCACGGCTTCTTCTGCCAGCAGCTGCACCGAGGAATCGGCATTCCCTGTGACAGAACCACTGATGACAAAATACTTGGTGGTGGTGCCATCCTCGGAGTGCGCGGTCACCACGCCGGGCTTCAGCACCTGCAGGGTGGGCACGTGGGCAGCAAGGATCCCAAAGGCCCCACTCTGGGTTGGGACAAACACCTGCTTCACATTGGCCTCGTTGAAATACACCTGCGTCGGGGAGGCGAAGGTGAAGGACATCTGGCCGGGGACTGCGGCGGCGGCGGCCGGGGTAGGCGCGGGCCGCAGGGGCCGCAGGGGCCGGGGTGGGCACAACGCAGGGTGGTGGGAAGCATGGCTGTGGCGGAGGGTAGCGGGAGCAGGGGAACGGACTGCCGGGCCAAGGACGGAGAGGTGGGCCGTGCAAGCTAATTTGTATTTTTTAGATATTTTTAGTATAGTTTTCTTTTTTCTCTTTTTATTTGTTTTAGTAGATTTTTTTTATAAATTTTTATTCTTTGATTTTATTTTTAGTGTTTTTAGTAGTTTCTATTTTATTATTTTTAGTATCTTTTAATTAATTTATTTATTTTTAGCTCTCAACATTCATTTCCACAAGATTTTGAGTTACATTTTTTTTCTCCCGGTCTTTTCACTACCCCCACCCCAAAATAGCAAGCCCACTAAATACCCCTTCCCCCAATCTGCTCTCCCCAATATCCTCCCCCATCTTCATATTTCTTACAGCTTTGTCACATTCTGCTTTGCATTATATTAGGTTGTGTATGTGATTTTTTCCCCTTACAACACAGCGGCTTACATGAAGTATTTAAAAGCACATTGTATTGAATTGAATTACATTGATAAGGAATTTAGAATTTCCTTTTCTTTAATGGCCCTTAGCCAAAATTGCTAAAGAGACATCCAAGATCAGTTTTCAGCTCCCCTCCGCTGGGATTCTCTGGCTGATGGCTATCAGGACTGGGCTGAAAGCAGAACCAATGGCATAGGGGATGCTGGTATCAGAACACTTACCTGCTCTTTAGGGCCGCTTGGCTGGTGGTTGGTGTTTGGTGTGGATGGCGGTAAGGATGGCAGATTTCTTCCCCATGGCTAGGGGGGCCAAACTGGAAGCAGGAGTGGTGACCTGGAGGGCACTGATCTTCCCAGGGCTCTTAGGCTCAAGGTCCTGGGCTATCTCCATTGGGGTGTGAGGGAAGGTGTTATCTGAGGTGGTAACAGTGGCTTGGCTTTCGTGGTACTTTCTATTTTTCCCTCAGGGTATCTTGCTGCTTCAGCTAGACTGTCTTACAGCCTATTTTCCTTGTTGAGTGATTTATCCTTATAATATTCTAATTTATATAATATTTATCTGTGTATGTATTTTCTTCCTCTAATAGACTTAAGGACATAGACAACATCCTATCTATCTATGCATTTTTTCATGGGAGACAGTGTTTATTGGACAAAGGAATAATTGAATCAATTTGTCAAAATTTCAACAGAATCATAGTGTAGTTCTCCCATTCTTTGAAGCTTCCTGTTTTGAAGATAGCCTAGAGTGAACACAAGAAAGCCAAGTACAACAGGGCCATTGATCAGGAGCTACACAGAGGGATTCTTTCTCTGACAAATAACATCTTGTGACTTTCTCTTACTTCAGAACCCAGGTATGCTGTGTTCCTCAGCCCACAGAGCTTCCCTGATTTCTATGAGTGTGGTCTGTGTGCCATTCAACTCTGGAATTCTATGGATTGTTGGGTTCAACACGAGGCATTTGGAAAATAAATGGACTCTTGGTTGGTTTAAGCCCCTGTTCCAGTTTACCTGGGAACTGTCAATGTTATCTAAACTCATTTTGTACCAGGCTACCATACCAGCAAAAGAACAGACATTTTAAAAAATGAATAATGTAATCGTTATTTAAAATTGTTAGCAGAATAATAGGGAAAACAAGCTCAGCAAATATTCTGAGGATTGGGGAAGCAACGGTGAAGAAGCCAACAAATATCCTCTGAAACTCACGCTCACTCTAGAGCAAAACAGGAGAGAAAATGTTTCTTAAGCAGCCAGATTGATGGCTGGGAAGTAGCTTCGTATCTTTTATGGAATAATGTTTCTGACCTTTTCTCCTGACACTTAGGGCTATTGTCCAAGGCCCAACTAAAGAATGACTTCCTTTCTTCCCTTTCTCACTTGTCATTCTCACTTTCTCTCTTTGCTCTCTCTCTTCCATTTTCCTTTTCTCATTTCTTCCATCATGCCTGATTAACTTCATTTTCTTTTTTTTGTCAAGGAAGCCAGATTGGTAAATCAGGGAAATTCAATGGACAGAATATGTCAACGGACAGTCAGCGAAAGCATTTGACAAAATCTCTCATGAGGTCCTTGTGGGAAGGATGAAGAGAAGTAAGCTGGACAATACTACATTTAAGCCAGTTTGTAACTGGCTAAAAATCAGACCCAAATATTTCTACCGAGAGATCCCCTTCCTGCTCAATTTCTTTTAATCTGCCCTCTGACCCTACTACTGTACTGAAACTGCTCTCTTGAAGATTATCAGTATTCTCTTACATGCTAACTACAATTAGTGGACTTTTCTTGGGCTTCATCCCCCTTAAATTCTCTACAGTTTTGAATGCTATTAGCCACCGACCTCTGCAAAACATTCTATATTTCCTTGGTTTCTATGACATAAATAGCAGACAGGGAAAAAGACACTTCTTTAAAGGAAGGAAATCATGGGTACGGAATATTGTATATGCTCTCAGATTAAGGTGAAGTATGGATTAGTTTTGCTGAAATTATTTTTTCTCTTTTTTCTTTTTCATGAGTTGTTATAAGGAATGGCTCTCTGAAAAAGGGACAAGGAGGGGCGGCCAGGTGGCTCAGCGAGCAGGAGCTCCAGTAGGAGCACCGGCTCCAGTGTCGGGATGACCTGGATCAAGTCCGGGCTCAGATACTCGGCGCCACACCCAGGGATGGCTGGCCGTGTAACCTTGAGCAAGTCACTTAACCCCGATTGCTTAAAAAAAAAAAAAAGGGGACAAGGGCAGGAAGAGATGGCTATAAAGAGTGTCTCAAAAGTCTTAGAATGAGAACAAAAGCTGTCCATTTTTTTAACTCTATGTGTTACCAGTGGCTAGCAATGGGCACTTAAGAATTATTTGTTGAATTGACCTAGTTAGAACACATTCAGCTCCGAATTTCTTTAATGTGAAATGTTCCATGCATTTTCCCAATTTTAATAGGGCCATTGATGAATTGGAAGAAACCAAGAAGGTAGCCAAGATGTCAAAAGGACTGAAACCATGTCACACAAGAAATAATTAAAGGGGTTGGGGATTCTTCACTTGAAAACAAAGGCAGACTTTAGCTGTAGGAGATGAAAAAGATATAACTTTTCATCCATATGACCATCACCTGAAGGAAGAATTTGATTTTATTCTGTGTGCCTCCATAGAAGAGAACCCGGATAAAAGTGACAAAGAAGGCTACTTTGATTCAACATATGGCAGAACTGTCTAGCCATTCTCTGTTCTGTTAGGTCATTTCAGTCATGCCCAACTCTTTGTGACCCCATTTGAGGAGTGGTTTGCCATTTCCTTCTCCAGCTCTTTGTACAGATGAGGAAACTGAGGTAAACAGGCTTAAATGGCTTGCCCAGGGACACACAGCTAGTAAGTGTCTGAGGCTGGATTTGAACTCATGAAGTGTCTTCCTGACTCCAGGCCCAGCATTCTATGCACTATGGCACCACCTAGCTGCCCCTCCTTAAAAGGAGAATTGCCTAAAAATAAAATGATCTGCCTCTTGAGTTAATGAGCTTACTGTTACTGAAAGTCTTAAAGCAGAAATCGATAACCACTTACTGGGGCTAATGTACAGAGGAAACATACAAGAGATTGCACCAAGGTCTCTGAATCCTGTGATTTTATGATCCATCCTGTTTCTCTCTCCCCCTTCTCATTTCTCTCTGTCCTCTCCCACCTCTCACATGTGGTAATATACCTGAAAGCACTTTATAAACAACTATGCCATAGTAGCAACATTACCAACTGGGTTCAAATATGGGCCTCACCTCCCTTTCCCTAAATTCTCCCTTTCTGTTCCTTCTCAATCTCTTTCACCTCCAATTTCCCAGGGAGGCATCCGCTACTACACCAGGAAGCCCCATCTCATTCACCCCATCCCCTAGGATTTCTGAGAAAAAGTAGTTTGAGGGGCAAAGTTGCCCCAGAAGAGAACATGAAGGGGGAAGGGAAGCTGAGCATTGGGAGTGCCTCTGGGCCCTACGGGCAGCCAGAGTTACTTTCACATGATTCTTCAAAATGAAGGAGACACAGACTCATGAAGAATTGTTTCCAAGTAGACTAAGGCATTAGTGAAGGGTGTGATGAGCCAATAGTCTGGAAGAAGCTGAGGGTTTTAGCCACTGCCAAGAAGCAGCCCTGCTAACCAGCTGTTTGCACTCCCTCTAAAAGGCAGGAAAGCCTGGCCTCAAACCCAGAACATGCAATGAGGCAGGGCCTAATCTTAATTGCAGCAGGCTATAGGGAAAGTACCAGAGATGTCAGTTGGAAAGGGCCTTTCCAAAATCCAGTGGGACCTGGGTTAAAAGGATGGCAGAGAAAGGTGTTAGGATTTCTGGAAGCTGGTCAGAGTAAAGTCTTTGCATCCTTACAGTAAGCAGGGAACCCATTCCAGCAATGAGGGGAAAACTAGAAAGCAAAACCATTGTGTGTGTGTGTGTGTGTGTGTGTGTGTGTGTGTTACCCATGCTGTAGTGGACAAAGAACCAGCCTTGGTAACAGGAAGGCCTGGGTTCAAGTTATACCCATGTGATTTCTAGGCAATCTATTATCCTCTCTGTGATCCACACAACGGTCTAAGACTACAAATTTTATGAAGCAGTTAAGGTCACAGTGGATAGAGGGTAAGGCCTTTAGTCAGAAAGATCTGAGCTCAACTCCAGCCTCAGATATTTCAGTTGTGTCTAATATTCATTTACCTAGTATTGTTGTAAGGTAACCCAAATCACATGCCACCTGATTTGGAGCCCACCATTAAGCCACCATTAAGCCCCTTTATATTTATCTTTGTCTCTATCCTAAATCCTGTACCACTTGTAACAGCTTAAAGTTGTAGTCCTGGGTAAAAGTGAATCACCCAAGGCATAAGTCCCCAGCTCCCTTATCTTTCCACTAAGTTAGCCCTTCCCTAAATCAGTAAGCCTTGAAGCAGCATTTCACATAAGGGTTATGGTGCAAGTCTAGAAATCATGGGACTAGTCTATCCCATGCCAGAGACCACCTGTTCTGGGATGCTGACCAAGCAAGGTCTCCCACTCAGAACACTGACCAAGCAGGGTCCCCTATACCCTCCACCCAGAACATGATCCTGGCCTGTTCCATGACCCCAGCCTGTTCTGGGAACTCCACTCCCCCTGTGCCCTCCACCCTGTACCCTCCACCCTGTTCTAGGAGGGACCCCTGTCACACATTGCACCATGATTCCCCAATTAGCCCTGAGCTATAGATCCCAATGGCTATTCTTGGCTTCTGTATGTCATTGCTTATGCTAGCTCCCCTCCCCAATTGTGGTTTTTGTGGGTTTTGCCTTTATAAGCATTGCCTGTATCCCGATTCAGGGCTGCCTGATTTGAGTGTATACTCCAGGCAGTTGCGAGCTCAATCAATAAATCCACATCCAAATTTACCCTGCACCCTGGCTTCATCTCACTCTTATTCTCTTCACAACAGTATATATTATCTCATTTGATGCTCATAAAAGCCCTCCGAGGTAGGTGCTGTCACCATTATCCCCATTTCACAGATAAGGAAACCGAGGCAAGCCACTAAGCCTCTGTTTGCCTCAGTTTCCTCACCTGTGAAATGGGGATGATGATGACAGCATCTACCTCACAAGGGTCGTTGTGAGGACCAAAGGAGACAACACTCATAAAGAGTTTTGCAAACCCTAGGGTGCTCTATGAATGGCAGTTATTGTTATTATAAGTTGCAGAGCAGGTGCTGGTTTAGATTGGTGGAAGAATTTTCCTTGCCCAGAGTTTCCTAGAACAATGAAATAAGTGTCTGATTACCAGCCATGTGAGCAATCAGACCGCTAGGCTGCACATGAGGCTTGGATGAGGTGGGACTCTCCAACACCCTTCCTTCTTCCCAAGGGAAGCACCACCACCTTACAATTGGCCTTACCAGATGACTTCCTAAGGTCTTCCAAGTCTTAACATTTGTCCCGCAGACCCCTGGCACTGTCACATAATCTACTGATATCGCTAATTTAAGGACCCCTGGCCATCAGTCCTGCTGCTGAGCTCTTAGGACCCCCAGACCCCTCCACCCTCCCTGCAGCTGAAATTTATTTTGTGTGTTGTCTCTCCTAATTGCAGTGTGAGCTCTTCGGGGCAAGTATGGCCTTGCTTCTTTTTTTCTTTTTATGTTCCTGGTGCTTTAAAAATGTCCTTTTTTGCCCGTTCATATATGTCTCTACAACTCTATGCCCATAGAGAAAAGAGAAAAAGAAAGGAAGAGAGGGAGAAAAAGAAGGGCTGGGAGAGGAAGAAAGAGAACATCACATATATTGAGCTCAGTATGGCTCAGTGAATTATGCTATTACTATCTCCTTTTAACTCCCAGAATACTTGGAGGCTGAACCACTCCTTCTGACATTTAATCATCAGTCAATTAAACAACAGACATGTACTGTGTTCCTACTCAGTGCCCTGTACTGAATATAGACCGTTGTATAAAATACAGTCCCTATATGTAAGGAGCTGCCATTTAGCTGGGAAAAGAGAATATACGCCAATGGAAATTAACTAATGGAAAATAATTAACGGTATAAGACAGTACATAAAAGCTAAATGAGACGCATACACGAAGTGCTGTTGGAATTCAGAGCAGGAGGAGCCCCTGTGAGTTAAAGCAGTCACAGATAGCTTTGAAAGGCAGAACTCCAGCTGGGCCTTAAAGGATGGGTAAGATTATAATGGGAAGGAGGATGAGGTTATTCAAAGGTGTAGAAGCAGAAAAATGTAGGATGCTTTCACAGGACAGGACATAGGTCCATTTGGATGGAGGATGAGATATAGTACAGAAATGGTTCTTTATAAGGTTGAAATCATGTACTATATTCTAGTGTTACTTTACTTTTTTTTTTGCTTTTTGGAGGGGCAATTGGGGTTAAGTGAATTGCCCAAGGTCACATGGCTAGTAAGTGTTAAGTGTCTGAGGCCAGATTTGAACTGGGGTCCTCCTGACTCCAGGGTCAGTGCTCTATTCACTGCACCACCTAGCCACCCCTGTTACTTATCTTTTAATCTGTGAATATTTTGTCCCCTCAACCAAACTCTCTCTGCATTGCCTTGAGAACACTGACATTTCTCTAAGTCAATTATACTTAAGAGGCAGTATCACACAGGGAATGGAGCATCTGGCTCTCTGCTTACTAGCTGTGTAAACTTGGACCAATTATTGGGCATCTCAGATCTACCACGGGTAAATTAGTGGGGATACAAAGGGAAAAAAACAACCTCTGCTGTCAGGGAACTTAGCTTTTTCTGGGGGATGCAACAAATATGCAGATGCCCAGTGCATACAAAGTTATGCAAAGTAATTTCAAGACGGAGAGAGTACTAACAATGGGAAGAATCAGGAAAGGAAACTTGGAGAAGCTTATGCTTAAACTGCATTTTGAAAGAGATCAGGGATTACAAGAAGCAGCAGAGGGGAAGAAGTATATTCCAAATATGGTGGACTGCCTAGGCAAAGGCCTAGAGGCTAGAGATGAAATCTGTGCATAGAGAATGGTGAGTAGGACAACTTGAGTGGAATGGAGAGAGTATGAAAGGGAACAACCCTCGACAAGCTTCTATCCTACTGAGGGGATGCAACAAGTACATAAATAAGAGTAAAATACACAGTTATACAAAGTAATTTCAATGATCCTATTGAAAAGAAAAGTCAACCAATATTTATTCATTATATTAAACATGAAATCCATGTTTCTTTGGATGCTGAAAAATTCTCATGGAAATGTAGACCTGTAGTTCTCACTGTCTCGCTCAGTAAAGATGTTGAATATTTCCAGATGAATATATGTGTGTGTTTATCCAAGAGACACATGTCATTACTGTATTTGGCCTAGTGTTATAGGAATGTGAATTTAAGATCTTCCCTGCCCTTAGGTCCTTTGATAGGCTTAAGTGCACCTTGAGCCTGTGGCGGGAGGCTTGGTTTTCAGGAATGCTTTTTGATTGAGCAGTGAGTCAAGAGGGTTGTTACATTCTCTGAGCCAGGAGAAGGCTATATAAGCCCTGATGTGAGGCTTTGTTTTGGGGCTCACTTTGAGAAGAGTTGTGTGATTTGACCAGATAAGACTCTGGGCAGCCGTCGAGCCCCTGGGCTTTGAAAACCCAGATGTTGATGCTTCCCTCTCTGGTAACTGACTAGGTATGGATGTAATGATCAGACAGTTGGAAGCCTGTCTGCTTGAAATGTTTCTCTGTCTTCTTGTAAATTCTGTCTGTATACTTTTAAGTTTGGGGTACTGACTTTTTCCCCTGAACTAGGTATGTTTGATCGATTAAAGCAAGATTGTTAGCTCATTTTGAATTGCTTTCCTTTAGAAAAGCAGATCTAAGAACCTGTGTTGGCAGCCAACCTGGGTATGCTGGGGTGCTTCCTGCTACACCTAGTTAGCTGGTCGTGCTAGTTGAGGATTTTAAAGTCTTAGGATCTCAGAGCAAAAGAAACAGAGTTCTACATCCAAGGTTTTGAGGTATAATGATTAATGTAAGGGAATTCTATAGTGTCGGTGCTGGTAGCAGCCCGATATCTGTGGCAAGTTGCTCTGACAGCTGTCAAAGGTTTCCATTATTTTTTATGATAAAGCCTCTCAGGCTTGTGGGTTCAGTCAGCCTCATCATGCCTAATCAACCTCTCTTAACTTCATCTAACCAGGTTCCTTCACTATTAGGATCTTGGCAACCCCAACATGGGATTCCACATTATAATGATGCAATAATATCATTTTAGGTATTTCAAGAGACACAACAGCATTTTTAACCACAGCATTGCCACGATATGTAATGGCAATTTATTTCTTCACACTTGCTTCAAGAGCTGTTGGTAAAGTTTAATATATCATGTGTAGTCATAAAGTTGTAGATTGACCGTCTGTCAGCCATTCTCTCCCTCTATAAAAGTGTTTTTTTTATTAGATTTCAGAACATCCCTATAAAGGCAAATATAATTTTTAAAAGTAAGTATTACTAACTTTCGTTTTTACATCATTTATATCTCTACATATCTCTCCCTCCTGGAGATATCTCTTATAGCAAAGAATTAAGAGTCCCTCCAAAAAAGCACTAGTTCAGCAAAACTAACACATTGAAGAATTCTGACATTATAAGCAGTGCTACACACTCATAGTCCCCCACTTTTACAAAGAAAGGGAAAGTGTTTTCTCCTACCTCTTCTTTGGCAAATAGTATTGTCTATTTCTGAGATGAGGATGAAGAAGAAGAACCTTCTCATTTTTATGTAAACCACAGTTTTTAGACTTACCCAGACATGTATCTGATTGAAGTAGAAGCATATTGCTCAACCCTAGGTCTTTACAGATCAATAAATTATCTAGTATTTATTGATTACTTACTATATGGAAAAGTGTTAACAACTATGAAGAAGCTAGGTGGCACAGTGGATAGAATGCCAGACCTGGAGTCAGGAAGACCTGAATTCAAATTTGACCTCAGGCACTTACTACCTGTATGACCCTGGGCAAATCACTTAACCCTGTTTGCCTCAATTTCCTCATCTGTAAAATGAGCTGGAGAAGGCGACAACAAAGCTCTTCCAGTATCTTTGCCAAGAAAACCCCAAATGGGGTCACAAAGAGTTGGATACAGCCAAACAACAGTTTGGGGGAGTGGGGGGTGCTACAGAAGTAGAATGATAGGTGATAAAGTAGGATGATAAAGAAGTAGAACCTTTGGTTAGAGTCCTCAAAGCACTTAACAGTCTAGTTGAGAAGAAAGGCACATGAAAGGCATTCTAATAATACAAGGTAGAACGTACTAAATGTTAAGTGAGGGGGATAGAAAATATAGGCTGTAAGAGTTCAGAAGAGATAGGAAAATGTGGGCTGGAGTCCTTTTAGGAGGGTCCAAGGAGGTTTCACAGAGGACACAGATTTCATCTGTGTCGTGAAGGATGGGTAGGGTTTGGGTAGGCAGAGAAGAGGAGGAAGGACATTCCAGGCAAGAAGCAATTCAAGAAAAAGGGAGGCAGGAAAGGGAATGTGTGTAGTGTGGATCAAGTGACATCCCAGACCAAAATCTGTAATGATGGCCCCAGGCTACCTGTCATCCAAGTTGCTCCAGCGTTTCCCATTCACCAGCTTAAAAAAGCAAGTCAGAGACAACTCTGAGGGAAGACAAGCCCTCTAGGACTCTTCCTCTCACTCTGCATTCCTATCTTTGCACCCCTTGTTGGCCTGTTCCCTAAGTTCTCCATGGAGCACTATTTGGACTCCCCCTCTAGAATACAAGCTCTCCTTTATGTCCCCCTCAATAAACACATGTTGAATTTGAATGGAACCGAATGGAACTGAGCTATATTGGATTCAGATTGGATTGATATGAAAGCCACTAGGGTGTTGTAATAGAAACTGCAAATCTCCCTCCGCTAATGAGTAAGTCTGGGGGATGTGCCAGAGATGGATGGAAAACATCACCAAGGATAATGTGAGCAACATGCATATTCTGATCACAAATTACTCAACCACCCGGACATTGCTGCTGTTTTCTCTTTTAAACAGTGTTTCATCTATTCCAATTACATGCAGAGAGTTTTCAGATTCCTTTTTTATATACAATTGTGAGTTCCAAATTTTCTCCCTCCTCTCCCCCCTCCCTAAGATGATAAAATTTGAGATAGGTTATATATGTGCTATCATGTAAAACATACATCCATATTAGTCATGTTGTGAAAGAAGAAACAGAACAAAAAGAAAAAAAAAGCAAAGTAAAAATAGTATGCTACTGTCTGCATTCAGACTACCCAGCTCTTTCTATGGATGTGGAAAGCATTTTCTATCATGAGTCTTTTGGAATTGTCTTGTATCATTATATTGCTGAGAAGAGCTAAATGAATCATAGTTTAACATCGCATAATGTTGCTGTTACTGTGTACCATGTTCTCCTGGTTCTGCTCACTTCCCTTTACATCAGTGCATGTAAGTCTTGCCAGGTTTTTCTGAAACCTGCCTGCTCATTGTTTCTTATAGCACAATAGTATTCAATCTCATTCATATACCAGGAATTGTTCAATCATTCCCCAATTGATGGGCATCCCCTCAATTTCCAATTCTTTGCCACCAAAAAAAGAGCTGCCATAAATATTTTTGTACATGAAGGTCCTTTTCTGTTTTTAATGATCTCATTGGGATACAGACCAGAGTATTATCAATTCAAGTTAAGGCAATGATCAGATTTGAGTGTTCTCTTTGAGAATTCTCTCCCCTGCCCCCATCTCCTTTTCCCTCTCGCTTCCTCCCTCCCTCCCTCCCTCTCTCTCTCTGTCTCTCTCTCTCTCTTTCTCCCCTTCCCTCCCTCTCTCTTTCTCCCTTCCTCCCTCCCTCTCTCTCTCTGTCTCTCTCACTCTCTCTCTCTGTCTCTCTCTCTGTCTCTCTCTCTGTCTGTCTGTCTGTCTGTCTGTCTCTCTCTCTCTCTCTCTCTCTCTCTCTCTCTCACACACACACACACACACACACACACACACACACACACACGCCTCTCACGTCTACTGTTTTCTCTCCCTTATTCAGAATATGTCACTGACTCCTCCCTGGAGCTTCCTAGTAGCATGTAAACATCATTGGAAGCCTACACTCCTTAGAGAATGTGGAAGTCGGGGGAGGAAGCCTGATTTTAATAATGACAACAAAAAAAGGAATCTTTTTAAACAGTTCCATTCAAGATGCTCCATTCAAAGCTATGCAAATGTGAGGAAGATATATAAGGATCATGTTATCAGTCTCTCCTGAGTGTCTGTTTGAAAGTAGCTGATCTGGGAAGAAACTAGCTCTGATTTCATATCAGGACCTATGCTGAGACACTTAGACATGATGTCATCCAGTGCTGGTCCTTCCTTCCCTGGGGCAGATGAGAACCCCTCCTGATCATCTCATCCTAGCGGAAGGCCTGTCCATGCCCTCCCATAAATCTTGTATTCAGGACCCTCCCAATGCACTGGAGGCCTCCCTCTGATTCTTTTAATATCTCCTGGGTACCAAGGCAATGCTCATGGTACATACTTGCCTATAATATGTTTCTCCTAATACATGACCAGTACACCTCCTTTTCTGATTTTCCATGTAACCTTGATATCAGAGGTTCTTAGAAGACACAAAGTACCTCAGCATCATTTGAAGATGCTCTCACTCTCTTTCTTTCTGCCCCTGACCCAAGAAACTTGGAATAACATACGCATAGGATCACACAGTATAACTAGAAGAAGACTCTACTTGTAAGATACAGAGGAAAGTTTGTTGAAATGAGGAAAATAGAGTAATTATCTTCTCCTCCTCTGCTGAAAGTCTAAGGGAGAGCTGGAGAAATCTCAGGAGATGCCTGAAAAAAAGTGGGAAAGAAAGGAAGACATTTTTTTTTGTTTCTCTTATAACCAGCTTCCTGAGCAGGCAGCTCTTGATGACCTCCTTGACAATCACCTTCAACATTGCCACAGTCATGGGGATACTTGAATTTTCTTTTCTACCTTTGTAGCATCTCGTGTATAGCATTCTCTCTCCCTCTTCCTCTCTCTTCATCTCTCTCTCTGTCTCTCTGTCTCTGTCTCTCTCTCTCCTCTTCTCCCTCTCTTTCTCTCTCCTCTTCTCTTTCTCTCTCCCTCCCTCCTCTCTTTCTATCTCCTCTCCTCTCTCTCTTCTCCTTTTCTCTCTTTCCTCTCTCCTTCCCTTCTTCCCTCTCACCTCTATTCCTCCTTCTCTGTGTGTGTCTTTCTGCCTAATTTGGAGTATGTGGAAAGAGTTTGAAGTCTTTGGTCCCAATGAGGTTAGTGCTTCTTCTCTGTCTGCTGTCTGTCTGTCTGTCTGTCTCTCTCTGTCTGTCTGTCTCTCTCTCTCTCACACACACACACACACCCCACCCTCCTCCAACAATGACCATATGTGATAATCCTGGAGTTTCTGTTTCCTCCTCCTCATTTCCACCCCATCCCCCACACACACACACCTGAGAACATCTTTTGTGAGACCCCAAGCATAGTTTTTGGTCTGTCTCCCAGTCTTGGCTTTGTGCTCTGCATACACCTGGTCTAGCCAGGTGCTCTTTACATCTTTGCTTTATATTCTGTTTTCTTCACAAAGCATATCTGTGACTGTGTTATTAGAATCTGAATATGGTGGCTCCACTTTCATTGATGCAGAAAAGAGCTCATTCTAGAAATATTTACAGATCTTTTCCATTTTTATTCTGTTTTTTGGTCGTCTTTCCAGTTTCATCCATAAATGCCCTCAGGATGACTTCAATTAGTTGGATCTCTCACCAAGTTGTTCTAAATTTGCCTTTATCTGCTTCTTAGTATTTGGGAACATATCATGCTCATAAACTTCCACCATCCTTCAAGTTAATATTCTAACCTGGTGTTGTCCTCAGCAGTCATGTCTTTCCACTTGGCAAGGAGATCAAGTGTTTGCTTAGTGAGGCAAATCATAAAAAAGAAAACCCTAAACAACTCACAAAAAATGAAATTGAGTATATCTTGACAGACAGCAAACAACTTTTTACTGATACGGTACTCATTTCCCAATCAGCTCTCTGTGCAGTTATACTATAAACTCATTAAAACCAAGGATCTAAATCAACACTGAATTATAAAAAAAGAAAAATAAATGAGATATGACTTGCAATTAAAACAACTCCAACTAGACCCATTTAAATCAACTTTTGAAAATGGGAAATAAGTTGCCTTTCTCAAATTATAGCTCTAAGAGAGGATTCTGGGAAGATGGCAGATTAGGTAAGAAAATTCTCAGCACAGTTGCTCTGACCAGGTACTCCAGGCTGAGGTGTGGGGAGAAGGGGCTAGCATTCACCTGGTGAGTACAGTAGCAGAGAGGCAGGCACATTGGCTATGGTCACTTGCAGGAGAGTTGAGTACCTGGTTTCAGTTCTAGGGCAGAGAGGACAGCTGTAGTCTACAGCCACTGGACCACAGAGAGCAAGGACATTTGCGAAACAGCATGGCTATAGGCCCTAGACAAATGGAGAGGAGAGCCGTAGCCTAGACCCTGGGACAGACCTAAGAAAATAACAGTAAGAAGGAACTGAGGCCTGGGGCATCATTCCCCATACCTTGAGACTAGAACCTAATTAAACTAAAAGCTGCTTAAAAAAAGCATTAAAATTAAAATGTGCAAACAAAGGAGAAAGAACCTAATCAACTACAATGGGGATAGGAAGAACAGGATTCATATTCAGAGAAAGATAATGAAACTTTAAAAACTACCCCTTTTTCAATGAAAAACATCAAATAGTCCTAAGCAAAAGAGGGTTCTTAGAAGAACTTAAAAAGGACTTTTAAATTCAAATAAGCTATATCCATATTCAGGGAAATATAAGGGAAGCAAAAAAGCTACTCCCTTTTCAATGGGAAATGTCAAATGGTCCCAAGGGAAAAAAGGGTTCTTGGAAGAACTTAAAAGGAACTTTAAAAATCAAATAAGAGAGATTGAGGAAAAATTAGAAAAAATAAGAGCAATACAAAAAAATCAAGAATATTATGAAAAGAAAATCTACCACCTTGAAACAGAGAATCAAAAAGTTAAGTAAGAAAATAATTCCTTGGAATCTAGAACTGGGCAAGGGAAAGCAAATGACTTTATGAGACACCAAGAAATGATAAAACAAAATCAAAAGAATGAAAAAATAGAAAAGAATATAAAATACCTCATCAGAAAAACAACTGATCTGGAGAACAGATCAAGGGAAAATAATATAAGAATAGTCAGACTACCTGAAAATTACAATAAAAAAGAATCTTGATACAATATTACAAGAAATTATCAATGAAAATTGCCCTGAAGTTCTAGAACAAGAAGACAAAGCAGAAATAGGAAAAATCATAAATCACTTGGAAGAGATCCCAGGAAGAAAACTTACAGGAATATCATAGCCAAGTTTCAAAGGTTCCAGGTTAAGGATAAAATATTGCAAGCAACAAGAAAAAAATAATTGAAGTATCACAGAGCTATAATAAGGATTACACAAGACCTAGCAGCTATTACATTGAAAGACCATAGGTCTTGAAATAAAATATTTCATAGAGCAGAAGAGCTGGGGTTGCAACCAAGGATAACTTACCCAGCAAAGTTAAGTATAATCCTGAATGGAAAAAAAAATAGGCATTTAATGATCTGAAAGACTTTCAAGTATTTGTGACAAAAACAGCAGAATTTATGTGTATGAGGGGGGTAATTCTAAAAAAATAACTGTATAGGAAGAGATAAAAAGGAGGCAAATAAAAATGAGGCATAAAAGGAAAAACTGATACAACAGAAGCTAATAGGGGAGGAAGAAGGTAGTGCTGGAATCTTACTCTCATCAGGAATGGTTTGAAGAGGGAACAAAAAATCTAGAAGGGTATAAAAGTCGTCTAAATTCAGAAAGAAATAACAGGGCAAGGGGATAGGCTGGACAATATAAAATACCTGAGAGTATACCTACCAAAGCATACACAGAACCTATATAAACACAAAACACTTTTTATACAAATAAAGTCAGATCTAAATAATTAGAGTAATATTTATTGTTCAGTATAATTTTTTTTAATTACAACTTTACCTAATTTATTTATCAAATGACATCCCAATTAAATTACTAAAAAATTATCTTATTGATTCAGAAAAATAACAACAAAGATCATCTGGAAGAACAAAAGGTCAAGAATTAAAAAAAAACAAGGGAAAAAAGATGTAAAGGAAGGAGATTCAGCCTTATCAGATCTTAAAGTGTATAATTAGGCAAGAACATTGTTAAATGTAAAATGGATATATTTCAATAATTTTAAACAAAAAAATTCATGTATAAATAAAACAAATGAATCCAGGAATAGAAAGAATGCAGAAAATTGGGGGAAACCTTCCACAGACAATCTTTCAGATAGGATGCAGTTGTGTTGGGATGTTGCTGTGGTTTAGGAAATGATAAGCTGGTTCATTTGGATAAATATAGAAAGACTTGGACCTATGAAAGAAGATGCTACCCACTTTCAGAGAAAGAGATTATAGTGGAAATACATATAATACTGTCTTATATCTATGTGTATTAGTGTATGTGTGTAAGTTTACATATATGTGCATACATATATGTATATAGAAATATCCACATTCAATTGTAACCTTCTTGGGATGGGGGGAGAGGTGGCTAGGAAGGGGAAAAATTCAAGTAAAAAGTACATAGCAGGTGCGGCCAGGTAGCATAGTGAGCAAGAGCACCGGCCCCAGAGTTGGGAAGACCTGGGATCAAATCCAGGCTCAGACACTTAGCACCCACCCAGAAACACCTCGCCATGTAACCTTGAGCAAGTTACTTAACCCCAATTGCTTTAAAAAAAAAAAAGTACATAGCAGAAGACAAAAGAAAACCTACGTGGAAGCAAAGAAAAGCTGGGTAGCCTTAAAAACAATGTGTGGTATTTATTATACAGGCTTTTTTTTTTATTAAAGCAATTGGGGTTAAGTAACTTGCTCAAGGTTACATGGCCAGTTATTTCTGGGTGTGGTGCTGAGTATCTGAGCCCGGATTCGATCCCAGGTCATCCCGACTCTGGGGCCGGTCCTCTTACTCACTGTGCTACCTGGCCGCCCCCAGGCTTTCTTGAAACAGAAATTGAGTGTTTTATATTGAATCCTCTCTTATATTTTCTGTGCACATGGCAATGTTCTGTTTTTTCTTTTTTCATTTTGCATTTAAGTTTAAAATGAATAAAAATTTACAAAAAACCATGGGAAATGGATAAAAGAACAGGCACAACTAAGATTATTATAATTTTCTAAGGAAGTTCAATTAATATAAATCAATGTTTTTAGAATGAGAGCATATCTTCTGAGCAACATAATGACCTAAGACAATTCCAAAAGACTCATGATAGAAAATACTACCTACACCCAGGGAAAGAACAATGGAGTCTGAATGCAGACTAAAGCAGACTATTTTCCCTTTTGTTATTGTTTGTTTTTTCCCCTTTCTCATGGTTTTTCCCTTTTGTTTTGATTCTTCTTTCACAACATGAATAATGTGGAAATATGTTTAATATGATAATCCATGTATACTCTACATCAGGTTGCATGCCATCGTGGGGAGGAGGAAGAAAAATTTAGAACTCAAAATCTTATAAAAGTTAATGTTTAGAACTGAAAATAAATTATTTTTTAAAAGAGAATGAGAGCATTAAAAGACCTATAAACCAGGTCAGCTAGCAAACACTTTATCTCCTTGCCAAATGAAAAGATATGGAAGTAAAACTTATGTATAATACAAAGGCACTTGTAAAATTTTATTGAGGAAGATGGTTAAAGATTATGATCAGTATTACCTCATCACCACTCAAGAAGTGGTAGTAAGGAAGAGGCATGAGAAAATTAGTTTAGAGGAAGCTTAGCAAGAGAACCAATTAAATCAGAGAATCTTTTTTTAAGCTTATTTTTTATTATAATTTTTTAGTTATTTATTTTAATTCTGATTTACATCATTCATTTCCACCAGATTTTGAGTTACAAATTTTCTCCCTGGTTTTCTCCTACCCACCTCCCCAAAATAGCAGTCCCACAGGATATCCCATCCTCTAATCTGCTCTTTCCCATATTTTCTCCCATACCCCTTTTGACTTTTCCAGTATGGCATGGTGAATCTCTATGCTCCAGTGCATGTATATCTTATTTCCCAATTACATGTAAAATAGTATTAATAATAATAATTATATATATACATATATATATATATTTAAACATTTGATTTTAAAACTTTGAATTCCAGATTCATTCCCTTCCTCCCTTGTCACCCACCCTTACTGGGAAGATAAGCAGTTCAGCATACATTGTACATGTGTAGCTAATGCAAAACAATAACATAGTAGATATATTGTAAAAGACTGACTATATTTCCCTCCCTCCTATCCCACCTCCCACTTGTTCTATTCTCTACTTTGATCCTGTCCCTTTTCAAAAGTGGGTGCTTCCAACTTCCCTCCCCCCCAGCCTGCCCTCCCTTCCATCATGCCCCCTCTCATCCCCTTCCCCCTACTCTCCTGTAGGGTGAGATACCCTATTTAGTGTGTATTTAATTCCCTCCCTGAGCCAAATTCAATGAGAATAAGGTTGATCCATTCCCTTTTGCCTTCCTATTCTTCCCCTCCATTGTAACCATTTTCCCTTGCCTCTTCTATATGAGATAATTTTCCCCATTCTGTCTCTCCCCATCTCCTATCATTATATTCCTCTCTCACCTCTTAATTTCACCTTCTAAGTATCATCCCTTCCTATTAAATTGGTCCTGTGCCCTCTATCTATGTATACCTGTAAACAAATATACACACATTCACATATGTATTCATATGCCCATATACCCTCATATATAGACATATATATATATATATATATATATATATATATTTCTATTCCCTTCAACTATTTTCATACTGAGAAAAGTTAGATCAGTTACAATTATTGTTTTTCCATGTAGGAATGTTAATAGTTCAACTTTGATAAGTTCCTTATGATTTTCCCTGTTTACTTTCTCATGCTTCTCTTGCTTCTTGTATCTGAATGTCAAATTTTCTATTCAACTCTGGTTTTTTCATCAAGAATGCTTGAAAGTCCTCTATTCCACTGAATGACCATATTTTCCCCTGAAACATGATGCTGAGTTTTGCTGGTGATTCTTGGTTTTAATACCAGCTCCTTTGCCCTCCAGAATATCATATTCTAAGCCCTTCAATCCCTCAGTGTAGAAGCTGCCAGATTCTGGGTTATCCTGATTGTGTTTCCACAATATTCAAATATTCTGCTGGCAGCTGCTCAGACCTGTCCTGAGTCTAAAACCTCCAGTTCACCACAGGCCTGGGCTTGGCTCCCAGAGCCCTGTGCTGGCTGAATCCTGCCGGCCTGTAGGGCTGTCCTCAGCAGGAGGTTAGCTCCTCTGTGACATTTTGTGGGTTCTGCAGCTTCAAAGTTTGTTCAGAGTCCCCTTTTTACATTGATTGGGGAAGGTGGAAGTTGGAGGCGCTCCAAACCAGAGAATCTTAAAGATAGCTAAGGCATTTAAAAAGGTGTGAGACACATAATTTCTGGATAATTTAATCATTTTATTAATCATGCCAGCATTTTAATAAAAGAGTGGTCATTTGACCAGTTTCTCTTAGACGAAAGATAATCATGGTGGGTTCACCACCATATTTATATGCCTTTTGAAGAGTAGGTGTTTTCCTGTGTGGAAATCAACTGTGGTTAACAATGAGAGAATGAATATTACAATGAGGGGCTGGACTTTGATTATATCATCCACTTATAAGTTCCCTCAAGCCTTGGGCAATCTCTTCAAAAAATTTATGCCCCACAGAAACCTGAGCAGGACACAATGGCTGCCCGATCTGGGTGGGTTCTAGATGGAGGAGAAGGTTAGCTCAAACTTCAGAGACTGAGGTATTGAAATGAGAATTAACATGGGGTGGCTAGCTGGCTCAGTGAATAGAGCACCGGCCCTGGAGTCAGGAGAACCTGAGTTCAAATCTGGTCTGAGACACTTAACAAACACACACCAAAAAAAGACTAGCTGTGAGACCTTAGGCAAAGTCACTTAACCCCAATTGCCTTACTTTCCCCCTCCAAAAAAAACAAAAAGGAAGGATTAAGAAAAGGTGTAAATCTGAATCTCCCCACATCGTTGTTTATTAATAATCATTTTTCTCAGATGAAACCAAAAGAAAGCAAACAAACAGGTGAAAAATAGGAAAGATCTGCGAAGATTTCTATAATAAACTCTTACATTTGGATTCTATCATTATAGTTCCCACTGTGCCGTATGAAAAAGCGGACTTGGACAGAAGAGGTCCGTGCTGGAAGGAATGCAAGTTTCACAGATTAAGTCTCCAAAAATCTGGAAGAAACTGAGGATGCCAAATTGCTGAAAAAAATAGCCCCTGTTACTACTGAAAAAAAAAAAAACAACTTTGAAAATATCAACAACTACCAAATCATGTTCCTGTTTCCTGTGCCTACAAGATCTTCAGAATAATAATCTATTTTTATATAAGGGTATGCCTAATAAAGATATTAGCAGGAAACAGGTGGATTTCTTCTAATGGCATATGCAACAGACAATCTCTTTATAACCACATAATTGACTTATATAAGCTTCAGAAAATACAAGTTCCCATTGTGATTATTGCTTATTGATGCTTAAAATCCTTCCTCAAAGTCTCTCCTCCAACAAATTTTCTCCCAAATGTAATTGTTTGAAAGTTTCAATAACAGAGATAACTTTGCTCAGTGACCTTCTGGTTGTTAGTATCAAGTGAGACATAAAAAAAATATGAGCTCCCCTAAAGTGTTTCCTCCTGTCATGAATGATGTCCCAGACTACAAAGGAAACAGGAAATTCCTTAGAGATAACAAAGTTCTCAAGATGTTGCTAATTGTGAATGACATTATGTTGAATATATCAAGTCCTTGAAAATTATTGTGCTGACAATTTTAGATGCATAATTATTCAAGAGGACCAACTAATCATACAGGAAAACTGAAGTGGATGAAAAATGCCTATTGTCCAGACTATTATATATATATTCAAACAGACAGACCATGAAGCTAATCTGTCAGTATATGTATCTCAGAGACATACTGCCTACTGATAGACATGAATATTACCTAAAAAGGAAACTTGGGCTGCCATTCTAGGCCTTCCACAATCTACCTTTCTATCTTATCTCACAGAGACTGGAACCAGACCTGTGATTTCACTGGTAAAGGGAACTCTTGGGTGAGGAAAATCCCTCTATTGATACAAGTCAGTACTTTTTTCTTTAGTTTGTAGTTTTAGAGAGTTGCCCAGAACACTGAGAGCCCAAGTAATCTGGCTGGAGTCAGAGACCCAGTTTATGTCAGAGACAGGACTTGAACTGAGGTCTTCCTGGCTTTGGGACCTGTTCTAGCCATTATCCACACTTCCTTTCCACCTCATCTCTGTACTCTGTACCTCATCCAAATCCAACTGCTGACAGCCCCCAGTACCCATCCCACTCTATCTTGCTTGTATGACTTTGACCATGCACTTACTCCATCCCCACTTTTTAAAAATCTTACCCACCCTTTAAAGTTCAACTCAGAAAACATGACTTTCTTGCTGCCTCCCAGAGCTTCATGAACTTTCTCCCCTAGAACTTTGCTCATACATTTCTGTGTCTTATCAGTCATACTTCTGACAACACAACCTCTTGTCAAGGCAAAGGACTATGAGTTATCTAAATTTTGCATCTTCCCCAGTGCCTAGTACATTAGTCTGCACATTTTTCTAGTTGTTCAGTCATTTTTCAATTGTGTCCTCACTCTTTGTGACCCCATTTGGGGTTTTCTTGACAAAGATACTGGAGTGGTTTGCCATTTCTTTCTCCAGCTCAATTTACAGATGAGGAAACTGAGGCAAATAGTGTTAAGTGACTTGCCCAGGGTCACACAGCTAGTAAGTGTCTGAGGCCAGATCTGAACTCAAGAAGATGAGTCTTCTTGACTCCACACCCAGCCATCTATCCGTGGTCTGCATACAATGTGATTATAAATGTTTTCTGAATTGGATTCTATTGCTTTTCACAAAATTTAAAGTGAACCGATTTTTTTTAATGCTAGGAGAAGAATGTTGTGGGTCACAGATGAATCAGAGGAAAGGGAATGTGAGAGTAATGTCAAGGATATATTTTGGTAACTATCATTTGATGGATCTAGCCACAAGGAACACTTTTTTAATTTAAATTATTTTATTATGAACTTAATAATCACAAAAAAGTGAACATTTTAGTACTCAAAGAACAAAAAAAAGAGATTGTATATGAAATAAATTTGTTAAATATTTTAATGATATATTCCACTTTTGCCACAGTGGTGACAATTATTGCTTGTGTCTTCTTCTGACCTTTTTTTTTTTTCCGTCTGTTTATTTTCAGATGGAATTCACGACACAGAGAGCTGGTCTAGCCCCAAAGCTTGGAGGCTTCCGTGATCACCGACCCTGAGTGCAAAGGCTGAAACAAGGTGGAAGCAAAAGAAGGCCTGGGATGCCCTTTCTACCCATCTTCACTCATTGAAATTTTACCCTGGGATTTCCAAGACCCAGAATGTCCTCTGTTGCCCTCTCCCTATGTCCTTCCCCCAAATCCGCACCTCACCTGCAGGCTGGTGCCTGAAATCCCTTTCTTAAGGGCACAAATTCCACCCCTCTGTATGTGGTTTAAACTACAGCCACATCCCCAGCACCGGCAGAAAGCACAAAGATTTACATTCACACTCTTGTATCGCCAGCTTTCCGGAGAGCAAGCTTTGATCAAGAGCCAGGGGAATAAAATAGAAGGTGAGGGGGAAAGGAGATGATGAAGGGCCAGGAAGAGAAGCTTTGTATGCTTCTCATGGTGCCCAGGGCCGGCCTAATGAGCAGTAGCGATGCCTGGAGATGGCAGCAGAGGGCAGTGCTGGCATGAAAATAGGAACTGCGCTGGTCAGGTGCAAAGACGATGCTGAGGTGACCGTATCAGGCCCCCCTGTCCCCTCCTCTTAATAGTCCTGTTAATGCTATGAGAACCAACCCCAGGACTGCAAAAGCAGGTCCTTCTCCCAGCCGTGCAAAGAAGCCAGCCAGTGTTAGCCTGCTCCCTTCACCTGGCCAGGGAAATGAGCAGCTGACACAAATAAAGCAGAATCCCAGGAGACGCCTGGGCTGAAAGAGCCCTAAGTCTTGGTGGTTCTGCATAATGCTCCATTATCTCCCTGGCCCGCTGGTCCAGCCTCAGATGAATGGGGAGGTGAAGGCTTTCAATGGTCAGTGGCCTGGAAGGCTCCCTTTAGAGCTGCCCTTGCACATCTGCCTTGCATCAATGCCACAGAAGGTCACCAGCCTGCAGGGTGATGGGCCAGGGCCACAGGGCAAGACAACCCCACTCCCTGAACTGACCAAGAGGAGCACTCCCACTCCCCACTCCCCTCCTCTACCTGCCCTGGCTCTGGGAAGCCAAGTCCCAAGCTTGAAGCAAAGCAGTCTAGAGGGGGCTGCTCCTTTTACGGTGTCCCCTTGCACAGAGCCACCAAGCCCACCAGGCAGGAAGCGCAGAGGACAAAGTTTCACTAAAACATTACTGAAAAGTTTAAGCTAAGTAAGACAAACCCTTTGCAATGTGCTTGTTTTTGTCCCTTCCGAAGCCTTGTCAGGACGGGGCAGCCCACGTAGATTCACTTCTCTCAGTATCTGTCCCCACTCCTCCTCACACTTTGGGACAGGAGGGGAGAATTGAGTGCTTTTGACAAGCAGAGAAGCCTCCTTCAGATCAGAGCTACAGTCCAGAGGGACCCAGGAGGCAAGCTTCTCCCTTCTGAGCCTCCCCAAGTCTATTCATTAAGTACAAATGTCCTAAGTGCACAGGACCAGCCAGCAAGGTGTGCCACATCAAAGAAGATGCTGTACTCTGTGAGCAAGGCAGAACGGCAGTAGCTCAGAAGAAACGGGAGATATGCAAACTTAGAGACGTCTTCACTCCAGATGTTGACATGACTACTTGTGCCTGACCTGGGGTAGGATCAGCCACAGTCATGTCCTTTTAATCCTCTTTAGAATGAAAGACACCAACCAGCCAGCCAGCCAGCCAATGTACTAGGCACTAAACTAGGCAATATGGGACACAAAGGCCACAAAATGACAATCCTGTCCTCGAGGAGCTTACATTCTGCTGCCTATAGAGAATAATAAAACATGCAAAGTAATGGGGGGAGGGGGTAGAAGGAGTGACTGCTTGGGATAGGCTTCCCTAGACAGGTGGCCCTTGAGCTGAGTTTTGAAGGAAGCTAGAGATGCTATCTACTCAGCTGTAACTAGAAGGCAGCTAGGTGGCTCAGTGGATAAAAATGCTAGGCCTAAAGTCAGGAAGACCTGAGTTCAAATCTAGACTCAGATACTCACTAGCTGTGTGTTCCTGGGCAAGTCACCTGACCTCCTTTGCCTCATCCACTGGAGAAGGAGAAGGAAATGTTGATATGGTCTGACCAGAGTAAATACAACACAGTTATTGCCTGCCTTGTTCTGGAAACTATGCCTTTCCTTTCTTAAAAAAAATTAAGGTCTTATTTTTGTTTTTAATAAATAGATGTCTATTTTCTTCCCCTTCCCCTTCTCTATCCCATTAAGAGGAAAAACTTTAAAAATAAATTCCTGGTAATAAGTACATAGAATCAAACAAAACAAATGATCTCATTAGCTGGGTTCAAATATATATTTATATTTATTATATAAATTGTATGTTTATATAATATATAAATGTCACATTTATATAAAACATTTGTTTTATATAAATTATAAATATTAAAAAATGTTTTATATTTGTGCATGTGTATATACATACATGCATACATACATCTACACATATATCTCATTTTGCAGCTTGAATCCATTGCCTCTCTGTTAGAAGACTGACAGCATGTTTAATCATCAGTCCTCTAGAATCACAGACAGTCATTGCTTTGATCAGAGTTGTTAATCTTTGTTATTATTGTAGAAATTGTTCTCCTGATTCTGCTCATTTCCTTCTTCATCTGTTTACAAAAATCTTCTAAATGATTCATTATTATTATATAGTCATAGTATAAATTGTTCTTTGGGGTCTGTTTACTTCCATCTACATCAGTTCATATAAATCTTTCAATGTCTCTTTGAAACAATTTATTTCCTTGTTTGTTTTTTTAGGGCAAAATAATATTCCATCAATTGTATACCAATTCCCCAATTGATAGGCATCCTTTGCTTTTCAGTTTTTTAACACCACACAAAGAACTGCTATAAATACTTTTTTTTTTAAACATAGGAGTCCTTTTCCTGTTTCTTTGATCTCTTTTGAGTATAGCCCTAGCAGTGGTATATCTGGGTCAAAATATATGCATCATGTAGTAGTTTTTTGTGTCTGATTCCAAATTGCTTTCCAGAATATCTGTAGCCATCCCTAGGACCATCAATAATGCTTCAGTGTGTCCGTTTTCCCACAACCCCTCCAAAAATGATCATTTTCCTTTTTGTTATCTTTGCCAATCTGATGGCCTGAGGCAGAACCTCAGTATTGCTTTAATTTGCATTTCTCTAATTATTAGTGAGTTGGAGCATTTTTTTTTAATATGGCTATAGATAGCCTGGATTTCTTTTCTTGAGAATTGCCTGTTCATATCCTGACAACATTTATCAGTTGAGGTATGGATCTCATTCTTATAAATTTCAGCCAATTTTTTATATATCTTTGAAATAAGACCTTTACCAGAAAAAAATTGCTACAGAGATTTCCCCCCCATAATTAATTGTTTCCTTTTTAATCTTGGATTTTTTGGATTTGTCTGTACAAAAAAATTAATTTTATGTAATCAAAATTGCCTATTTTATCTTTTGTGATCCTCTTTATTCCTTGTTTGATCATGAACTTTTCTTCTTTCCATAAATCTCATAGGTAATTTTTTTTCATGTTTTTCTTGTTTGCTTATGATGCCACCTTTTATATCAAGGTCACATGTTCATTTGGAGTGTATATCAGTACAAGGTGTGAGGTGTTGATCAATCTATAATTTCTTCCATACTGCTGTCTAATTTTCACAATAGTATTTATCAAATAAAGTCCTTGTCCTACTCCCTGGAATTTTTGTGTTTTTTTTTTAATGCTAGGCTGTTAGGTTCATTTGCTTCTGTATGTTATATACTCAATCTGTTCTTATTTTTTAAGCAGTACCATATTGTTTTTTAAGAAGTGCTGCTGTGGGGGCAGCTAGGTGGCTCAGTGAGTAGAGAGCGGCCCTGGAGCCAGGAAGACCCGATTTTGGATCTGGCCTCAGACACTTAACACACACACACACACATACACACACACAAACTAGCCATGTAACCTTGGGCAAGTTGCTTAACCCCAATTGCCCTCCAAAAAGCAAAAAAAAAAAAAAGAATTGCTGCTGTGTAGCATAGTTTAGAATCTGGTACTGCTAGGCCTCCTTCATTGCCACTCCATTATTTTCCTTGAAATTCTTGACTTTCTTTTCTACTCTATATGAATTTTAAAATTTTTTTCTAGTTCTATAAAGTAATCTTTTAGTAGTTTGATTGGTATGGCATTGAATAAGTAAATTAATTTAGGTAGTATTGTCATATATATTTTGTTAGCAAATAATATTATAATACTTATCATCATAATAATGTGTATTATTTTTATTACTGTCATGTTTATTACAATAAATATATGCTTATTATGTGTTATTATTGTCATGTTTTATTATAAACTATATTTTATTATTGTTGTTATTATTTATGTCATTACTATTATTGTCCTACCATGAGCAATTAATATTTCACCAATTACTTAGGTCTGTGCTTCAGCAAACAGTAGTTTTCAGTTGTATTTAGATAGATTTCTGTGTGTATCTTGGTAAGTAGACTCCCAGGTATTTTATACATTCTGTATTTATTTTATGGAATTTCTCTTTTTATCTCTTCCTTCTGTGTTTTGTTGATATTATGTAGAAAAATGTTGATGATTGTGTGGATTCAATTTATATCCTACAACTTTGCTAAAAATTTGTTGTTTCAATTAATTTTTAGTTGACTAGCTAGAGTTCTTTAACTATATTGCCTGATTTGCAAAAAACAAAAATGATAATTTTGTTTCTTCCTTATCCATGCTTATTCCTTCAATTTATTCATCTTGTCTAACTACTGTTGCCAGGATTCCTAACACATGTCAAAGGGAAGCAGTGACAATGAACATCCTGGTTTCATCCTTGATTTTCTTTGATAGGATTCTAATTTATCTCCATTACATGTAAGGGTAGCTCTTGATTTCATATATATATATACTATTTATCATGTTAGGAAAAGGTCCATTTATTCCTATGTTTTATTGTGGCATTAATAGAAAAGAGTGCTATATTTTGTCAAAAGCTTTTTCTGCATGGGTTGATAGAATCATATGTTTTTAATTTTTGTTATTAATGTGGTTTTTGTTATTGATATGGATAATTGAGTTTATAGTTTTACTAATATTAAACCAACCCTATGTTTCAGGTATAAATCTAACCTAGCCATAATGTATATAACCTTTGCAATATATTACTTTACCTTCTGTACTATGCCTTTTTAAATGCTACCTAAGACTGTTAGCTTTCTTGGTAGTCATAGGCATCTTTGACTTATATTGAGTTTTTAGTTTGCTGAATTACACAGTTTTACCTGAACTATTGACTAGTCAAGCACACTCCATCTTGTATTTATGAAATTTACTCTTTGGACCAATGTGTAGTAATTTACATTATTCCTATGCTTTCCCTCTTTCCCTCCAACTCTTAGAATCCCCAGTTTACTTCATGACTCAGTTCATATGCCACTTCCTGCCATGGTCCCCACAGATGCTTGTAGTTTTCCCCCTAAAGTTATTTTCCACCAATCCTATATTTATCTTACATATACCTATTTATACATAGTCTCCCCCGTTACAGTGTAAGCTCCCTGAGGATAGAGTAATTTTTTTCTTTTTCTTTGTACAGAGCTACACTGCCTTTTTTCCACCTCTATCTTGAGCCTGGAATGTGCTCACCACTCAAGTGCATGGGGTGAGCCAGCTTCCAGATACCTGCAGTAGAAAGATCCCTCTCTCAAATCTCCCTCCCACCGCCTCCACTTCAGTGCAGGTACAGATGTCCTCTGATTGCATCTTGTTGGTGATACTTAGGGGTCCATACTATGTAGTGATAAAAAGTATTTCAACTGCTTGCTGAGTCAAAACTCCACTGATACACTAAAGGGGTGATCTAACCCCCTCAAGCCTCTTCTTCCTGGCAGCCTTGAAGAATAAGGATGACTCTCTGATTACAAGGGTTGAAATGGAGTAGGTACTCCATCCCCACCCCACCCCCCACTCCTCCAACCAGCTTCAAGTTATGAGCTCAAGGCTTCCTGGGTTAGTGTATGTCTGGGATGGAGCCAGCTTCCATTTGAAACTTTTTTTTTCCTTTGTCACAGTGCCTTTTAACATCTCAAGTATGAGGGTAATGGCTACTAGAGTAGTTGTGATAGCAACAGCAGCAAATGCAGACCAGCTAAAAGGAAATGGAAGGAAGGAAGGAAGGAAGGAAGGAAGGAAGGAAGGAAGGAAGGAAGGAAGGAAGGAAGGAAGGAAGGAGGAAGGAAGGAAGGAAGGAAGGAAGGAAGGAAGGAACCCCTTGGAAAGAAAAAACCCACTTTGCGCTGATAAGGCTAGACTCAGAGAAAGTGAAATGTAAAATGTCTAATTAACAGCCCCTATAAAGAAACTGCTTGCAAATGTCTCACAGAGGCTTTAATATCAGCATCTGAACTGATTACAGCCATTCTATGATTCTTATTGCTTAGCATTCCCTTCTTTTTGTGAGGGAATAAAACTGCCTCTTCCAAAGCAGATTCATGGTTTGTTTGGGTTTTTTCCTAGATGCATTTTTTTTAAATTTCATTTTCTAAAAAGGATCCCTTAGACTGGGAGTCAAAGATAGGATACTTCAGGAATGTGAAAGTAATAGAATTGAAGTACTGGGGAGCCTGGTTGCCCTATAGAGAAGATAGGCAACCCCAAAGCAATAGACCCAGAGCAAACTTCAAGGACAGGCCAAGGACAGGTTCTCAAAGAGGACCAAATGACTTAGGGGTCCATACTATGACTGCTAGAGTCACTGCTAGAGTCAAGTGTCGCTGTACCTGACTGTGGCTGTCAGACCAAGAGGAGCTCAGAACGCTCCACCATAGGTCTGGCACAAATAGTCTGTGTGAGCATTTGGGGTGGATTCTCTAAATCTGCGCATCTCCTCTTGTTTCTTTTAAGCTACTTCCATTCTGTTTTGCTCATAGAGCACAGCAACTTCCCTGATGTGGGCACGCCATGCTGAGTGGTCCTGTGCCAGTGTCTCCCGAAGTTCTTGAGACCTTGAGAGTATCCTTGTATCATTTCTTCTGACCACCATGTGAATGCTTGCCCTGTGTGTGAGTTCTCCATAAAATGGTCTTTTTGGCAAGCGTATGTTTTGCATTCGAACACCGTGGCCAGCCCATCGGAGCTACATTCTCTGCAGTATCCATTCCGGTATTCATATACCCTAACATTTAGCACGGTGATTGATACATAGAAAATACTTAAATTGTTGGTTGATAATTAAAAAACTTTATAAAATTCAATTCATCATTGTAACATGTCGAAATCTTTGGAAACTGACTCTGTCAGTGACTGTGTTGTCTTGTCCCTTGAAGCTTCATCTGTAAATTCAATAACATGCCATATATGTCTTATATTCTTTGAAATTGAGATAACTTATTAATGTTTGGGTCCAGTCATTCAATCAGTTCTGAAACCATTTAATTATACTAATCATCTCATCCACACAGATAGCATGAAAGATACTGTTAAATGTCTATTGAAATTCAAGTATTCTGTATCTATGCATGCTACCCCCACCCTTGTCTACTGATCTAGTATCCTTGTTCTTTTTTAATAAGTTATAACCTCCTTGGAAGAGCCGTCTTCCAATTCTATCAAGTCTCAGATCTCTGTCTTACCTTATTTATGATGTCAGCTTTGAGCATTTTTGCATGTAAGACCATGGGTTTTGTTGTTGGCTATTTGCTTGGGTAATAATGTTCTGGGTATATCTAGGTATATCTGCATCCTCTTGGTTAACATTCTTGCTCCTATTTTGCAGTTGCTCCTCTGTGTTATGTGTATATTTGGAGAGGACTTCAGGGTCTCTTTTGTCCAACCCATACCTGGAAAAAATCCCCCACTCTTTATACACATACAACATACCTGATGTACAACATGCCTGATGGGCATTTAAATTTTGTCTGATGACCTTCAACAAGGGTGAGCCCACTACCTTCCAAATCCATCGGACTTTTGGATAGCTCTAATTGTTAGGAGGATTTTCCTTATATTAAACCTAATTTGGCTTCTTTGTAACAACTATTCATTGCTCGTAACTCTTCTTCCTGGAACCAATCAGAAAAGATCAAATCGCTCTTCTATCTGATAACCTTTCAAATATTTGAACAAAATTATTACATCCCCACTGAACTGTCTCTTCTCTAATCTAAAAAATCCCCAGGGACTTCATCCAACATCCTTTATAAACTATGGTACCCAGAATATGATATTCCAGAAGTGTGACCCAAGAAGAATACAGTGGAAATATCATAGTCACCTTCTTCCTGGAAACTTAGTCAATAGCTTCTTGGCTACCATTTCATACAGTACGTTCATACTGAACTTGAGGTCCACCAAAAAAAAAAAAACCAACTCACTATTTTTTCAGGCATACAACTGTTTAATCATTATTCCCCATCTTGTACACATGAAATCCAACCCTTGTGTAAGATTTTAAATTTCTCTCTGCTAAACCTCAGCTTATTAGATTCAGTGCAATTTTATATCCTCTCAAGATTATTTTTGGATCCTGACTTGGTCAAAAACTGTGTTAGCTCTAATTCCCAGCTCTGTGTGTTCTACGTATTTGATGAATATACCATATCGTCAATGACTTTATCCAAGTAAAGTCACTGGTAAAAATGTTAAACATCACAGAACCAAGCAGAGATCCCTGGGGCACTCCCCTGGAGACTTCCTTCCAAATCAACAAGAAACCTTTAATGATTATTCTTTGAATCTGATCATTCAGCTACTTCTGAATCCATCTTCCTGTACTATAATATAGCTCACAGCTCTTCACCTTTTCCATATGAATATCATGAGATATTTTATCAAATGCTCTGCTAAAATCTAGTTTAATTATATCTACAATATTCTTTGGCCAAAGTATATTGTAGATATAATTAAACTAAATTTTGTTAATAACAGTTAATTAATTAATTAATAGCAGTTAATAACAGATGTGTTAATAACCCTTCTAAAAAAGGAAATAAGTCCAATATGGCATGGACTATTCTTGATGAAACCATAGTGGGTTCTTTTTGAGACTTTTACTAGCTTTCTTTTTGATAATATGTTTTAGGATTTTCTCTAGAACTAAAGGCAAGTTCACAGGCCTGTAATTTTCTGGATCCACCCTTTTTCCTTTTTTGGAAAACTTAGACATTTGCAGTCCTTCAGTATTGTTCTATTCTCCATGATCTTTTGAGTATCACTGAGAATGGTTCAGTAATCACATCTTTCAGTTCTTTTTGTTCCTAGGAATGTAATTCACTTATACCAGGTGACTTACTTATCTTGGCCTTCAGCACTTATCCATTTGTGTGTGTGTGTGTGTGTGTGTGTGTGTGTGTGTGAGTGTGTGCTCATTCTAGTCTAAAGTCATTTCCCTTAGCAGGTGGAGGCATGGAAACAAAATAAGAAGCTCTGTTCCCTCTCTTTTGTCAGTTATTGGGGTCCCATCCCCCTGGAGAAGTAGTCCTATCCTTTCTTTAAGCATAGGCTATGCTCTAGTATAATTTAGGGAATTTTTTTCTCTTGTCTCTAATTTTCTTCATTAGTCTCAGCTCATTTAGAGATATATTATTCTTGATATTATTCTTACATATTGCAGCAATCTTTTGTATTCATTCCCTATTACCACCCTTTGAGCCTGTCTTCTGTGTCTAAAAAAATCTAAGTTGTTCTGTGAATTCTCTCTGTGCAGAGATGAATCTTTTTAGATAACTGCTGTTTTTTTCTCCCCATGAGAACTATTTCCTTTAGGGTCATCAGAATTTTCCACCCCTCCTCAGCTGACATCCCCTTCAGAATTTTAGTCCATGACATCCTTCCTATTCTTTCTTTGAAACTTTTGAAGTTCATTCTCCCAAAATCTAGGATGTATTCATATTATATACAACCCTCTTCTCCTTTTCTATCACAAGCTTGAGAAGGAAATGGTTCATTTCCTTCAAATGTCCTCAGCATTTCCACACCAGCAACTAGTGGTAAGATTCTCAAGCTTATTGGTTAGAATTAGATCAAGAAGATAATTCTTACTTATTGGTTCTGCTACCTTTTGAAGACTACAATTTGTATTAAGGAAAGTAAAAAAGCTGATAGTTGTATTGATTTTGAGAGAAACAGAGACAGAGCACAAGAGTGAGAGGGGCCAAGAGAAACAATTTCAAGATATCTGTAAAATTCATTTCCTCCATCACTATGTATCCTGCCTCTGTGATATATTTCCCAATCCGCTCATCTCTTTCCTCTTTCTGTCCAAGTGGTCTGTTGTACACTCCAAACACAAAATCACTTCTATTTCTCTTCAACCAAATGGTCTCCCCATCCCCCTAGGATTTTTGGATTTTCTCTCTTCTTAATATACAATGTTACCACCCCTCCTATTACCCATCCTTCTTCTGTTAGGTAGGATCCATGAAGAGCCACAAGTCTGCCTCTTCTGCGTGATACCCCTTTAAATAGTTCAAGCTAGTTATTGGGGTGGAGCTGTAATGTAATGCCAGGCAAAGGCAACTTCCCAAGGTTCAAAATACCAGCATAGGTGCTCTCCATTTTATTCAGTGACAAACCAAGAACAGAGAAGGTCAAAACATGACATCATTCCAAATATAGCATTTACTAAGTGTGATTAAATAATCTCCAAGCACTACCCCACCCCAGGACCTTCCAATCATTCAATCAATTACAAAGTCCCTCTTCTAAATACTACTCCACCCCTAGGCTGTACCTTCATTTAGTCCATCACGAAGCCCCTCTTCTCAAATGGAGATTAGTTTCCAAACATAAGTAAAGTACATTCATTTGTTCAATCACAGAGCACAAAAAGGTCAAAAGTTCCCCACCCCTGGATCACAATTGAATCTACCCCAGAGTTACAACAAGTTTAAGCACAGCACTTAATACCCAAATGGAGGTCTTTTCTTCATCTTGACAGGAGGCAAGTTCTCAGCAATCTTAGTTCCTGGGGAGACAAGGCTTAGCAAGGCCACAAGATACATTGCCAGTCCCTTCATTAATTCATCCTCTGTCTGTAGAACAGTCCTAGAACCCCTGAAAACATTAGCAAAACCCTCTCCCAGGATTTCTGTAAACATACAACAAGAAAATCCTTCTTCAGGGCTTCTGAACCAACAGAAAGGTTCCCAGACCCCTACAACAACAGCACTGTCCTTCACCAGTGGACAGTATTCACTCTCTGTCTGCAGGACAGTCTCAGGAGCTCTTAACCAACAGCCAGGTTCCAGAACTTCTTCAACAACAGGACTGTCTTTCACCAGTGGACAAATCTGGCAAAACAACATCAAAACAGACAGACAAAGTACCAGCAAAACAGCCATGTCTCCTCAGTCCTTGGCAGCTCCGGGGGCAGGTCTCAAAAGTCCAGGGCAATTCAAAGTGGCCCTCAGCAATCCTCTCAATTTCTCTCTGCCTCCACAAGGGTGCTGCTTCCAAAAAGTTCTTCTGCCTCTCTCTTGTGTCTCTCCAAATCTACGTCACCAGCTCCTCCCAGTTCAGGACTTTCTTTTCACATCAACAAGTCCATCCCACAGGTGGGATTAACAAACTCTGGGTTTTAACACAATCAATTTGAAAACCAAGCCAATACAGGGGAATCTTTATATTCCATTACTATCACAGGAGCCAAGATGGCGGAATAAAAGCAGGAAATTGCTTGAGCTCCCGCTCCAACCACCTCCAATACCTTTAAAAATAATGACTCTAAATTTTAGAGCTACAGAATCCACAAAGTGACAGAGAGAAACAAATCTCCCTCTGAAGGCAGCTGGCTGGCCAACAGGAAGGGTCTATCACACCAAGCTGGGAGAGCACAGTCCTGTATCAACCATGCCATCCCAGACCCAGGGCAGCCCCAAACAGCAGCCCACACCAGCCAGAGCGCACTTCAGGAGAGTGAATCACCAGCAGCTGTGGCAATTTCCAGACTTCTCAACCCATAAACACCAAAGAAAAAGTAAAAGGTCAGTAGGGAATTCTGTTGGAACTGGTGGGAGAAGAGCAGGGTCTGACCCCTGCCCCCAGAAGTGGTGGAGGCACAGTGGCTGCAGCTACTGCTGCATGGATGCCTCCAGAGCTCCTGACCTGCAGATCATAGGGGGACCAAGAGATCATTCAGAGGGTAATTGCTCTTGCTTTGACCTGCTTGGATCTGGGTGGCAATCTGGGGTAGTAGTCTTGGGTGAGGAATGCCAGTGTGCCAGAACTTGTGGTGGCCATAGAGAGGGAGCCCTCCTCATAGCTTTGATAACAACTGCAAAAAACCCAAAAATTTGGGACACAGCTCTCTCCACTCTGGAAGCAGAGTGACAAATAGCTCAAAAGTCAAGTAATTGGCTGGCAAGATGAGCAAACAGAAGAAGTGCAATCAGACCACAGAATATTTTGGGGGGGACAAAAAGAATCAAAACATGGAATCAGAAAAATACAACAAAGTCAAAACTCCTGCATCAAAAGCTTCCAAGAAAAATATGGACTCTTTGCAGGCCATGGAGGAGTTGGAGGAGCTCAAGAAGGATTTTGAAAATCAAATAAGAGAAGTTGAGAAAAAATTGGGAAGAGAAATAATAATAATGCAAGAAAATCATGAAAAGCAAGTAAATAGTCTGACTGAAGAAAATAGCACCTTAAAAAGCAGACTAACTTGGGGTGGCCAGGTGGCACAGTGAATAAGATTACCAGCCTCAGAGTCGGGAGACCTGGGATTGGTTCCAGGCTCAGATACTTAACACCCACACAAAAATAACTGGCCGTGTAACCTTGAGCAAGTTACATAACCCCAATTGCTTAGGGGTGGCCAGGTGGTGCAATGAGTAAGAGTGCCAGACCCAGGGTGAGAAGACCTGGGATTGATTCCGGTCTCAGATACTTGGCACCCACACAAAAATAACTTGCCCTGTAACCTTGAGCAAGTTACTTAACCCCGATTGCTTTAAAAAAAAAAAAAAGAACAGACTAACTCAAATGGCAAAAGAGGCCAAAAACACAATGAAGAGAAGAATGCCTTAAAAAGCCAAATTGCCCAAATGGAAAAGGACTTTCAAAAACTCACTGAAGAGAAAAATTCCTTCAAAATTAGATTGGAGCAAATGGAAGCTAATGACTTTATGAGAAATCAAGATACAATAAAACAGACCCAAACAAATGAAAAAATAGAAGGCAATGGGAAATATCTCATTGGAAAAACCACTTAAAAATTATTAGACTACCTGAAAGCCATGATAAAAAAAAAAAGCCTAAACACCATCTTTCAAGAAAGTATCAAGTAAAATTGCCCTGATATTCTAGAACCACAGGGCAAAAAGTGAAAGAATTCACAAATTGCCTCTTGAAAAAGATCCCCAAAAGAAAACTTCTAGGAATATTATAACCAAATTCCAGAGTTCTCAGATTGAGGAGAAAATATTACAAGCTGTCAGGAAGAAACAATTTTAGTATTGTGGAAACACAATTAGGATAACACAAGATCTAGCAGCTTCTACATTAAGGGATAGAAGGGCTTGGAATATGATATTCTGGAGGTCAAAGGAGCTAGAATTAAAACCAAGAATATCCAGCAAAACTGAATATAATGCTACAGGGGAAAATATGCTCATTCAATGAAATAGAGGACTTTCAAGCATTCTTGATGAAAAAACCAGAGCTGAACAGAAAATATGACTTTCAAATATAAGAAGCAAGAGAAGCACGAGAAGGTGAACAGGAAAAAGAAATCTAAGGAACTTATTAAAGTTGAAGTATTTACATTCCTACATGGAAAAAATGATAATTGTAATTCATAAGACTTTTCTCAGTATGAGGATAGTTGAAAGGAATATATGTGTGTTAGTGTGTGTGTGTACATACATATATATGTATGCATAGGAGGGTGCGTGTATATAAGTATGTATGTGCGTATATGTGTGTGCATGTACACATAGACAGAGGGCACAGGATCAGTTGAATAGGAAAGGATGATATCAAGCTAGTTATTGTGTTCCCCCTTAGTCTTTTCTTCTCTGAGTTAAAATATCCCTATTTCCCTAAGAATTAAGTTTGAATCGCACTTCAAATACTAGCTGCATAACCTTGAGCAAATCATTTAGCCTTTATTGGTAAATGTTTCCTTATCTGTAAAATTAAGGGAATGCATTCAATGACCTCTAAGGTCATTTTCAACTCTAAATATACTATCCTATAATCCTTTAAGGGCAGTTAGATAGCACCATAGTGCACAGGGCACCAGGCCTGGAGTTAGGAAGACTCCTCTTAGTTCAAATAGTTAAAATCCAGCCTTACACACTTACTGGCTATGTGACCATGGGCAAGTCACTTAACCCTCTTGGTTTCAGTTTTTTTATCTGTACAATGAGCTGGAGAAAGAAATAGCAAAACCACTGCAAGTATATATCTGCCAAGAAAACCCCAAATGGGATCATGAAGAGTCAGACATGATGGAACAATGGAAGAACAATTGTTATGTCTGAGATTCTGTGAATAACTTATCTATTTCATTTTCTCTGATGTCTCCACAGGATCAATGGATTCAATATATGAAAAATATATTTCGAGACGCAGAGGCAGGCCCAGAAGGGGCCTGATCAACTCAGACAGCAAGTTTTCCCACCAACTACAAGGTCCACTATGAGGCCTATCACCAAAGGGCTGGGACTAGAAAGAGCAAGGTAAGAAGCAAATACAGGGGCCCCTGTCCTGGACAGCAAACACTTCTGGGGCTACCACTTCATAGTCCAGAAATTAAAAAAAAAAAAAAAACCCTTTCAGGACCTCCAAAGACCAGGATGACAGAGTAAACCTCACTTGCTCCAACCCCCCCTCCCCCTGAAAACATAGTAACTCTTGCCACAGGGCAAAACCCTCTACAGTAAAGGCTTGGGATCCCTAGAGGAAGGGCGTGTCTGGGGCCCTGCCTCAAAATGTGTAGAAAGCAGACTACAAAGACAAAGACTCTGGAGTCCTACTATACTCAGAGGGAGGAACCAAACTCAGAGGGAGACAATGTGGACTCCACACCCACAGCTGAAGGTTCAACAGGGAATGGGTCCCAAGCACAGAAGGCTCTCCTAGATGAGATCAAAAGGAACTTTGAAAACCAAATGAGAGAGATAGAAGACAAAATGAATAATTCTCTCAAAACCAAAATAGCAGAATTAGAAAAACATTATAATGAGGAAAACATCTCTCTAAAAAGAAAAGTGTATGGTATGGAAAAGGAGCTCCAAAAATTAACCAAGGAAAATGATTTGCTAAAAACTAAAATCAACCAAATGGAAACAAATAACTCTATGAGAAACCAAGAATTAGTCAAACAAAACAACAAGAATGAAAAATTAGAAAAAGAGGTAAAATACCTCAAAGAAAAAATAACTAACCTGGAAAACAGATCCAGGAGAGATAATCTGAGAATCATAGGCCTACCAGAAAATCATGATGACAAAATGAGCCTGGACAACATTCTCCAAGAGCTGGTTAAGGAAAACTGCCCTGAGATACTAGAACCTGAGGGTAAAATAGAAATCAAGAGAATCCACTGGACACCTGCTGAAAGAGATCTCAAACTGAAAAGTACTCGAAATGTTGTGGCCAAACTCCAGAACTACCAGATAAAAGAGAAAATACTTCAAGTGTCCAGAGAGAAACAATTCAAATATCCAGGGTCCACAGTGAGGATTGCACAGGATTTGGCAGCCTCTACACTGAAAGATTGGAGGCAGTGGAATACAATTTTCCGAAAGGCAAAAGAGTTCGGGTTACAACCAAGGATCACATACCCAGCGAGACTGAGCATATTCTTCCAGGCAAAGAGATGGTCATTCAACGATATTACAGAGTTCCAGACCTTCTTGATAAAAAAGCCAGAACTCAATGGAAACTTCAACCTCCAACAGAGATACAACAGTGACTTAGAAAGGTAAACAAGGAAAACACACACACACCCTGCTATTTGATAAGAGCAAATGGGTTATAGACAAGTAGAGGGTATGAGTATAAAATACTCAAAATGACAATTTTTTTAAAATCTTAGTAAGGGCTACAAAGGGACTGCAATGGAAGAAAGGGAATGGATGAAGTGGAAAAGGGTAAATTATGCCACACATAGAGGCATAAAAACTGTATAGCAGAGGAAAAGAAGGGAGGGAGATGGGAATCATATGAGCTTTTCCCTCATTGGTTCTGGTACAAGGAGGGAATAACAACCAGTTAAGCATAGGACTCTATGGAGAAGAAATGCAAAAAGTATCACTTTAGAGGGAAATAGCGGAGGGAGAGGAGATTTGCATGAAATTTGTTCTTGTCACTCTCGGTACGAAGAAGAAATAAAATACTTCATTAAGTATAAAAATATCCTACAGGCAGTAGGAGGGGGAAAGTGTTATGAAAGGAGGGTGGGGGTGGTTTGTAGGGAGGGAAGAAGTAAGGGGAAAGGGGAGGAAAAGGGAGGGGGGCTGATAAGGGAATACTGAGGGAGGCGGTGGTCAAAAGGAAAACTATTAAGGGGGGGGAAATATGAATTAACAGGGGTGGGAATAGGATGGAGGGAAAGAAACAGATAACAATCATAACTGTAAATGTGAATGGAATGAACTCTCCCATAAAACGGAGATGGATAGCAGAATGTATTAGAAATCATAATCCTGCAATATGCAGTTTACAAGAAACACATCTGAAACAGAGGGATATATGCAGGGTAAAGGTAAAAGGCTGGAGTAAAATATACCATGCCTCAGCTAAAGTAAAAAAAGCAGGGGTAGCAATCCTTATCTCAGAGAAAGCAAAAATTGACCTAATTAAAAGAGATAAGGAAGGAAACTATATCCTGCTAAAAGGCACCATCAAGAATGAAGCAATATCATTACTTAACATATATGCACCAAGTGGTGTAGCGTCCAAATTCCTAGAGGAGAAGGTAAAGGAATTAGAAGAAGGAATAGATAGCAAAACTATACTAGTGGGAGACCTTAATCTCCCCCTCTCTGAACTTGATAAATCCAACCTCAAAATAAACAAGAAAGAAGTTAAGGAAGTGAACAGGATTATAGAGAGGATAGGTATGATAGATCTCTGGAGAAAACTGAATGGGGATAAAAAGGAATATACTTTCTTCTCAGCGGTTCATGGCACATACTCAAAAATTGACCATGTTCTAGGGCATAAAAACCTCACAATTCTATGCAGTAAGGCAGAAATAGTAAATGCATCCTTCTCAGATCATGATGCAATAAAAATTATATGCAATAAAGGGCCATGGAAAGACAGACTAAAAACTAATTGGAAATTAAACAATTTAATCCTAAAGAATGAGTGGGTCAAACAAGAAATTACAGAAACAATCAGTAATTTCATTCAAGAGAATGATAATAATGAGACAACATACCAAAATTTGTGGCATACATTAAAGGCAGTTCTTAGGGGAAGTTTTATATCCATGAGTGCATACATGATTAAATTAGAGAAAAGGGAGCTCAACAAATTGGGCATGCAATTGAAAAACCTGGAAAAGAACAAATTCAAAATCCCCAATTAACTACTAAATTAGGAATATTGAAAACCAAAGGAGAGATTAATAAAATTGAAATTAAGAAAACTATTGAATTAATAAATAAAACCAAGAGCTGGTTTTATGAAAAAACCAACAAAATTGATAGACCCTTAGTCAATATGATAAAAAGAAAGAAGAAAACCAAATTATGAGTATCAAAAATGAAAAGGGTGAATCTACCTCCAATGAAGAGGAAATCAAAAAAATAATTAGGAATTATTTTTCCCAATTGTATGCACATAAATTTGACAATCTTAGGGAAATGGATGAATATTTACAAACATACAAATTGCCCAGATTAACTGAAGAGGAAGTAAATTACTTAAATAATCCCATCTCAGAAAAAGAAATTGAACAAGCCATCAGTCAACTCCCTAGGCAAAAATCTCTAGGGCCAGATGGATTCACTAGTGAATTCTATCAAACATTTAAAGAACAATTGATTCCAATACTCTACAAACTATTTGGGAAAATTAGTGAAGGAATCCTACCAGATTCTTTTTATTACACAAATAGTATATTTCATGAAGTCTGGAGCCAGGTCTTCCTGAACTCAGTCTCAGATCCAGCCTCAGATACTTAACTAGCTGTGTGACTCTGGGCAAGCCACGTGACCTCCATTTGTCTTATGTTCCTCATTTATAAAATGGGGATAATAATAGTACTTACCTCCCAGGGCTGTCATAAGGATTAAATGAGATGAAATTTTCAAACATTTAGCATGGTACCTGGCACATAGAAAGAACTATATAAATGTTAGTTATTATTATTTTTAATAAATGAATGATAGCTTACAATTTCATAATACTTACAATGTGCCAGGCACTGTGCTAAGTGCTTTTTCCAGAATTATGATCCCTTTATCATTATCATTTTTAATGTGAATGTATATGTAGAACTTATATCAGATTGCATGCCATCTTGGGGAGGGAGAGAAAATTTAAAACTCAAAATCTTATGGAAGTGAATGCTGAAAACTAAAAATAAATGAGTAAAATTTTGAAAATATTATATGGCTCAAGCCCCCAGCCATGCCTACTCTATTAATAGATGAGACAGGAAATTTAAATTGTATAGTAAAAATATTTATTTGAGACAGAATAGCAAAGTAAATGATAAGGAAAAATCAATTAATAAAATAATTTTCAGCTCCACCTTTGCCCTGCCCCATTCACACATAAATATAATCTCCCACACAACAGTGGGGAAAGTATCATACCTTCTCCTTGAGCAAATGCAGAAAATTCATTCTCTGGGTCAAGCAAATGTTTAGATGTTAGTGCATCTGCCTTACATTGTAACTAAAATGTTTCTCCTGACTGATTTCACACAGCTCCAGCACTGTACTGTTTAACATTTTTAATCAATGACATGCATAAAGGCATAGCTAGCATGCCTATCAAATTTTCAGATGACACAAAGCTGTGAAAAATAGCTAACACACAGGATGACAGATTCAGGATTCAAAAAGATTTTGATGAGAAAAGATACCATATATTTAAATTATTTATGATGACACTTTTGTGGCAGCAAAGAAGTGGAAACAAAGGGAGTGTCTGTTAATTAGGGAATGCTTGAATACGTGTGGTATAAGAATGTAATACAATATTATTGCCCTACAAGAAATGATGACTATGAACAATCTCAGAGAAATCTGGAAGATTCATATGAACCAGTGCAGATCAAAGTAAGCAAAACCAGAACAATTTGCATGATGACCATAGTATTATAGAGAAAAGCAAGATTAATCTCTGATCAACGTGATGACTGCTCTTGACTTCATGGAAGTGGCGTACTGCAGGCGGGAAATGAGCATGTGTTGTCAGAGATGTCCAGTGTGCTGATTTGCTGAATTTAGCTTTCCTTCCATATTCTATATATATAGAAATATATTCTATATTTCCTTCTATATTCCTTCTATATTTCCTTCTATATACAGAGACAATTCTACTGTGGATGGAAGGAGAAGTCATTAGAAAGTGACAGCAATATAAAAAGAAGCATTAATAAAACAGTGACTTTCAAATAATTTTGGCAGGCTAGAACATTGGACCTAATACCTAACAAGATTATATTTAATAGGAATAAATATAACGTTCTTACACTTATTTTCTTTTTTCTTTTACTTATCTTCACAAAATCAAATGCACAAGTATATGATGACAAATGCATTGTTGAATAGCAATGGCTCTCTCTCTCTGTCTCTGTTTCTTTCTCCCTGTCTCTGTTTCTCTTTGTCTCTGTCTGTCTTTCTCTCTATCTCTGTCTCTCTGTGTCTGTCTCTGTCTCTGTCTTTCTCTTTCTTTCTCTCTGTCCCCACTGTGATTTCTCCAGTGGAGGGAGTTCCTGGTAATAAATTTCCTCTATCCATGCAGATCAGCATCTTTTCTGCAGTTAATAGTTGTGGAAAAACAGCCTGGGCCATTAAAAGTTCAAGTGACTTGTCAATATGTGTCAGAAATTGGATCTGAACCAGGTTCTTTCTGACTTTAAAACCAGCTCTATCTAATATACCATGCTATCTTCAACATATTACAAGCTCAATAGACATTTGTCAATGATAGGTCAGTCCAGAGCACTAATACAATTTTAGACTGTGTCCTGAATTAGGAACATGATGGTCCCACTTTACTCTGTCCTGGTCAGACCACATCTGGGTATTGAGTTCAGTTCATGGAGACACCTTTCAGCAAAGACATTGATAAGGTGGAGAGTGTCCAGAGGTGCAGAAGAGAGCCAACAGGAGAATAAAAAGCCTCTCAAGTCAATGTTATACATAGATCAGTTGCAGGTACTGGAAATGGCTAAGTTGGAAAAAAAAAGACTCAGGAATCACATCTGTTTCACTTGAAAGACTGTCACATGGAAAATGGACAGACTCGCTTTGGTCAGCCCCAAGTGACAAAATTATTGTTGTTTGTCTTTCATTCTCAAAGAGGACCAATGACATCAGAAGGGTGATGTCTTGACTTACAAGTGAATTGGATTTAAGTGAGGGAGGGTTGTGCAAAGTCACCAGTCCCACTCTCTCCTCCAGAATCATCTGAGTCCAGTGGTGAGACACAGGTCAGAATGAGTGGACTGATGATTGGTGGACTAGTTACAACTTTAGTCATTTATAGAAGGCCAACTTTTCTCTATGTCACAGAATTAAAACAGAGGTGGCCCACATCATGGACACTAAGAAGAAGGAATTTAGAAGAGATCATGAACTTTGGATAATCTTGCCGTTAACCTCATCTGCTGCCACTGGGTTAGTGTTCTGATAAAATATTCTTGTTCTGGGTGGAAAGGGACAAGACTCTTCAGCTTTCATTACAATGTGATTGACTATCAAGGAACAGTCTGAAATTTTAGGAAGATCTCACATCCTATAAGCAAAAAGAACATGCCGATAACTGATAAACAGATTTCCAGTTTCTTGGGGAACACATATCACATTTCACTAACATTTTGAAACTCATCAGGGTGCTATACTGGTACTAGGGATAATGATCATCACTAGGTAGCTCAGTGAATAGAGTGCTAGATCTGGAGTCAAGAAGCCCTGAGTTCAAACCTGGCCTCAGATACTTACTGGCTGTGTGACTCTGGACAAGTCATTTAACCGTTTGCCTGAGCAAGGCAGAGAAGATGCAAAGAAGTATATAAGCTCAGTGTAAGGAAGAACTTCATGAAAATTAAAGCCATCAAAAGCAAAGTAGGCTATTTGGGACAGGAATAGATTCCTGCTCTAGTGGATAGAAAGCTAGCCTTGGAGTCAAGAAGACCTGAGTTCAAGTCTTACCTTTGACATATACTGGCAATGTGACCCTGGGCACATACATTAAACAAGTTGCTTAATTTCTCTGTGCCTTAGGCAACTTTCTAAGAACATAAATTGCAAAGTAAGTGCTTATCTGCATTTGTAGAAAGAATTCCCTTAGTAAAAGTCCTCTATTCCTTTGAAATCATGTCTGGTCCCCCAAAATAATAGATTTCCCATTACTAGAAGTCTTTAAGCTACAGCTAGATGACCACTTGTCATGTATGTTGTATAGAACAGTCTTATCCAGGTACAGGTTGGGTTATATGCTCCTTGACATCTCTTCTAACTCTGAAGTCTGGTGATCTGTGATTCCTAGTAGCCAACAAAGCCTTACTACTTTCAGGCATGAGCCAGAGCTGCCCTTACCCCTTCTCCACTTAGCTGCTCTGATAAGGAAAATGTGGAGCTAAAGAAATATCATGACTCCCAGCCATAAGAGGCTTGTCATCATCTTCTCCTCCTCCTCTTCCTCTTTCTCCTTTTCCTCCTCCTCCTTCTTTCATGTGACTTTGGTTTATTTATTTTTATGATAATAACTTTCCTTTATTTTTCCATAACATAGTATAACAAATGTAACTATACATGAAACTGCAAATCTATTATTTACTGCTTGCTACTTCTTTTAAATATATAATACAGTTATCATTTAGATTTCTTTTTTTCCCTCCTCCCCACCCTAGAAATGGCTACCATTAGACAAAAATATGTGTATGTATGTATATATATATATATATGTGTGTGTGTGTGTGTGTGTGTGTGTTTGTATATATATGCATGTATGTATGTATGTATGTAAAATCATTCTACACATACTTCTATTCATCAGCTTTTCCTCTGGATGCAAATATCATCTTCCTTCATATGTCCTTTGTAGTTAATTTGGGTATTTATAATAATCAAATTTACTTATTAACTCAAAGTTGTTCTTAAAACAATATTGATGTTATTACATACAACATCCTCTTGATTCTGCTCTTCATTATTTCATGCAAGTCTATCCGCGTTTTTCTAAGGTCATCAAGTGCATCATTTCTTATAACACATATATTCTGTAACAATCATATAGCACTCAGCCACTCCCCAGTTGACAAGCATCCCTGCAATTTCCTGTTCTTTGCCATCATTGCTTCTTTGAAGAAGTTACCAACTTTGGGGTGGGTGGGGAGGGGTGAAGCCACTCAAGCTGATATAACTCAAAGAAAGTCAACATATTTTTAACTGTTTTTAAAAATAGATCTCACCGCTCTGCATGATGGAAGTACAAAAGGAATGTATAGTATGTATAAATTTAATTTAATCACCCTTCTCAATGGAAGGTCCCTAGCTGAGTTCAGGCAACTGATTTCCATTTATATCTTACCCAACTCATAATATAGGCAGTATGTCTCCTATATAACTAGCACTTTGGGCATAAACCTTTGCCCTTCTATCTCCTGTCACACATCCCATAAATAGTACCTGGGCCATGCAGTCCACCAATAAACAAGGTTTTATTAAACAGCTACTATGTGCCTAGTGCTCTGCTAGGCACAGGGGACACAAACACAAAAAAATGAAACAATTCCTACTCAAAATGAGCTTTCATCCTAATAGGAGAGAGAAACAAATACATATAAAAATACAGGATAAATATAGAGTTAATAAATGCAAATACAGGCTTACCAAAAGTCTTAGGGAATTTGTAAGTCTTCAAAGTAGTTAAATTATAAGGTAGCTTGGGAAGCAGGGCACTAGCATTTGGAGAAGATCAATAAATGGTTCATGCTGATATTGGTGCCTGAGCTATAAATTTTTTTAATTTTTTAATTATTTATTTTTAGTTTTCAACATTCCTTTCCACAAGATTTTGAGTTACAATTTTTTCTCCCCATCTTTCCCCTACCCCACCCCAAAATAGCAAGCCTACTGAATACCCCTTCCCCCAATCTGTTCTTTCTTATATCCTCCCCCATATGCCCCCTAACTTTCTAGTAGGGCAAGATAGATTTCTATACCCCAGTGCCTGTATATCTTATTTCCCAGTTGCATGTAAAAAACATTTTTTTTTTAACATTTGTTTTTAAAACTTTGAGTTCCAGATTTTTTCCCTTCTTCCCTCCTCACCTGCCCCCACTGAGAAGACAAGCAAGTCAATATAGGTTGTACATGTGTAGTTACCCAAATCATTTCCATAGTAGTTATATTATGAAAAAATAACTATATTTCCCTTCATCCTATCCCTCCCCCCACTTATTCTATTTTCTCCTTTCTCCTATTCCTTTTTCTAAAATGTTTGCTTCTAACTACCTTCTCCCCCAATCTGCCCTCCCTTCTATCATCTCCACTCTTATCCCCTACCCCCCTGTTTTTCTGTAGAGTAAGATACCCAATTGAGTGTGTATGTTATTCCATCCTTAAACTAAATTCAACAAGAATAAGGTTATCCCATTCCCTTTCACCTCCTGCTCTTCCCCTCCATTGTAAGTTTTCTCTTGTCTCTTTTATATGAGATAATTTAACCTAATCTATCTCTCCCTTTCTCCTTCTCCCATTAAATTCTCTTAATTTTATTTTTTAGATATCATCCCTTCCTATTCAACTCATCCTGTGCCCTGTCTATGTATACATGAACATATATATGCTCACACTCACATATATATTTATATACACATACATACATATATATGTGTGTGTGTGTATATACATATATATTCCCTTCAACTATCCTCATACTGAGAAAAGTCTCATGAGTTACAATGATCATTTTTTCCATGTAGGAATGTAAATAGTTCAACTTTAATAAGTTCCTTAGATTTCTTTTTCCTGTTCACCTTCTCGTGCTTCTCTTGCTTCTTATATTTGAAAGTCATGTTTTCTGTTCAGCTCTGGTTTTTTCATCAAGAATGCTTGAAAATCCTCTATTTCATTGAATGAGTATATTTTCCCCTGTGGCATTATACTCAGTTTTGCTGGGTAGGTGATCCTTCGTTTTAGTCCTAGCTCCTTTGACCTCCAGAATATCATATTCCAAGCCCTTCTATCCCTTAATGTAGAAGCTGCTAGGTCTTGCATTACCCTGATTGTGTCTCCACAATACTCAAATTGTTTCTTCCTGACTGCTTGCAGTATTTTCTCCTTGACCTTGGAACTCTGGAATTTGGCTATAATATTCCTAGGAGTTTTCTTTTTGGGATCTTTTTCAAGAAGTAATTGGTGAATTCTTCCACTTTTTATTTTGCCCTGTGGTTCTAGAATATCCGGGCAATTTTGCTTGAGAATCGCTTGAAAGATGGTGTTTAGGCTCTTTTTTTTTATCATGGCTTTCAGGCAGTCTAATAATTTTTAAATTATCTCTCCTGGATCTATTTTCCAGGTCAGTGGTTTTTCCAATGAGATATTTACCATTGCCTTCTATTTTTTCATTTGTTTGGATCTGTTTTATAGTATCTTGATTTCTCATAATGTCATTAGCTTCCAGTTGCTCCAATCTAATTTTAAAGAAGTTATTCTCTTCAGTGACTTTTGAAATTCCTTTTCCATCTGGCAAATTTGGCTTTTTAAGGCATTCTTCTCCTCACTGGCTTTTTGGGCCTCTTTTGCCATTTGAGTTAGTCTATTTTTTAATGTGTTATTTTCTTCAGTGTATTTTTGGGTCTTCTTTAGCAGGCTGTTGACTCGCTTTTCATGATTTTCTTGCATCATTCTCATTTCTCTTCCCAATTTTTCCTCCATTTCTCTTACTTGATTTCTTTTTTTCCTTTTTTGGAGGGGAGAGGGCAGGGCAATTGGGGTTAAGTGACTTGCCCAAGGTCACATGGCTACTAAGTGTTAAGTATCTGAGGCTGGATTTGAACTCAGGTCCTCCTGACTCCAGGGCCAGTGCTCTATTCACTGTACCACCTAGTCACCCCTCTCTTACTTGATTTTCAAAATCCTTCTTGATTGCCTCCATGGCCTGTAACCAATTCATGTTTTTCTTAGAGGCTTTTGATGCAGGAGTTCTGATTTTTCCGTCTTCCTTCCGCTCAATGTCTTGATCTTTTTTGTCCCCAAATAAGGATTCTGTGGTCTGTTTGCGCTTCCTCTGCTTGCTCATATTGCCAGTCATTTACTTGACTTTTGTGCTCTTTGTTACAATAGAACTCTGTTTCCAGAACAGAGAGAGCTTTGTCCCAAATCACTGGGGTTTTCACAGCTGCCAGAGCTTTTAGGAGGGTGCCCTCTCTACAACCCCCACAAGCTCTGGATCACTGGCCACCCATCCCAGGACCACCACCCAAGACTGCAATCCAGATGCAAGCAGGTTAAAGCAAAAGCAATTACCCTCTGAAAAGTTGGTTAGTCCCCCTGCGATCTGCAGGCCAGGAGCTCCTGAGGCAGTCACATGATAGCGCTGCACAGCTGCTGCATCTCCACTGCTTCTCAACCCAGGGGTAGGGGCCAGAGCACACTCTTCCTTTCCCCCCTGTTCCAACAGAGTTCTACACTGACCTTTTATTTTGTCTTTGGTGTTTGCAGGTTGAGAAGTCTAGAAACCACCACAGCTGCTGGTGATTCACTCTCCTAAAGTCTACTCTGGCAGATGTCATTCGGGGCTGCCCTGTAGATAGAATCAAGCAGCTCACGCAGGACTGAGATCAGCTTCCAACTCAGTGTGATAGACCCTTCCTGTCCACCTGCCAGGCTGCCTTCAGTGGGAGATTTGTTTCTCTTTGTCTCTTTATAGCTCTAAAGTTTGTTTAGAGTCATTTTTTTTTTACATATATTGGAAGTGATTGGAGTGGGAGCTTGTGCCAACTTTGTGCTTCTACTCTGCCATCTTGGCTCCTGAGCTATATCTTAACATGGGCCATGTTAAGTACCATGAACTCTATGAGATAAATATAAAGAGAAAGTACATTCCAGACATATGGGATGTCTTTTGCAAAGGCATGGAGATGAGAAATGGAGTGTCATGAGTGAGGAATGGAGAAAGGGCCAATTTGGTTAGATCCAAGAATATAGAAGGGGGAGTAATGTCCAATAAGGCTGCAAAGGTAGGTTGGAGTCAAGCTATGGAAGGCTTTAAAAGCTAAACAGAGTGACCTTGGGCCAGACACTTAACCCCAATTGCCCTCAAAAAAAGCTAATCAGAGAAGTGCATATTTTATGCTAGAAGCAATAGGAAGCTATTGGGATTGTTTGAGTAGGTGAGTCTCATGGTCAGATCTGTGCTTGCAAAGTTACTTTGGGGGCATTGAGTAGACGGATTGGAAAGGTGAGATACTTGAGGCAGGGAGATCAGTCAAAAGATTGCTGCAATGAAATAGGAGAGAGATGGGGCCTGAACTAAGCTGATACCTGTGTGAATGGAGAGAGGGATAAGATGCAAGGGATACTGGAAAGAGAAATGGCAAGATTTGGCCCTGGCTGGACATGTGTGAGAAGGGAATCCAGGATCATGCCAAGATTATCAATTTTTTAAATCAACCAACAAGCATTTATTAAGACTGTTCTATGTACCTTGCACTGTGCTAGGAGCTAGAAATACAAATACAAAAGAATAATAATAATCCCTGCTCTCAATGAACTTACATTCTATCAGGGGAAAACAAATGTGTATATATATATATGTATATATTAAAATATGTACAGTACATATATAAAAAGTGCAAGATAGTTAAGTCAGGAGGGCACTAATAGTTGAGAAGCTCAGGTAAATAATGCCAAGATTATAAACCTGAAACACTAGAAGGATAATTGAGCTTTAGAAATACTGGAGGGTGAGGAATAGATGAGGGCAGTCTCTACTGGATTTATTGATGTTGGCAAAACCCAGGTTTTCCTCATATGTGAGATGATTACCAAGGTCCCAACTAGCTTGGACATTCTACAACCATGACTCTATTAATGCTATCTGGTTGGCATGCTAAGAGCTCTCTGTGGTAACCTTTAATAGGAAGAATCGATATCATTGCTTAAAAAATCAACCAGGCATCTCTTAGCAAGTTCTTGACTTTCCTAGGTATCACTGACTCTCCTCCTAGGGCCGGGTGGATGCAGTTGGTAGTAGCTGAGATCTGTGTTTGTATAGCTTCACCATATGAAGAAAGGAAGGCACAGAGCCTAGTGTTTGGAAATCCCCACTCAGAGAAATCCCCACAGCAGAGAAAGATTTCACAGTCCTGGTTTAATAATTAAATTATAACATGATTATTATTTGGCTCAGTGAAAAAAAATTAAATCTGAACACTTTACAAAGTCCAAAACTGAGCCCTGTTCCCTCTCCCCGCCAAAAAAATCCATAACTGAATTAATGCCATCTTTTATCAATTTTACACACACTCCAATGAATATAGGGTTGTCATGGCAACATGCCCAATGAAAGGCTATGTTTGATAAGACCAAAAATAAAGTATGGCAGGAAGGTAATGTTTCAAACCTGACTTCCTCGTCAGATCAAAATCATTTTTCAGAAAGGCTAGCCAGCTCTTCTTCAATTCTAGTCACCATTTGCCCAACGCCCCTGTCATTGGCCAGTATCTCTTTTCTGACTAGGCCTTGCTTTCCCTCTCTAAGCTAAGCAGTCAGCTCTTCTCACTGACTTCCATCCAATAGTCTCAGCTTTAATTCTGGGTCTCACTTCCAGATGTTCTCTACCCTTGGAACTGTCTTCCCTCTCTGCTTCAGTCCACTGTCTTCTCCCCTCTTCTTCTAACACTCCTTGGCTTTCCTATTTTTCTTGGAAGTTTTCTTGTTCAGATTTGAAATCTGGTCCTTCTAAAATCAAATAAATATTTTATGTGTAGTATGCTGGAAAGAGACTTAGCTAAAGAGTCATCAAACTTGGGTTCAGTTCCTTTTTTGTTTGTTTTTGGTAGGTAATTGGGGTTAAGTGACTTGCTCAGGGTCACTCATCTAAAATGTATCAGAGGCTGGATTTGACTTCAGGTCCTCCTGACTCTAGGGCCAGTCAGCTTCCCCTGGCCACCCCAGGTTCGATTCTTAATCACCTATTTAATATGTTTATGTCTTTGGGTATCTTACTCAATCTATATGAACCAGTTTCTTTGTAAAATGAAGGAGTTTGAATAAATCATCTCTGAGTTCCCTCTGTTTTTAAATCAGAGATCCTCTTATCCTAATCAGAAAAGAGTACCTTTAAGTCCTAGCACGGATTTTAAAAGACGATGCCCCTTGGGGTTGTATCATGTGCTGTGTTTGGAGATGGAGGACTTGGGTTGGAACCTCAGAACTTCAGCTTACTACTCTTTTATACCGCGCAAGTCTCAGCCTCTCTGGACCTCATTAAAATGAGCAAATTGTATCAGATGTCCTGGAGGGTCCTTTCTCACTTCAAATACCTTGAACCTATCTATGATCCTTAAATTTTGCCTCCTCAAATTGTTAACTACTACAATCATTTTTCAAAACAGGGGGCAGCTAGGTGGTGCTATAGTGAACAAAGTGCCAGGCCTAGAGTCAGAAAGACTCTTCTTTGTGAGTTCAAATCTGGCCTCAGACACTTACTACCTGTGTGACCTTGGACAAGTCACTTAACCCTCTTTACCTCAGTTTCTTCAAATGTAAAATAATCTGGAGAAGGAAATGGCAAACTACTCTAGTATCTCTGCCAAGAAAACTTCAGATAGGGTCCAAAGAGTCAAACATTACTGAAAAACAACCAAACAGAAACATCCATTTGTAAAATAATTTAAAGTTATGCAAATAAAGTGACTAAAATTCCCTTTGATTCAGAGATTCTACTGTGAGGCAAGTATCCCAAGGAGGTCATCAATAAAAAGTAAGTCCTCATATACACCAAAGTATTTATAACAGCAGTTTTTGTGGTAGCAAAGACCTAGGGAGAAAAGCCTATTTCTGTTGACTGGAGGCTGACTAAACAAATTGTGATACATGAATGTAGTGGAATATTGCTATGCTAAAAAAACAAAGAATATATTGAATACTTGTTTTTGTTCATCCTTCATTCTGGAATAGGATCAATGACATCACAGGGCGATATTTCAACTTGTATGTGAACTGGATTTAAGCGAGGCAGAGTTGCACAAAGTCATTAGCCTCACTCTCGCCTCCAGTCATCGAAGTCCAGTGGCAGAACAAAAGTCAGGTGGTGAAAACAGAGAAGCATGGAAGCATAAGAACTGATACAGAGTGAAGTGAGCAGAGACAAGAAAACAATGTATACAATGGCTACAAAGGACAACCATTACAAAACAATCGAAAATGAAGGTTGCAAAATTACAAAAGACAAGCATAGCCTCAAAGAAGAAATAAGAGAAAATAACCTCACCTAAATCCTTCGCAGAGGTGGGAGGTCCACAATAAGGAACAACACATATTTTCATATTGTGTACAATGTATTCATCAGTTTTGTTGATTTTTCTTCTTCCTCTTTTTCTTTTGAAAAATATTGTTTGTCAAATGAGATGGTTCTCTAGGAAGGGGAGGAAAGGATACAGGGAGAAATTTAGATAATGTAAAAAACTAGAGATATCAGTAAAAAATTTTAATTTAAAATTTTTTTGACTTCTTCCATGAAGTTTTCCCCAATTAAACTAATGATTCAGAGCTAGAAAATGTCTTGAGAAATCATGTGATTCAATCTCCTCATTGTCTAGATGAGAAAATTGAAATCCAGAGAGTTTAAATAAGTAGCTCGAGGTTATCAGTAACAGAACCAAGATTAGAACCTAAGTATCCTGATTCCTCACACTAGTGCTCATGAATCTTCTGTTTGGCTTTTGAAGTCCTTCATAACTTGGCACCTTCTTACCTTTTATATCTTCTTATACCTGCCCCTTATCTGTGTGACACTGGCCTTCTGTTTCTCTAACACGATACTCCATCTCCTGACTCTGAGCATTTTCACTGGCTGTCCCCCATGCCTAGCATGCTCTCCCTTCCCATCCTCTGCTTTTTACGGCTTCCTTCAAGTCTCATATAAAGTCCCACCTTCTGTAAGAAGTCTTTCCTAGTAATCTTTAATTTTGGTATCTTCCCTCTGAGACTCCTCCCAATTTATCCTGCCTATATTATGTTTGTATAGAGTTATTTGCATGTTGTGTCCCCCACTAGATTTTGAGCACCTGGAGAGCAGGGATTGTTTGTTTTTTTTTGTCTTTTTTGTATCTCCAGGGCTTAGCACAGTCATACTTAACAATCAATCAATTAACCAATAGACATTTATTAAATAAGTCATTGTGAGCACCAGCAAGGTGTGATTTTTGTTTTTTTTTCTTCTTGTTGTTGGAGTTTGATTTCCTAGGTTCAGGCTAAATTGTAAATATCTGAAGGATTAATAGCTTTTGAACCCTGATAATTCACAGCTATGCTGAGACTAGTAGGTTTTGTGCCTTCTGGCTCTGAGCCAATCAGGGACCAAGTCTTGGTATATATTCTGGGAGGTTAGTATTTTGCCTTGGGGGCTCACTCATGAGAAGGATCTTTTTTGATTTCCTGGTGGAGACTCTGAATAGCTGTAAGTTCAGAGCTCCCCCTGCCCCGCCTCCCCAGCCCCTGACTGCTTAGACATCTGTGCCCCTCGATCCAGAGATGTATGTAGTGTATAGCAATATTGCTTTACTCAGATAGTTGCAGCCCTGTCTGTTGGGCTTTGCATAACTTCTCTGCTTATATTTTCTCCAAGTTCAGGGTGCTGACCTTTCCCCTGAACTAGTGAATGTAATTAAAAGTAGGATTGTTAACCCTTTTGAAGCTGTCTTTCGTAGAAAAGCAGATCAAAGAACCTGTACTAGCAGCCATCCTGGGTACGGCAGGGTGCTTGCTGTCACAACCATGCCCATTATATGCCAGGCACTGTGCTAGGCACTGGGGATACAAAAAGATGCAGAAGGCAATTCCTGCCCTCAAGGAGCCTACAATTCAATGGGAGACACAACATGGAAAAAAATCTATACAAAGCGAGCTATACAGTAATATGCTTGGCATGTCTATCCTCCTTAAGAGCTAGCAGGCATTTAACAAATGCTAGTCAACTAACTGGCTGAGCACACCAGCGCAGTACCTTTTATTAAAATAAAAGGCGAAACATCTGGACAAAAGCAATCAACTCCTATAAATGGTATAATTGAATAGAATAGTACTGACATGTGCTATTTCCTCCTCCAACTGTTTGCTCTTGATGTCACTCCTTCTTGGAATGTCTTTCCTTGCTCTGATGCCTCTCTGAATCTTCCCCTTCCTTAAAGTTCTATTGCCTTCATCCTAACCATTCTAACCTACATTAATTGCCTCTTATATTTCCCTTCATACATGTATAACCCAGGCTTCCAATGAAGCCTAGAACAATTGGGCATGAGACTTTCCTAATTTGTTGAGAGAATGCTTATAGGACTCTGCATGATTTTATGATGAATAGAGTTTGTATAAGAGGTCTGTAGAGAAAAACTTTCTTTAAGAGAGACACATGTGGTGTCAGACTCTCTTGCGGATCAACTTCAGACAGGTTGAGAGAAAAACATTTTAGAAATGGCAGGCATAGAGGGGAAATTATCTCCTCGACATGTCCCTGGTTTCCAGCTTCCCTCTCTGGAGACTTTGGAGAATTTCATCTTGGGGGAGATCAGATTCTCATTCTTGGTTTTAGCTGAGCTCTCCCAGCAGGAAAGCTCATTTACTCTGTGTATTTTCTAGCATATTCTAAGCTGAAGAACATTTCTGATTTCTGTTTGCCATTTGTTCATTTGTAAACAAGGTTTGGTTGTTGTTCACTGTGTGATGGTTCCTTGTTGCCAGCATTTGGTGGGAAGTGTCCAAGTTGGTGAGTATAAGCTTGGGTAACCTATGCCTCTTAAGAGATAGCAGCAAAGAAAATGGCCTTTTTTGCTTTGAGTCAAGTGTACACCTATATTAGGAATATTTAAAGAGGACACAGACTCTGGTGTGGTATAGAGAAGAAGGAAAAAAGAGAATTCAGCTTCAGGATTTGCCTGCCCCACTTGACCCCAACTATTCTGCTGCTTCTCTTGCTTTCTGGGAGGCGTTCCGACCTCTCATGAGCCACATTCAGAAGAACTGTGTGAATATACATCTTATACCTGTTTAATGTTCTCCACACTATCATCGGAGTGCAGGACTCATACAATATTTATCTTGGCAGTTCCATCGGAGAGATAGTATGACATCACTAGAGGTAGAGTGCTATTTCTGGAGTCAGGAAGATAGGGGTTCAAATGCTTCCTTCTATTGTTCTATCACTTAACTTGTCTGAGCCTTCATTTCCTCCTCCATTAGATTCTTGGCTTAGCTAAGATCACTGAAGTACCTTCTAACACTAAAGCATATAATCCATCCTTCAAAGCCCTGTTCAAATCCCCTTTGTTGACTATACCAAAATACTTGTCCTGAATTTCTACAAAATTGTTGTGTGTACCGTTCATCTACTAATTTTCATATACTATCTCAGTTCAATTGTTTTAGTCCTGTCTGGCTCTTTGTGACCTCATTTGGGGTTTCCTTGGCAGAGATGCTGGAGTGGTTTGCCATTTCCTTCTCCAGTTTTATTTTACAGATGAGTAAAATGAAGCAAACAGGGTTAAGTGACTTGTCCAGGGTCACACAGCCAGTATCTAAGCCCACATTTGAACTCAGGAAGATGAGTCTTCCTACCTTCAGGCCCAGAGCTCTACCTTATATTAACTATTTTTAAAAATGTTTTCATGTGCCTTCATGTGTCTTTTCTGTTCAGTTAGGTTACAAGCTCTTTCAGGGCAGGACCCATGTCATGGCATGACAGAGCCGTGAGAGAAATGATTATTGATAACCAATGATTTGGGGAGATCCAGAGTCCCCCCACTTTTTCTAAAGTCCTGATTTCAAAAGTTCAGTCTCTGAAGTTTGAGCTAACCCTCTCTGCTATCTCCTCAATCCCCACCCAGGTAGGGTAGCCATTGTGTTCTGCTCAGGCTTGAGTGGGGCATAAATTCTTTGAATAGATTGACCAAGGCTTGGGGTGGAACTTAAGAACTCAAATACATAATCAAAGTTCAGGTTCAGCCTTTATAGTAACAGTCATTCTCTCATCAATTGTTAACCAATCAGAGTTGATTGCCACCGTTTTGAACACACCTCTTCCAAATGAACATATAAGCCTTGAGCCTCCTCGCCATGGTTGTCTTTGGTCTAAGAGAGATGACTAACTGACCGTCCTTTTATTAAAATACTGAAGTTACTAATAAAATCACTGAATTACCCAGAAATTATGTCTTTTGAACCTTTTTAAATGCCACAGTTGGAAAATACCTTAAAGATAATTTAGTCTACTGTCCTCACTTACCAGAAGGGAAAAAAAAAATTCTAATCCAAAGAAGTTGTGACATGTTGAAATTCCTACATGTAGTGGTAAATTAGACCATTCTTATTTCTCCAGTTGTAAGTCTTCTCCCCAAATTATCATCTATTTTGTATATGCAAGTATAAGCTCCTTGAGGACAAGGAATGTTTTGCTTTTGTATTCCTAGTACCTAGCACTGTTTAGTTGTGTCCAATTCATCATGACCATGTGGAATATACCATCCATGAGGTTTTCTTGGCAAAGATACCAGAGTGGTTTAACATTTCCTTCTCTGGTGGATTAAGGCAAACAGAGGTTATGTGACTTCCCCACGGTCACACAGAAGTGTCTGAGGCCACATTTGAACTCAGGTCTTCCTGATTCCAGGCTCAGCACTCTATCCACTGAGACATCTAGCTGCCCCAGTACCTAGCATAGTATCAAGCAAACAGTACACATTTTGTTGATTGTTTGGTTTTCCAAAATATCTAGCATAGTGCCTTGAATGAACAAAGTAGACATTCAGTATATATTTATTGATCAATACTCACTCCTCACTTGATAGATAATCTGCCTTCCTTACTCCTTACTGGAACTCTGGACAGCTACTGTCTATGGTCTCTTGATAACATTTGGCTTTTGGGGTTTTGTGAAGTGACAGCTGAGATTCAGTGACTTTTGACCTCCTATCAAGCCATCATTATTGCCAGCCCAAAGAATATTTCTCCCAAAGAACGCCTATTTTTCCCCACTTCTCTGGCTCAGGGTATGCTCAAGACAATAGCAACCAAAATGCTTCATGAACTCACCATCTAGCTTCAGTACCAAGGAAAGCAGGTTAATTAAGTAAAGGGCTCCAGAGCAAACGCACCATTTCCCATGACAACAAGCCAGGAAGCAGAGTTTCCAGAGGTTCAGGCCACAAATATTCTCCCAACCCCATCCTTGCCCCACCCCAGCCACCTGCACGAGAAGTTTTAAGGTGTCTAACACTTAAATGTAGGTCTCAATGTCTTGCATTAAAATAGGCTTAGCTCACTCTCTTCTCTGTGAAGCCTTTCTCTTCTGACTCCTCTAGTCAATATTAAACCCTTAAACTCTGCGTTAGTTCTGCACCCTTCAACACCGAATTGTCTGACTGTACATCCTCTTCACATCTAATCTCATAATGCTTTGTGCCTCAAGTTGCTGTCCTTGACTCTTTTCGACTTAGCATTTATCAATGGCCTAGAAGAAGGCCTAGATGGTGTGCTCATCCAATTTATTGATGACAGGAATCTGGGTGGGATATCAAACACACTGGATGAAAAAGATGGAATCCTGATAGGGCAGAAAAGTGAGTTAAATCTAATAAGAATTTGAATTCTTTTTTAAAAATTAATTTTATTAATGGCTTTCGCTTTTAAATCGGTTATTTCCTTATATTTGCTCCCTCTCAACCAGAAATTGAACTTCTCTTTGAAAAAAGGAAAGTAGTAAAAGTAAAAATGACTGATATAGTAACCATATTGAACAATGTATACACCATACTTCTGTCATAGTACCTAGCCGCTCTGCTGAGATCCTTCAATCCACAAGCATTTATTAAGTTTTTACGATGTGCCAGGCACTGGAGATACGAAGAAAATAACAAAAACCATCCCTGTCCACAAGGGCCCCATATTCTAGTGGGGGGAGGGCAACATGGGTACGTACAAGACACAAGCAGAGGTCATGGAAGGTAACCTTAAGGGGAAAGCACTGGTTGTTGGCATGTGGGGGAGGTAAGGGTACTGGGAAAGGCCTCCTGCAGAAGGAGGCCTGCAGGTATCTTAAAGGAGTCCTAAGAGGTATAGGAGACAAAAAAGAACACTCCAGGTAATCCATGAATGCCAATGAAGGAGTATAGAGACAGTTAGAGAGTATTATGTTTGAGAAATAGCTAGTACATCAATATGCCTGGACTCGAGCGTTCAGAGAGGAAAATAATGTATAAGAGACCTGGGAAGGTGGGAAAGGGCCAAGTTGTGAAGAGCTTTAAATGCCAAATGGAGGGATTTATATTTGGAGCATACACATGCAAGCACACGTAATATATAGAGAACATTCTATAAATACAATATATATAGAGAATATCATATAGGAATATACACATATAACAGAACCATACATCTAACAGGAATATGTAATTATATAATATATAATTCTAAAATGTATCAGAATATATGTAACAGGGAATATGATACAAAATATAATTGTATGCTACATAATAGGAACATATAATAGAGAACATTATATAATATGTGATAGGAACATACAATTATATATCAGAAATATACATATCATAGGGAATATTATGAAATGTACAATAGGAATATATATAACAGAAAACATTATATATAATATGTAATATTAATAGAATATATAATAGTATATATAATAGGAATGTATAATTAGATAACCTATAATAAGAATATATAGGATAGAAAACATATAATAGGGATATGTAATTATATATGATATAAAAGGAATATATAATAGAGAACATTATATAACATATAGTAGGTATATATAATTATATAACAAGAATATATATCTATATATATAACAGAACATTAATGACACACAATAAGAAAATACACATATATAATATATAGAATTATAATATACAGATAGAGAGCACTTGGAGTTTATTGAGAAGGGATAATATGCTCAAACCTATACTTTAGGAAAATCACTTTGGCAGTTGTATGAAGGATGGACCAAAGTGGGAAGCGACATGAGGCAGGGAAGCCACCTAAAAGGCTAGATGAGATGAGGGCCCCAACAGTCTTGTTTGCAAAACCAATGTTCGTCCTTAACATAATCCAGAGACCAGCTTCCCTTTGCCCAGGGTCTTTCCCACTTATTACAATCATTGGGTATATTGTTCCTCTGATTTTGCTTATTTCATTCTGGAGTAGGTCATATAAACATGACTGTTCTGAATTCCTCCTATTCATCACTTCTTACTATACAATAATATCCACTTTCATTTTCCCCCCACAATTTGTTTATTTGTTCCCCAGCTGATGGGAACTCACTTCGTCTCTATTTCTCTACTACTACACAAAGTCCTTCTATAAATAACTTGAGGTACATTGACTTTTCCTCTTGTTTTACTTCTTTCAGGTATATGCCCAGTAATGGTTTTGCTGGGTCAAAGAATATGAACAGTTAAATGGCTTTTCTCATATAACTCAAAATTGTTTTTTCCAGAATAGGCCAATTCACAGCTTTATTGACATGGTAATAATCCATCTGTCTTGCTACAGTCTCTCCAACATGAACTCTTTGGGTGTTTTTTTATCACCTTTACCAATTTTCTGGACATCTGGTGATATCTCAGAATGCTTTCATTTGAATTTTTCATTTTATTTATTACTTGGAGGACATTTTTATATCATTGTTGCAATAGTTTTGAAAACCATTTGTTCACAACCTTTGGCCATCCTAAGAGGAAATTTAATGAGGCTAAGCATAAAGTTTTTAAAAAAATCAACGTCACAAGAAAAGGATTAGCGACGGTGGCTATATAGCAATACTTTGAAAATAATTCCTTTTTATTACAAATTTAACAAAAATCCACAAACATGGACATTTGCATATAGCAGGAAAAAAAGGATTATGTATGAAAGCAGCAGAGAGATCAAAAAGGGACATAGATAAGCAAGAAAATATTGGTACCATCATCTTAATTTTAGTACTGCATGTACTTCATACCGTTTGTTTTAAAGTACATATTAATATCATAATAACACATGATAGCAACACTGCCCCATTTGTCTGTGTTCCCTTATGAACTTCCTTCTGTTCTCTTGTTATGTCTGAATGTTTCCTTGGTGCTCTCTTCTTTTGCATCACAGTCACTGCCACCCCAACTATTCTCAAATACAAGCCTTCCCTCACAACAAATTAGCATGCTCCAGCAAAAGAAAGTCACACACCCACCATGCCTGAAAATGTGTCTCATTTTGCACCTGCCATCCATTACCTATATGCTATTAAAAAAAAAAGTTAATGTGATCTTTCACCTCATTAAATGAAAGTGTCCAGGACCATGGTGGGATCATCCCAGTGCACTGCGCTCTATGTAGCCCGCCTCTGCAACATTGTGTTCAGACCTAGGCATTGAATTTGGGGGGGGACATGGTAAAGAAAAGGCTATTAGAGGAGAGTGACAACAATGAAGAGAGATCTCAAGATCATGGCATGTAAGCACCAGTGGAAAGAACGGGAGATGTTTAAAATAAAGAAAAGAACAGGTGAGAGGACATGAGAATTTTCTCTGAGTCAAGGACTGTTGTGTAAAATGGATTAGATTTGCTCTGTTTGATCCCAGAGGTCAACAATAGAAACAATGGGTGGAAGCTGTACAGAGGCAGATTTAAACTCGATGAAGGAAAAGCTACTCCACAAGTATAATTATCCAAAAGTAGAGGGGGATGCCTTGGGGAGAGGGGTAGTGTGCTGTTCTTCACTTTGGGGGAAGTCTTTTTTAAAAATGGAAGTTTATTCATCACATTTGTTCTTACAGCATCTACATTTCCCGGCGTATCCCCCTTCCCCTCCCAGAGAGTCATCTGTTATAACAAATAATATGGTGGGGGGGGAGGATAATTCAATCTCACTCATGAGGATATCCCAAAAGTCTGATATTATATGCAGTACTTCACACACGTAGCCACCCACATCTGAAAATAAGAGTGATGAGGTGTTTTTCATATCTGTTATTTGAGACCAAGCTTATTTTTATAATTTCATAGTATTTTATTTTGATTTCTTTGGGCCATTGTTCTCTTCATTTAAGAAGTTACGGGCTTGGCACACTGACCTCAAAGCCAGGAAGACCTGGGTTTACATTATGCCTCAGACACAAACTATGTGACAACCTACATTGGTAGAGGGATTCTCATCATCCAGGAATCCCCTATGGCAATGAAGCTCAGGTTTAGTCCACAATATTTTCATTTAAATTGTTGTTGTCATTGTGTATATTGTTTTTCCTATTATTGCTTTCTTCACTTTGCATCAGTTAGATTGCAAGCTCCTTGAGGGTAGGGGCTATATTTTGCCTCATTGTATCCCCAGCATGGATGAGCATGGAACCACAGCAGGATCTTCCTGAATGGTTTAAAATAGAAATAAGAATCATGAAAGCAGAATTTAAGGCTGCTAGATTGAGTCAAGCAGAGTGCTCAGGCTTTGCTTCTTATGGGCACAACTGCCCACAGATTCTGACTTGGACTCTAGTTCCTAGATCCCTGGTACTCTCATCACTTTTTTGAAGCTAGTTCATTCCATCTCCAATATGTCTTCACTTAAGTCAAAAAAAAAGAGGATTGGACAACAGGGACTGAAGCAACAGCAAGGCCTTTTTATTGACCCTGGTAGGGAGAGTGGACCACTGCACTCTCACTACGCAGAGGCTTATGGCAGTTATTACCCTTTCACTTACCTACAGTCAGGTAGGAAAGAGAACAAGGTTGAGTGGTGGGGCCTTTTGTGATTTGCATTCTCAGCTCTGCTTCCTTTCCTCACCACATAGTAAATGGACCAGAAATAGTCACAGGATACCTGCATGTACACACACAACCCCCCACACGTTGTTTTCTCTAATAAAACATAAGCTCTTTGAAGGCAAGCATGGATTCCTTTTTGTTTTTGTATCCCCAGTGCCTAACAAAATTCCTGTCATATAGTGGCTACTTAATCAATGCTTATTAACTGATTGATCATTCCTACTAGATTTTTCTTTTTTTTTTTTTTAGAGGGGGGAAGGTAGGGCAATTGGGGTTAAGTGACTTGCCCAAGGTCACACGGCTAGTACATGTTAAGTGTCTGGGACTGGATTTGAACTCAGGTCCTTCTGACTCTAGGACCAGCGCTCTATTCACTGCACCACCTAGCTGCCCCTCCTACTAGATTTTAAGCTCCTTGAAGAAAGAGACTTTTTCTTGTCCCCAGATCCTAGCACAGTTCAATTAAATTCAATAAATATTTAGTGCCCACTATGTCTTAGGTCCCGGAGGGAAGAGAGAGGAATAAAAACAGTCTAGTCATTTTGTGCAACAAAACTATAGGGATAGAGATAGAAAAAGGCAGTTTGGGCTAATAGAGATATCTTGAAGCCAGAGAAATCTGGGTTCAATCCTACTTCTGATATATATGAATTATACGATCTTGGGTAAGTCATTTAATGATCTCAGTGGTCCAGGTCTCTAGGATCATATGTTGCAGGGGAAGGTGCTGACAGGTATTGGGAGAGGGAGTTTCCTCATCCAGGAGTTCACTATGCCAACGAAATCACAGGTCCAATCAGTGACAAGCATCTCTTCAGGACCTACTATGTGCCAGGCACTGTGCTCAGCACTGAAGATACAAATACAAAAAATCAAATCTGGAAAAGCTTCATGAAGAGGGGCACATTTACAACAGAGCTTTAAGGACAGGTAGGACTTTAGAGGACTGACTGTTTGTTGGCTGTTGTCCTGCATTCTCAAGGAGGGCCAAAATGACATTACTATGTTGGAGTCAGGGGACAATGTGTCCGACTGTGGCTGATCAGACCTGTAGGAGCTTGGAAGGTTCTACCACAGGTTGGCCACAAACAGTCCATGTGAACATTTGGGGTGGAGATGTCTCCAAATTTATGCATCTCACATTTCTTTTGAGCCACTACAATTCTGCTTTGCTCATAGAGCACAGCGACCATGCTGGGTGGTCCTGTGCTAGTATCTCTCACATCACATCATCAATTCCAAAGGTCTTCAGAGACATCAGGAGGGTGTCCATGTATCTCTTCTTCTGATCACCATGTGAGCACTTCCCTTGTGTAAGTTCTCCATAAAACAGTCTTTTAGGCAAGTGTATGTTTGCCATTCAAACAACATGGTCAGCCCATCTAAGCTGCCCTCTCTGCAGTAGAGTTTGAATGCTTGGCAGTTTAGTTCAAGACCTCAGTGTCTGGTACCTTATTCTGCCAGATCTTCAGGAGAGTCCTAAAACAATCCAAATGGAAGCGATTCAGTTTCCTGGCATTGTGCTGGTAGACTGTCCAAGATTCACAGGCATGCAACAATGAGGTCAGCACAACAGCTCTGTAGACCTTCAGTTTGGTAGTCAGTCTAATACCTCTTCCCTCCCACACTTTCTTTTGGAGCCTCTCAAACACTGAGCCAGCTCTGACAACGAGAGTGTCAACCTCATCATCTATACTTACATCCCTAGAAAGTATATATGCCAAGGTAAGTGAACTTACCCACAGTATTCAGAATTTCTCCATTTGCTGTAACCAATGGTTCCATGTACGGATGGTGTGGTGGTGGTTAATGGAGAACCTGTGTTTTCTTGGTGTCAATTGTTAGCCCAAAATTAGCACAAGCATCAGAGAACTGAAGCATACTTTGTTGCATCTCAATCTCAGAGGCTGCACTGAATGTACAACCATCTGCAAACAAGAAATCATGTACCGTCTCTCCCTCCACTTTAGTCTTGACAGAGGACTGTGCGAACAAATGTAAAGAAGTAGAGAAGCGTGGGATATGTTTGAACATAGTCATTTTGGCTGAAGATGATCATACAAGAAGGAGAAGCGTGAGATCATCTCAGAAGAGTTCCTTAAAGATCGAGCTTAGGAGTTTGAACTTCGATGAATGTCTATCAGATGAATATGTGTGTTAGTTTCATGTACTCAGTTAGGCTGTCACTGAATCAAAGAATCTTAAAGCTTGGGAGGTACCTGAAAAACAGTATAGTGCAATGGGAAAGGCTTGTAGTCTTTGCCCTGCCTTCTTCTCCCCCTCATCTAGTGCCTCGAGGTTTACTAAGTGCTTTATATCCACTATTTCACTGGACCCTCATGATAATCCTATGACACAGGTGTTATTATCCCCATTTTACACAGGGAGTCACTGAAACTGGAAGTATAGTGACTTTTCCTTCAAGTGTCAGGAGCAGGATTTAAACCCAGGTCCTCCTGGTTCCATGTTCAGCAATCTATCTGTTATACCAAGATACCTCCATGAGCAGTTAGAAAAATCAGTTATCTTCCTTGAGCCTTGTTTTCCATCTCTATAAAATTGGAGTTTGGTGTGTTGAACTAGTTTATCTCTAAGGTTCTGTCCAGTTCTGATATTCTATAATGCTGTTATTCAATTTAACCCTTCAACCTAGTATGATTCCCCCCCCCCTTTTATTTTTTTGCCTTTTGGAGGGCAATTGTGGTTAAGTAACTTGCCCAAGGTTACACAGCTAGTTTTGTGTGGGGGGGGGGGAGGTGTGGGTGTTAAGTGTCTGAGGCTGGAACCAAACTCGGGTCCTCCTGACTCCGGGTCCTGAGCTTTTATTCACTGCGCCACCTAGCTGCCCCTGATTTTCCCCTTCTAGACTCCCCCTTACCCTAAACATGGATCTTTTTGTAAGCTCCCTGAGGGCAGGAACCTTGTTTTCTCTTGAATCACCAGCACCTAGCACATGGCTGAATGTTTAATTAATACATTTTCATTGAAAGATTGGACACTACTTCTAGGGATGCTAAGCTAAGATGTAGATGGGGCAAGGGAAAGAGGTGATGGGGAGGAATGATTTTTTTTTTTTGGACAACAACTAAGGAAGTGACAGTGGGGAAATGGATTTTCATTTGTTTAAAACCAATGGAAAATCTCAGGCTTTGCTTTCCTGGACACCTCTGGAGACATCCCAAATAAATCCTGTCTTTGACAATTGGAATCTTCCATTGGCTCAGAAACTGAGCCAATTCCATTGTGATCCCTTCTCCTGGCCCTCCCTGCCCCACTCCCCCCTTGAAATTTCTGGTTCATTAGCTTTGCATCAGGCAGTTCCTCTGGCAGGGCTGTTTTTAACCTGAGTCTGCAGGTTTTGTGTGAGATAAAGAATGGGAAGGAGGGAGGGCTCAATTCCCAAGCTGAGGAAAAGACTCAAAAAATTTTTGTTCCTATTTCTTTAGTAGTAAGACAAGGCCAGTTCCCATAGAGAAGGTAGGATATATGCTTCTCAGGTGTGATTTTAGGAGTCCACAAAGCCCCCAGCCCCCAACTCCAAAAAGTAAATTCCTCTTATTAGAATATTATTTTGTATTAATGTATGATGTTCAGAAACCACCAATTAGAATGCACATATGTTGAGGGTAAGAAGTGAGGAAAGGAATGTAAGGAAACTTACCCAAGAATGGACATTAGATTGGCTTTCCTTCTTGTCTCCTCTCATCTATGTTGTCACTATGAGGCGTACAACTCTATCCCCTCTTCTGTCTCCCTTCCTCCCTTTTCATCTCTCTTTTGCATTTTGTTTTCTCTGGTTAGAATGTAAGCTCATTGAGGGTAGGGACTGTAGTTTTTGAGGGGTAGGGCTAAGTGATTACTATTGGTGGCTGTTTCAATTTCTGTGAGTTGCTCAGCCTTTCTTCATACCTTGGGTTGCTTTCCCCTTATTTTCAAGGAAAACAAAATATATGACTCCCTAATCCAAATCTTTTTCCTGTTTTTTCCCCCATATGGCTATTCAGCTATCATCAAAAATCATAGTAAAGACAGTGAAATTTGCATAGATAGCTTCATTCATTTCTTTTTGTTTCTTTCATTTTTTCTTTTTCTCTTCTTCTTTCCTTCCTCTTCCTTCCCTCCCTCCTTCCTTTTCATTTTTTCCTTCCTTCCTTCCTTCCTTCCTTCCTTCCTTCCTTCCTTCTTTCCTTCCTTCCTTCCTTCCTTCTTTCCTTCCTTCCCTCCCTCCTTCCTTTTCATTTTTTCCTTCCTTCCTTCCTTCCTTCCTTCCTTCCTTCCTTCCTTCCTTTCCTCTTCCCTTCTCCTTCCCTTCCTTTCCCCTTCCTATTCTTTCCCCCCTTCCTTTCCCTTACCTTCCCCTTCCTCTTCTCTTCCCTTCCTCTTCCCTTCCTTTCTCCT
>NW_027185674.1:3600541-3606474 GCF_028583685.1 Petaurus breviceps papuanus | reverse complement strand
TCCTTCCTTCCTTCCTTCCTTCCTTCCTTCCTTCCTTCTTTTTTTGCTTCCTTTCCAACCCCAACGCCCACCCCAAAGAAACTACCTACTAAAGTGCAATACAATGTCCTAGGTCCTGGGGACTGATAGAGACAAAGAAAACCCAGTCCCTATGCTCAAAGCATTTGTAATACAGTAGAATAATTAGTTTGAGTAAATTATTGTGTTCTTATAAAATATTTAGCAAATACAGAAGACAAACCAGATGTCCCAAATATAGAAAATCTGAACTCTTTTCTTCAAGAAATGTCTGTGCCATACGCCCATGTGCCATATTCAGTCTTCCTTTCTTCCCTAGGTCATCATATTCTCCTCATCCTCTTACTCCAAAGTCTTTATTTGTCTATTCAAATTCTATGTATCCTTCAAAAATTCCATTTTTTAAAATGAACAAAAATCTATTTGCTCTCCTTCCCAACTTCCCCTTCCCTGAATTGGAAAAAGAAAAATGAAACCCTTGTATCAAATATGAATAGTCAAGCAAAATAAATTCCCACAGTGACCATGTCCAAAAAATGTCTTATTCTGCAACATGGGCATATGTGTCATCGTCCATCCTCTGTAATTATAATTAGTCATTGAATTGATCTTAAGTTATTCAAAGTTGTTTATCTTTATAATGTTGTTGTTACAATATAAATTATTCTCCTGATTCTGCTCACTTCATTCTGCATGAATTCATACAAGTCTTCCTAGGTTTCTCTAAAACATTCTTTTCATAATTTCTTAGAGCACAAAGCATTCCATTACTTTCATATGCCATGATTAGTTCAGCTTTTCCTCCATTGAAGGACACCTTCTTAGTTTCCAGTACTTTGCCACCACAAGAAGAATTGGTATAAATATTTTCATACACATATATCGTTTTCTTTGTTTGACTTTGGGGGAGGGGGTATTGCTGTTGTTCAGTAGTGACCCCATGTGGGGTTTTCTTGGCAAAGATACTATAGTTATTTGCCATTTCCTTTTCCAGTTCATTTTACATCTGAGGCAGAAAAGTTGAAATGACTTGCCCAGGGGTCACCAAGCTAGTAAGCCTCTGAGTCCAGATTTGAACTCAGGAAGATGAGTCTTTCTGATTCCAGGAGCCCTCCCCCTCCCCACCCCCCCCATCCACTGTGTCTCCTAGCTGACCTTTTGGGAATATAAGCCTAGGAATTCTACATATCCTTCAAAAGACTACCTAAAATCTTCCCTCTGTTATAAAGACTTCTCTGACAATTCAACCTCATTAATACATCCTTCCTCTGGATTTCTCTATTACTTATGGCTGGTACCCCACAATATACTATTTAATTTTTTACCCCTGCTTCATATGTCTACTTTTGTCTTACCAAATATACTATAAACCCCTCCTGAAAGGCAGAGCTAAGTACTGTGTTTTATATACACAGTATTTTGCACATGGTAGAATTTAAGATCTTTGTGGTCAGGGACTATTTTCTTTTGAAATTCTCTTTGAATCTCCAGCCTTGCATGGTGCCTGACACACAATAGGTACTGCAACTAATAGGGAATATTTATATAATTCTTTAAGATTTGCAAAGTACTTTACATATGTGATTTCATTTGGTCCCTCACAAGAACACTGGGAGGTTGTGTTTTTATTATCCCTATTTTACTGTGGTGGATCTGGGGACTGGGGCAATAGAGTAAACAACTTGTCTCGCATCACACAAACATCCAAGGTAAAATTCCAATTCATCTTCCTGACTCCGTCTATTTATTGCTCTATCCACTAGACCAATCTGCCTTGATAAATAAGTACTAGATGGTTAGTAGTAGACAATCAATAAACATGTGATTCAATCATTTGATTTAATTAACTGATTTTTGTATTATCCATGGTTGAATTACCCAGGCCTCCAGCTTCCTTCCCTTAACCTGGGTAAAGGAGCGAAAGTACATATATAATTATGGTATCCTGCTAATGCCATCTGCTGCTCCTTAATTATAACACACGAATATCAAAACTAGATGTTAGAACTTAATAATACACCTATACTCCAGCTATAAAATGAGAGCAATAATACCGACATTGGGCAAAGCACTTTGTAAATCTTAAAGCATAGTAAAAATAATTATAGGGATAGCAACTGTACCTGTGATTTCAGTTTGATAAGGCAACTCCCAGGCTAGAAAAATGTCATATCGATGCAATTGCAAGAATGACTTGCCCAAGGCCACAGAGCCAAGGTAAGGCAGAGAAAGGACTTAAAACAAGGACATTCTATATTCTGCATTCTGCAATCTATCCACTTATACCATATTGCCTCTCATAATAATAATGAAAAAATATAATAATGATCACTAACTTTTATGTGGTACTTTAAAAGTCTGGAAAGTACTTTACATCTATTATCCTATCTCCTATGTTCCTCGCAATTCCTTTCAATTCAACAAACATTTATTAAGCACCTACTGTGCTCCGGGCACTGTGCTAATATAATTGGTGTGAAGCCTTGAATGTTTCCAACAGTCAGCAGTCTGAAATCTCGGGCAGCTCTGCCTTTTCGAAGCTTAGAGTCTAGCAGAGGAATCTGACACATGACACAGGATAGGTCCGTTGTGATGAGATGGATCAGGGAAGGTCTGGAACACAATGGCATTGGACTGACGTCTGGAGGGTGGCGGAGGTGTTCTTTCCCCATTTTATAGATGAGAGACAGAGAAGGCAAGTGACTTGCTCAAGGTCACACCTAGCTAATAAGCCTGGGAGAAGACATTGGAACTCGGGTCCTCCCGGCTCTAAAAAGTCTCTCTTCATCATTGATACCTAGACAAAGCCTCCTTTCCTCTGACGTCGAACACGCGCACAGGAGACACCTTAAGCCCCTCCTCGAGCGGAGGACGCGGCTCGGGGTAACGCCTTGAGCTCCGATTGCGCTTCGCTCGCCCCCAAGTCACGCCCCTCCACACTGAGTCGTCGCCGTCCCTCGGGTCCCGGAGTTGGGCTCCTGGCGCGCGCGCCACTGCACAGGGACAGCTCCGCGCAAATCGAGCAGCCCGGGGCGCCTCGGCCATCTCCCCGCGCGTGCAGGGCCTGGATCCCGCGAAAGAAAGCCGGACTACATTTCCCAGCAGGCGCCCGGCCGTCCTCTTCCCTTTCAAGTCTTTGCGCGTGGCCAGTGGGGAAGGAGGGGCCGGGACGTCACCCTCCTGCATTTTCTTTCCCTGTGTCAGAGCAGGGATCCTTTTTTTTTCCTCCTTCTTCCTTTACCCCCCCCCCCACCCCCCCCTCCCTCCCTCTTTCCCTTCCCTCCCTCCCTCCCCTCTTCTCTTCTACACTGCACCCAAATCCTCACCCCCCCCACCCCATCGAGCCGGGACCCATGAAATTAAAGCCAGGAATCTGATCTCCAGAGCCTCTCTCCCTCCCTCCCTCCTTTCCCCTTCCCTCCCTCTTCTCTTCCAACTCAGGCTTGGAGCTGCAGTCAGGGAAACCGAGGTAAGCGCCTCGCGTCCGACCCGTTCCATCTTGTGGGGTGTGGCCCCGGGGACCCCGGGGTGGGGCGGAGGAGGAGTGGGTGCTGTGCTTGAGAATGCAGATGCCCTTGGGGAAAACCCAAACAGAAGCAAAACCTCGCCTGGTTATCCGCTTCTCCCTGGGCAACTGAAGCCCCGGGGAGCCCTCGCCCTTGGAGGGTGCTCGGGGTGGGCGTCGGGGGTCCTTGCCTCCTTGTCTCGCTTTGCGTTGTCTAGTGAGGCAGGGGAGGGTTCCCTAGCCTCCCGGAGGAGAGCGAAGGAAAAGCTGGGGTGGGGGTGCGCTTTTTGTGGGAAGGTAGCGAGAGCCCCGGCAGTCTGTGGACCGCGCTCTGCAGCGTGTAGCCCTGTCGTGTGTAGGGTTAGGACCCAAAGGGAGGGAGGGAGGGAGGGAGGCAGCGTGATTTCTCTCCCTTTCCGCCTGTCTTTTGTTTTGGAACCCGCTTCTGCTGCAAAGAGCAGTTGCCGCGTGAATGCCAAACTTGCAGCTGTTTCGGGCTCCCTCATCCTGAGGTATGAGGGGGTGGGTGAGATAAGGGTGGCGGATGGGGGAGGGGGCCAGGGCTAGGTGACGGGCGCTGGGTTCGAGGTTGGGGGCTGCCTGCCTTCCTAGGTCACGGGGAGTTTATTTTCAATCTGCTTTTCTTCCTCTGTGTGCTTGTGCATATGTATGTATGTGTTCCCCTTCCCCGTCTCGCTCTCGAGGGTGGATGGATGTGTCTGTGGATCGATTGCACGTCGTCTAGACTGCAGCTCCCTCCGCGGGGAATCCACCGGGTGCGCTGGGTTTTTTAAAGGGAAGGGGGCGGGCGAGAAAGAAGCCGCGTCCGTGAATCGCACACTGAATTCAGTGAGAGGCTTTGGCATCCTGCATGGTGGTTGCCATTTATTTTATGTTTATTTTCATCGCGGCCATACAGCCTTGTCCTGGAGAAATGAGCCGCAAGGAGCAGGTTCCTAGTTGATGGGCTGGGAGGAGAGGAGGCGACAGAGAGCTCCCAGTGGTGACTGATTTGACACGTCCGCTGTTCGTTATGTGTTAATAGGTTAGTCAATCAATAATGATAATTAGATAAATCGTCATAATACCGTCCAGCCTTCCCTCTTTGGTTACAGAGACTGAGGGAGGGGGCTTAGGGGCATTGGAAGGGAGAAAACGAGGGAGGTCTGGAGGGTGATGAATGACTCTGATCTCGAGGTTCCAAAGAGTGGAGGTAGGAAGCTTTTATCTGATTGATGCCTATCCCTGGAGATCTCCTGCTTTGTTTATATTTATGCTTAATGTGGACCACATAGGACCATTTGATGCAAATTCCTTTCTTTTGGAACTAGGACCCTGCCCAATTTACCAGTATTTGGCTCAATAGAATTTTGGGCTTGTGCGCTTCGCCTAGAGATTGGGGTCTGGGGGATGTGAGCATGAGGTGGGAAGTGGCCTGGTTGGCAGCAGTGTGCATCCTATTACCCTTAATTAACGAGATCCTCCCCCCCCCCCCCTTAGGTGTTTACATGCACACCAGTAATGGAGAGGAAGGGGGAGAGCATACTCTTGAGTTGTAATAAGGAGTGTGCGATCCAATTAGGAGCGTATTAACACTCGAAACAAGAAAAAGCAGACTCTGTCTCCTTCAAATACATTAAGGAGAGCCTCATTAGAAGAGCTGTGTTTACCCACACCCCCATTATGCTGCCTGTGTATTCCTAGGTGCACAGATTCGTTATAGAGGAGAAAGTGTTCATAGTGGTTTCCAGGGAGGGGCGCGTTTCTTTATCTGTCACGGCAAATTTGCGTGGCAGGAGAGAGACAGTGGATACCCAAGATTTAACCAAGCTGTGTTAGCCCTCTGTGGAAAGGGGGTGGGGGTGTAAGGCTGGGGGGGTGCTGTCAGGAACCCCACGAGCACGCGCTCGGGTGCGAGTGTAACAACTCCTCCCAGTCATGGTTGGTTTGACCCTTGCACCAGCATAGTGTGCAATCGCGCACGCCTTGGCTTGAGAGCGCTTGTGCCTCAGGCAGACCCACTCACGGGCCCCTCGGCCCAGCCCAGCCCACCTTAGCCGGCCCTGGTCCCCCTCTGCAGCCTGCGGTAGTCTGTCCTAGCCAAGGTTGGGGGTGCATCCAGCTGAATGGCATTGGAGTGAGTGTGGTTGTGGTTAGGGGGCTAAACTGGCTGCTTGGCCCCGACTCCACCCCTTCCTACTGGCAGAGATCAGAGCTGCCGCACCCCTCCCTCCCGGGCTGCGCTCTAGGAGTGGACCCCCCTCCCCCTGCTCCTGGAGCTGAATCTGCCGGTTCTTCTTGCCCCAGGCGGGGAGGGATTAGCTCCGGGGTTAGGGGGCCTGAGGAGGGAAGGAAGGAAGCTACTGGACGAGCCACGTAAGAGCCGAATTCCAGGCTGGGAGAGTGACAC
>NW_027185674.1:3575550-3595541 GCF_028583685.1 Petaurus breviceps papuanus | reverse complement strand
TTAGGTTTTTCTCCTCAGGCTGGGCGTTTGGGCCAGAAAACCGGAAGGACTATGTAGTTAGATGAATTAGTCAAGGTCTACCTGCAGGCGCGGGCATACACGGTAGGAGTGGCAGAATTGATGTGCCTGGCAATTTCGACTTTACTTAGGGAGATTACCCTCTTGACAGAAGAATTCTCGCAGATTTCCTGTAAGTCCTGAAATTTTCAGTAGGCCTTAAGATCGTATTACATTTCCATAAAAAATGTAGGCATACTTATTGGGCAAAGTGAATTATAGCTACTGCTTATTTTTCTGTGTGAGTAGAAAATGAGACGAATATGACTCCTGTTCTCAATCTAGCGATTCTGTTGGACCGAAGCTTGCTGTTTTTTCCTTATATGTTGAACGATGTTCAACCTGGTAACAAAGTTGTAATGCTGGTGTTAATTCCTTTGTTTCCAAGGCTAATGATCAAAATGTTTCCCTCATACTCTAGTTATGCTAATATCCTCTTATGAGGTCAATTAAATAAACCATGAGGTTGAGAACAGTAGTGGACAGAGAAGGTAGTCTTACTGATTGACTCCTATTCTTCCTGATGATGCCCTGAATCGTCGCCTGCCCCTAGGATCTTTACAAGTAAATCTTTTGTGGTATCTCAGTCTCAACATGTCCAAAAAAACCTCATTATCTTTCCCTCCTAACCCATCCTTCTTTTGAACTTCCATATTTCTGTCAAATACACTATTCTTCCAAGTCACTCAAGATCACAAGTTGGTATTCATCCTGCCTCCTCTCCTCAGTCACCTCTCATATCCAATTAATTGACAAGACTTGGCAATTCTGTGTCTGGAACATAGCTAACATTCATTCCCTTCTTTCTACTCCCTCAGCTACCACCCTATTTCAGGCCCTCAGTGCCTCTCTCCTTGACCATTGGATAATTAGGAATAGTCTCCTAATTGGTTGCCTTGCCTCTCAGGTCTCCCCCTTCCTCAATCTATAATTCACACATCTTCCAAATTAATATTTCTAAATTGTCTGTTTGACCATGTCACCTCCCTGCTCAGAAAACTACAATAGCTCTGGAATCAGATACAAACTTTTTTTTGGCATTGAAAGCCCTTTGCAATCTGACTCCAGCCATTTCTAGTTTAATTACATGTTACTTACTCCCCTTCAAACCTACTATGTTCCAGTCAGACTGGCATACTTGCTGTTCATCACATATGGCATTCCATCCCTTTTTCTCAGTGCCTTTTCACAAGCTATCTTTTTCCTCTCAGGTGTCTGGGCCAGAAAACTAGTTAGTTGGAAAAAGTTAGTTGGGTTAGTCAGGTTACATACACATGGGTGTATCTGAGAAAAAAGTGGTAGGATCAATATACATGTTAGCTTTGACTTGGAAGCCTGTTTCCAAAGGCTGCCTCTGGGATATTCTATGACATGTTGCTATCTATCTATGTTTAGATATGAATCTCTTAGAGTTTTCTATTGTAAAATTCAATTCTGTGGTCCTTAACAGCTTATGTTCATGGTAGCCAAAGCCTAGGTTGTTGCCCCTTGTAATAAACAAGCTTATTTATTTATTGTAATTCAAAACATGAAATTGGAGGAGAAGTCCGGATGGGGACAGACAACCTAAAACGGTGGGTCTGAGAACAAAGGATTTAAAGATGTGTGAACTGCAGCCTGTGTGGAAGCTCTAAAGAGAGCAAAGTTTCTTTATTGCTTGATAATGTGATAAACTAATGTACCGAAGTCCTGCTGCTTTGTGAGAGAGGCGATGGTGGCTGGAACTGAAACGGTTGGAATCGGCCAGCTCTTTCGCCTCACTGCTGACTCACTGTGTGATCTTGGAAATGTTATCTAGCCACCCTTGGGCCTTTGTTGGGGTTTTCTCTCCCCTGCTCTTTATATTAAAAAGATTGAGAATGCGACAGAGAGAAGAGGGCAGCATAATCTGCTATGGATGAAATGCATAGTGGTACAGGGATGCAGATTAAAGTTGTCATGTGTGTGTGTCGCAGGGAAGGATTTCAGGGACTGTGAGTTTGATCAGAGAATGCTTCCTGAAGAAGGTGAGGTGAAGCCCCACAATCAAGGTCATTTTTGACAGTTTTCCCTAAACCAGGAATTTCAGGCAGCTTAAGGCTGTCCAGATGTTTCCTGGACTCTTCATCCTTTCCTGATTTAGTTAAACTCTCTGTAAGTACGTTTCTGGTATAGGAATTCTAGTTCATCAGAGTGAGTTAGGGAGAAGGTGAGAAGACCAAAAAACCCCAACCACAGAAAACACAGGAACCTTAAAGTTGCCAGTGATAAAAGCTTCTAAAATTGTCTTAAAATGAAGTGCACAATATGTGTTACTAGATCTACACAAATTCCTTGGGACTATGTTGTAACCCTGTAAACCATTTTCAACTATAGAGATAATGCTTTCTGAAGGAAAGAGCCTCTTGGAAGGGAGACCATAGCTCCCATTGCTAATTTAAATTAAGAGAATTTTCGTAAAAAGACGTGGCTCCTTCTCCCTGTTACCCCCATTGGATTCCTTGGCCGATGCAGTACCCAACAGCTGCCAATGTTCAGTTATCTCTATGTGCTATGTAGTATTTGTGGATATTAATACCCAATCTTACTTGGTATGAAACAGTATAGATGGAACACTAGACTCAGAGCCAGGATACCAAGTTTCCAAATCAGACTATGTGACTATTTCACTGAACCTTTCTGTGCCTCAGTCCCCTCATCTGGAAGACAGGAATAAATATCATCTTCCTCCTCAGTGTCTATTTTCTGCCATACTTACATTTCCTACTTTATTCTCTAGAATGAAGAATCCATTAGGTTGGTTTCTTTCTCTTATTCCCCCCCCCCCTCCCCACCCCTTCCCTTCAATTATAACAGTAGCCAGTTGCTTGCAGAAGTTTGTAAACTCCTGGAATCTAATTGAGGAGGCTGGTTTTCAGCCTCTCTGAAGACAGTCATCCATCCCCTGCTCGAATACTTCCAGTAGCAGAGTTCACTATGTCACAGAGCAGCCCATTCTTTTGTTAAGTTAACCCAGAATCTGTTGTTTGGCGACTCTGTTTGCTAGAAGGTACTTCTTACTGTTGAGTCCCGATCTACCTCCATTTAATTGACAACCATTGGTCTTAGTGCTATTGGCTGGGGAAGGAATCTACTTCCTGTGCCCTATGACAGCCCTTCAGAGAGAAGAAGAAAGTCACTTAACCTCTGTTTACCTCAGTTTCCTCAGCTGTAAGAGGAGGATAATAATAGTTGCAATCTCCCAAGGGTTATTGTGAGGTTCAGATCAGATGATTTTTGTAAAGCACCCAGCGCAGAATCTGGCACGTAGTTTTGTTTTGTTGTTGTTGATATTGAGTCTTTTCAGTCATGTCTGACTCTCTGTGACTTCATTTGGGGTTTTCTTGACAAAAAGATGCTACAGTGGTTTGCCATTTCCTTCTCCAGCTCATTTTGCAGATGAAGAACTGAGATAAACAGGGTTAAGCGACTTGCCCAGGGTCCCACAGCTAGTAGGTGTCTGAGGTCAGATTTGAACTCAGGTCTTCCTGACTCCAGGCTTGGCACTCTATTCACTGTGCCACTTAGCTGTCCTTGGCATATAGTAGCCTCTGTATAAATGCTAGCTATGATGGCCTTCCTAAGTATTCTCCTTTTCTAGATTAAAGGTCCCCTTTAGCCAAACACTTCCTATCTTGATTATCTTCTGTTGTTTTGTTACCCAGAAATGCTGTGAAATTCTGACTACTTGGCAGAAAGAAATTCTGCTTGGGCTGCTTGAATATAGATGAGAGATGTACTCTGTTTGGACACAAGGTGTGGTATCATGGCATTTAGAGATTTTAGATAAATCTTTTTCAGCATAAAGACTGCTAGTGTAGAGGAGCCTAGAGGAAAAAAAAGCTTTGCCAAATAGGATCTCCTCTGATCTTTCTGGACTGCATTGTAGAGATCTCATTTTATAAGTAAGGCACTCACTAGTTCTTTGGGCTCTCAAAAGCAGAAATACTTGAGGGCAAAGAGAAGCTCTAGGCTTGGAGGGATCTCAGAGAACTCTGGTTGGAACCTTAACCTGAATGAGAATCCCTTTTTCAGCCCATGTGACATAGGACCATCCAGCCTTGGCTTGTAGAGCTTAAGTGGGGGAAACCTTCTGCCTCTGGAGGTAGCCCTTTCCATTTTTTATTTTCCTTATGACTTCAATCAATCTCTGCCATTTCCACTCACTGCACTTAGATTTTTCTCACTTTATCTCTGCTCCCTTTTCTATCTGACTGCCCTTCAATACTTAAAGATCATATACTCCCTCTGCAATTTTCTCTCCATCTGAAATGCCCCTATTTTCTTCGGTCAGTCTTGAATAAGAATTGATCTCTCAAGGTCCTTTACCATCAGGGGCAACTTCCTCTGGATATTCTCCACTTTTAACAATGTCCTTCCTAATGAACCTGTGCTCAAGTATTTCAGAGGTTACCACTGAAATGACTAGAAGAGAGAATATTGAGATGATTAAATCCACCTAAAAGTTTTATTAGCTTTTTAAGCTCTCATATCAGATTCTTGGTATGCAATCTAAAGAGCTAGTCTTGGAGTGCTCAAGATCTGAATTCAGGTTTGGCCTCTTATCATATCCTAGCTATGTGACTGGTCAAGCCACCTAACCTCTCAATGATCTAGGCAACCCTCTACAGCTACAAGTTACATAGAATGCACCAACCTGCATTGGGAGAGAGGGCTTTTTTTCATCTAGTGGTCCACCCCCCGCCAATGAAATTACAGGTTCAGTCCCTAGCCCTATCTGCCATCACATTATTGACTCATATTGGGCTTGCAGTCCTCTAATACCCTCAGATCTTTTTTTCAAACATGCTTCTATATAGCTCTGCATTCCCTGTTTCATACTTTTGAAGTAGATTTTTGAAATCATGTAGACATTTATCCCAATAAAATTTCATGATCTTAGATTCAGTCCACTATTCTAATGTGTCAGGATCTTTCAAATCTGGCTTTGTTATCTAGTGTGTTAGCTTTAGGTATGTATCATCTGGAAAAAATATTCAGTATGGTGAAAAAAGAAGCTAGAGGATGGTAGCAATTTCCTACAGTCCCTGCTACTGGTCAGGCTAAAGCTGGTGGATCATTTGAGCTCAGGAATTTTGAGCTGCAGCAGAACTAAAAATGATTGCACAAAGTTCAGCGAAAATATGAGTATTCCTCTCCCATCCAGTGGGGAATTGAGGGTGGGGGAACCAGTTTGCCTAAGGAAGGACAAATCAGGCCAGGTTAGAAATAGAGCAGACCAAACTTCTGTGCTGATCTAGCCAGGGCAAGATAGAGAGCCAATCTCCTCCCCTTCCCCCCCAAAAAAAACAAACCCCAAAACATGTTATTGATGTCATTTGTCTTAGCATTACAGCCATGTCAATCTCTTCCTCCAGACTAAACCCCTAGCTGTAACAAAGGAAAGCAATTAAGCAAAACCATTTGATATGGTGACAACATCTACTAGTGTTTACAGTATTCTGCCCTTAAGAGTCCTCTCCTCTGTGGGGGATGGAGCTAGGGAGAAGGAGAAGGAATATTTCTTTTTCTGCTCTATAGGACCTTATTGTTTTTTCCAGTTACATAGTTTTGCTTTCTTTTTTTGTTGGTCATCCCATTTACACTTGTATATTATTCTGTTTACTTCTCTCTGAATCATTTCATACATACCTTTCTGTCTCTCTGAATTTCTTTTGTCATTTCTTGCTACATGGTAATATTCAGTTACATTTCTATAACATAGGGTTGTTTTGTTTTGTTTTTTTAAACAATTCGACAACTGATAAGCACCCGCTTTGTTTACAGTTCTTTACTACAAGGAAGAGCACTGCTATGAATTTTGAGTATATATCAGACCTTTGATTGTGTCTTTGACTTCTTTATGCTCAAGAGTGGGATTACTGAGTCACAGGGTAAGGACAGTGTAGTCACTTTTCTTGCATAACTCCAAACTGATATCCAGAATGCTTGGTTCCATTTCTCAACTCTGCCAACAGTGTATTCGTGCACCTGTGTAATGTTAAAGGAATCTGAAGATCTTCCCTGGCCCTTAATAGGCCCATGTGACCTGCTTTGAGCTCTGGCCCAGCCTACAGCTTCAGTCACATAGTGCCCATGGTATGGGTGGAGCTGAGAGTGAGGCAGAGCAGCTAGCTGAGTGAGAGAGGGAGGAATTTTGCCTAGAGGAGCTTGTTTTTGGGGAGGCCTAAAGGAGAGAAGGCTTGGGGATGTCTGGGGAGGTCGGTGTTGCCTGGATCCATGATGTGTATAAAGCTTCTTTGTTAACCGTGGTGGAATTGACTTTCTGGTGTCTGAATAAATATCTTGGTTTCATTTTTGAGGAAGAGAGTTGTTAAATTTTTTGATTCAACCCTGGAAATACATCTGCATATTCATAGCAGCTGCTGTGGGTATCGAACTGGCCATATAGCCTGTCTTAGCAAATATCGTCTAATGTTAATTGTTCCCATTTTTTGCCCTTTGCCAATTTGCATCCTGTGAATTGAAACCTCAGAGCTTTTAAAATTTGCATTTAACTTAGTCATTTGAAGCATGTTTTCAGAACCGCATTTATAATTTTCAGTGATTCTTTTAAAAGCTATTTCTATCCTTTTTTCTTCTTTGAGGACTAGCACTTGATGTTACAGATTTTGTCAATTCCACGTGTGTTTTGGATATTAGACTTTTATTGGTATTTGGCACAGATATTTTTCTGACAGTAACATCTCTTCTATTTTGACCTTCCATGATTTTATTTGTTCAAAAACTTTAATTCTCCATAGTCAAAAATGTCTATTTATCTTTTGTGTTCATCTCCATTCCTGATTTAGTTAAGAATCCTTTCCTCTGAGATGGGGAGAGATAGAATGGGGTAAATTATCTCATATAGAAGAGGCAAGGGAAAATTGTTACAATGGAGGGGAAGAACAGGAAGGCAAAAGGGAATGGGTCAACCTTATTCTCATTGAATTTGGCTTGGGGAGGGAATGACATATACACTAAATAGGGTATATCTCCCTACAGGAGAATAGGGGGAAAGGAGATGAGAGGGGGGATGAGGGAAGGGAGGGCAGATTTGGGGAGAGGGAAGTTGGAAGCACCCACTTTTGAAAAGGGACAGGATCAAAGTAGAGAATAGAACAAGTGGGGGGTGGGATAGGAGGGAGGGAAATATAGTCAGGCTTTCACAATATGGAAATGTTTTGCATAGCTACACATATACAACCTATATTGAATTGCTTATCTTCCCAGTAAGGATGGTTGAAGAGGGAGGTAGGGAAAGAATCTGGAATTCAAAGGTTTAAAATAAAATGTTAAAAATATACATATATATTATTGTTATTATTTTACATGTAACTGGGAAATAAGATATATAGGCACTGGGGTATAGAGATCTACTATGCCCTACTGGAAAGTCAGAGGGGGTATGGAGGAAGATATAGGAGAGAGCAGATTAGAGTGGGGGATATTCAATGGGATTGCTGTTTTGGGGTGATGGGTAGGGGGAAAATGGGGAGAAAATTTGTAACTCAAAATCTTGTGGAAATGAATGATGTAAACTAAAAAATAAAAAAATAAACTACAAAAAAAAATTAAAGAATCCTTTCCTCTGGACAGAATTGTGAAAGAAACCTGATGTTATTCTCATCATCTGCAAATTTGATAAGTATGCTGTTATCTAAATAATTGGTAAAAATGTTAAACAGCTTAGTGCCAAGAAAAAAAAAATCTTTGGGACCCTCCAATAAAGATCCCTTTCCAATTTAACACAAAACTATTAGTGAATACTGTTTGAGTCCAATGATTCAAACAGTTCTAAATACTAAAATACCGTTGTCTACCTTGAATCCCTTTTTGTTATGCACAAGCTAGATATAATCTATAGCGATGACACCCTCTGATCTGCTAGTCTAATAACCCTACCCACTTTCCCATATCTGTCCTCCTCTGACTCCCAAAAGAAAGAAATTAAGGTAGTCTGATATGATCTATTCTATTCTTGGGAAAACATGCTAGAAGTTTGTGCTCAGCGCTTCCTTTTCTTATTTTTCACAAATCATCTATTTAATATTATAGAATTTTGCCAGAAATTGAACTCAAGCAAGATGACTTATAGTTTAGACTTCATTCTTTTCCTGTTTTTGAAAATAAGAACAGTTGCCCTCTTCCATTGTCTAGTCTTGTAGAGATCAGTGACAGTGGCTCTGTAATTATGTAAGGAAATCTCTAGTGGAGTCCATCGGGATCTGTACTTGGCCCTGAATATATATTTACATTTTTTTTCAATTACTTCAATAAAAAGCATGAATGGTATATGCTCACCTCATATTTGAAAATGATACAAAGCTGGAAGGGTTACCCAAGGATGACAGAGTCAGGCTCCAAAAGGATCTTCACAGGTTAGTGCCAAGAAAAATTGACTAAGAAGTTAAAAATTCAGTAGATATAAATATAAAGTTTTGCATTTGGTACAAAAAAACAACTTCAGAAATGCAAGCTAGGAGAGACATGGGAAGATAGCAGTGGTTTTGAAAAGGACCTGGGAGTTTTAGGCAAATGAAAACTCAATATGAGTCAGTAGGGTGATGTAGCAGCCAAATGAGTTAATGCAGTCTTGGTCTACATAGCTTCTACAACTAGAGAGGGAATAATCCCCTTCGAATTTAGCCTTTGTCAGACCTCGTCTGAAGTGCTGTGTTCACTTCTAGACCTCATGGTTTAAGAAGGATATTGTTATTATTGGAAATGTTAGAAAATGTCCAGAGGAGGGAAATGGGATGGTAAAGAGCCTTAATTTTGTGACATAAGAATTAGTTAAAGAAATGGGCCATGTTTAACTTGGGGTAAAAAAAAAAGACTCAGGGGAACATGGTAACTGCCTTAAAGTATGTGAAGGACTCTCATATGGAAGAGGGATTAGATTTATTCTTTCTGGCTTTAGAGGACAGAATGAGAAGCCAGTCAGTCAACAAACATGTATTAAGCACCTACTGTATCCCAAACAAAAGCTTTTATGAGCTCACAGTCTAATGAGGGAGACAACATGTAAAAAACTGTGTACAAACAAGATGTATACTGGACAAATTGGAGATAATCAGCAGAGGACAGGCACTAATATAATTGTGGAGCCACTGTTACTGATCTCTAAAAGACTAGAAAATGGAAGAAGGCAATTGTTCTGATTTTCAGACATGGGAGAAGAGTAAAGTCTATAAACTATAGGCCATCTTGTTTGACTTCAGTTCCTGGCAAAATTCTATAATATTAAAATAGGTGGTTAGTGAAAAATAAGAAAAGGAAGCAATGAACACAGCTTTTAGCATGTCTTCCTCAAGAGCAGACTGGATCATACAGACTACCTTAATTCCTTTCTTTTGGGAGGAAGTGGAGGAGGGATGTGAGAGTGATAGCTTCCTGTAGAAGGTAAAATTTTAATTAGGAGTTAAATGGTGGAAGTCACAAAGAGGAAAATTTAGACCTGATATCAGAGGAAAAACCCCAACTTACTAATAATGAGAGCCATCCCAAAATGAAATGGCTTCCAAGCGGAAGCTAGATGACTGTTTGTTGGGAATGTTGTAGTTGTCATTCTTTTTTGTGTAAGGGTTAGACCTGATGACTGCTGAGATGTATTCCAATTCTCAAATTCTGTCATTCTATGATTCTGCTGTAGCTTCTGGTGTGATTCATCTGAGACTTGTTACCTGAGAACTCATCTCATATCTTCCTGTTTATTTTAGGATTCTGTTCCCTATTATCCATTTTTGTTTTGTCCTTTCCAGTCCAAACATACTCTCCTTGACTAAGAAAACAGAAAAGAAGTAAGAATTGAGTACTGCTACCTTCTATCCCTTGGCTAATATTATCTGATACACTTTAAGCAACTATCATCTCTTTGTTTTTTCCCCACCTATTTACAAAGCACTTTATTGTTCTCAGAATTTCCTGCAAGAGTCACCTTGTTTTGATTTTTTTTATTGCTGCTGTTGTCATTCCTGACAAATTCTTAAACTAAATCTATGATTGCTTTCTGGTCTAAATTTTTTTTCTTTTTTAGTAAAGAAAACAAAAGCAAAATTGGAGTTGAGTGGTTATGCCTCTTATCAGTTATCTCCCCCTTCCTCAATCTTCCCTCTTGCCCATAATAGCATTGGGTTTTTGGTTTTTTGTTTGTTTTGCAAAGGCCCTTTTTTGGGTCTTTAGTGTTTACCTGGAGCCTCTGATCATTTGGGCTTTGACCTTCTTGACATACTATTCTTATCAAACCTTGTCATTCCCGTGCACACCCTCAGTTACCTAGCTCCTCACTCCATATCTTATACACATCCTATGTCTCTAAGCTCTTGGCAGTAGCCCAAGGAGTCTCTTTAGAGACTTATTTCTTTACATTGCGACTGCCTGGAAGCTCTTCCGTTCCCTTTCAGAATCTTTTTTTTTTTTTTTAAGAAATCAGTATGGATAACAATTTCACCTCTGAAGAGTTATCTCTATATGTCATAAACACTTTCTCAAAGGAGAAAGCTTGAAATTGAATGTTCAGAGGGCCAGATAACATCACAAAAAATTAAATGGACTCTTAACAGATAGGAGAATGGGTTACTGCCATAAGATGTGCTTCTGAATCATGTAGTACTATAGAAGGGATACCAGACCAGGAGTTAGAGGACAGGTTCACATTCACATTATAGGGGTGAGTGTTGCCTCACTCTCACCACATCCCCAGTCAACCAAGTAATAAAATGTCTACTTTGGAGTCAGAGGGTTCTTGGCCCTGCCACTTAACTTGTGTGACTTTGAACAAGTCATTTCACTTAGGGGGGCTTCAGTTTCCTCATATGTAAAATGAGGGATTTGGACTAGATGACCTCTAAGGTCTGTCCTGTCCAGCTCAAGATCTATGAATTTTCTCCATAGTGAGGCTGTGTCAGACAGGGCTATAGGACAATGGCCTGATTATTTTCCCATTGTCCCCACCAGTCTCATACAGGCAGTCTGTAATTGTCAGGGCCATCCATGATTTAAACTAGTGGCATGAATTCTGTTTTCTTGGCAAGGCTCCAATATTCCACCCCCACCCCCAGCCATGCTTTATAATTGACTGGTGCCTGCCATTCCCCTGTAGAGTTTCATCCCTTTTGTTTATGACTTTGTTCTCTGTTAGAACCTACTTACCCTCACAGTTTAAGCGATTTTTATTGGTCATTATCGCCCGTCAAGGGAAAAGCACAGTATTGTAGAGAAAGCACTGGATTAAGAATTGGGACACCTGATTTTGGGTTCCATAGCTTCATGGCCTTGGACAAGCCAAAATCCTTGTCTTCTTAATTTTGTCTCTTGCAAATTGATGAGATTGAATTAGATGCTATGTAAGGACTCATAGCTGTTGGTGATTCTTTTTCGTTATCAGCATAAACCAAATATCACAGTGCTCCAGGGCACTAGAGGAGGGAAGTGACCGAGAGGGGAAAGGTTAGAAAACAGCTCTAGAGGCAGGGGCACTGCCCAGAACAAGCCTGCATCTGTCCATTTCTTGGTAATGGGAATTTCGGTAGCTTTCGGAATATTGGTGGTTTTCTGATGACGCCTGACTTAACAACCTTGGTACTCAGACCTCACCTCTGGGGAAGGGAGTCAGTTCACAAATGAAGATACCTGGATGATTTCTCCACTGAAGCTAAACCTGGCCTGCTTAGAGGTTGCTGTTTATTTGCCAAGCACCAACAGTGTGTTTAGCAGTCTCTTTAGATATAGAATATGTGGTTTTTTACGCCTAGGGCTTATATTCTAAGTTACACAGATAGGACACTAGAGATATAAACTTACTCCCCAGATGCACTGGCTGAACCTGTGAAGTGATTAGTGTTTTGTTGCATGTGGTAGAGATTCTGGGGACTGATGTGAGCTGCAGGATGGATTTCAAAGGGATGAAGGTATCCTTAATAGGCCACAGCATACTCTAATAATATCAACATACTTTTGCAGGCAAACAGAGTAGGTGCTCATATGTTTGTTGAATTAATTGACTGTTTAATTTAGGTACATCTCAGCATTTTAAACCACTCAACATATATTATACAGGTTTTTCTTTATTCATCCAACAAATGTTTATTATACTTTGTGCCAAGGATGGTATGGAAGCCTGGAGGAGAAGATGCAAAGATTGCTAAAGATGCTATCCTTCTCTTTAGGGAGTCAAAATTTAGCTGGCAGGATAGGACACATCCAAATACATGATAACAGTATGATTCACAATGCAATATGAAAACAAAGAAAGATGTAAAGTGGTGAGCCTAGAGAAGGAAAAATTGTTCCCAACTGGAAGAAACAGAGGAGGCTTTATGGAGGAAGTAGCATCTGAATTTGGCCTTGAAGGAAGACTCCAGCAGGCAGAGATAGTGAAGGTAGAAGGTCATTTCAGATTTAGTGAGTATTTTAAGAAGGCATAATGACTTGAGAGCTGAGTAATACAAGTAGTGATGGTTAGTCTGGAGTGCAATGCAGATAGTAGGGAAGTATTATGAAATAAAGCTTGAAATATAGAAAGGCAGGCACATTTTGGAAGGCCTTGAATACCAGGCAAGGAGTCATGTAAGGACAGACACATTTTGGAGAGCCAGGCAAGGAGCCATCTAAGTATTCTAAGTAAAGAAATCATATATCCCAAGAGACTCTGGAACATTCCTTCCTGATCCACAGCTAACTTTTTTTGGTGGCCATTCAAGATGGAGATTCTTTGTCTGTGTATACAGATGCTAAACATTTTCTTCTTTTGTCTTGGACTCTGGTGTTATCTCAGACAATCCCTGAAGGTTGAACAGGGTTTTCTAGAGGGTATGAAAACACTGGAAGGAGAGCCCTGAGGAGAGGTCTGAATTCTGGTCCTGGTTGTACCATTGATTTCATTTGTCATCCATGCCAAGACATTTATTCTCCTTGGACCTCAGTTTCTCCATCTGTAAAATGAGAAAGTTGTTCTAGATGAAACCTAAGCTCTTCTTTCTAGCTCTACATGTGTGTGAACATGGTCAGTAGGGACAATCATCCATAAAGCCCCTTCTTTTTTTTTTCCAAATGCTTTATTAATTTCTGATTTACATCATTAATTTCCGCCAGATTTTGAGTTACAAATTTTCTCCCCGATTTTCCCCTACCCACCCCCCCAAAATAGCGGTCCCACAGGATATCCCCTCCTCCAATCTGCTCCCTAAAGCCCCTTCTTAATCTAAGGTATACAGTCCAGCCCTCTGTTTTTAGAATGTATCTTTTTTTTTTTTTAAGCAATTGGGGTTAAGTAACTTGCTCAAGGTTACACGGCCAGTTATTTCTGGGTGTGGTGCTAAGTATCAGAGCCTGGATTTGATCCCAGGTCATCCTGACTCTGGGGCCAGTGCTCTTACTCACTGAGCCACCTGGCTGCTCCTAAGCAATTGGGGTTAAGTAACTTGCTCAGGGTTACACGGCCAGTTATTTCTGAGTGGGTGCTAAGTGTCTGAGACCAGATTTGATCCCAGGTCATCCTGACTCTGGGGCCGGTGCTCTTACTCGCTGTGCTACCTGGCCGCCACTAGAATATATCTTTACTGGGATGTCTGAGCAGTCATGGGAAATCCTTCTCCCTTTTAGATAGGACTTTGTGGCATTTGTCCAGGCTGAGGGAAGCAATTCTGGATCTACTAAATACTATGATTTATCCAGACGTCTTCAGGCATGCTAGTTTGAGGTTATGTGTCTCCAGAATGCAAGAGATGTGGCTTAGGGCTTTTAGTAGTTCATTCATTCAATTAATGAACATTTTGTAAGAATTAGCACTAGAAGGGAATTTAGAGGTTATCTAGTGCAACCTTCTCCTTTACATAAAAGGAAACTGAGGCCCAGAAAAGTGACACCTGGTCATAGGATCTTATGATCATGAATTTACTAGAAGGGACATTAAAGGTCATCTAGCCCTAATTTTACAGATGAGGAGACTGAAAATTTCACAGAGAAGTGAACCTTAGTTATCATAGGAGGGACGTTAGAGGTCATCTATCTGGTTCAACCCCTTCTGAGGTCAACACAGATTTTCTCTAGTGATAAGTTCTCAGAGATGAACGGGGCAAGAATAGCTCTCTTCTCCCTGCCCCCCCACCTTCATGTCTCATAGCATTTCTCATATTTGACCCCTTTCTCATAGGTATCTGATGGTTTTGGCCTACACTAGCCTGAAAGCTTTTTTTTTTTTTTTTTACAGCAGGGAGTATACTTTGTTCATCTCTTTATTCCCAGATACTGAATTTGGATTTTGAGTCTGAAGGCCTGGGGTTTAGATCATGACTCTGTCCTTTATTACCTCATTAGCACCAAAAGCCAGCCAGCCATAGGCAATATGCAATGGTTGGAAACCCAGCATTGAACCAGGGACCTCTAACTCTTTAGTCTGAAGTTGTTCCATTTGGGCCATTTCAGGGCAGCCTCAAAAGACCAACAGCAGATGTAGGTCTCTGTGGAGGAGGGGGGAAGAGGCAGGGCAGAAGGAGGAGTTGGAAACTCAGATGAGAAATGAGGCAGGGATTTGCTGAAATGCCCATAGATAGGTTTCTGGGATCTGGTTCGGAATCTCAGGCTGCCAAGTGCCTGGTTTGTCCCCATAGGGTATTAGTGATTTTTACTTACTTCATTAAAGCTAAATTTATTTAATGCATCTGTAATAGATTTTTGAAATAAAAAAAAAATCAACTCAGTTTAAATGTGATTCAAATCTCCTGTTTCGTTTCCCTGTTTATGACTGATAGATCTTGAAATCAATGATCTTATACTATAAATATAGATTCTTAAGCCCCAGAAGAAGTAATTTCCAGAATTACTGAGTTCATAGTATCTTAAATCTGGAGCTGGAAGGGAACTTTAAGAGGCCTTTTAATTCAGCCCCATCATTTTACAGATATGAGGAAACCTTCACCCAGAGAAAGGAAATGACTTGGCCAAAACCCCGCAGAAAATAAGCCAGAATTCAAACACAGCTCTGGCTGATGCCAAGACAAACCTTTCACATTCAGCCATCGTTCAACTGAATCCTTATATGAAGAGATATCATCTTTTTTCATGGTGCAATTGAAGTTTCCTACTTGTTTGAAAACATGTGTGGCACAGTTAAATTTGTAACTAGCATAAGAGAAACTAAACTGTGTCTTGGGACACCATCTTTCCAGGAAGATATGCTTCCCTCTGTGCTGCTAGCTGCAACCTTCAGGGTTCTATCCCTGGAGGGGATGGAAAAAAATGCCCCTTTCCCAAATCTTTCACTCCTGAACTCCTGAAGAACTGAGGACAATATTGCCCCTCTCCTGGTGTGACTGCCCTCTTCTGCTCCCACTCACCCATTCGGCTGTTTTGGTTATGGATGGAAACCTTTCTAATCATGATTCCAAATAACAGTTTTCTGTTAATATTTGTTAAAGGGATTTTGGATGCTATTTATTTAATTTAATGAAGCAGTTAACTGAGCCCCTACTATGTGAAAAACACTGTACTAGGTACTGTAGGGGTTGTTTGTGACATCAGGTAGGTGATGTCTTGACTTACAGGTGAATGGATTTAAGTGAGGCAGAGCTGTGCAAAGTCATCAGTCTCACTCCTCCAAGGTCATCTGAGTTCAGTGGTGACACATAGGTCAGGACATCTGGAGATGACCCCAGATGCAGTGGAACTACAAAGATAAATGAGGCATAGTCTTTGTCCTCAGGAAGGTTATAGTCTAGTAGAATGGATGAGATAGGTAAAGAAATAAATAAGTTACAGCATAAAAATGGTCCTCCCAAAGTAATTCTCTGGTGCCTCATTGTGGTGTGGAAGTAATCCTGAATTCTTGAAAGCCGTACCAAAGAAACACAGGTTCTGACGGATTTGATAAAATTTTGAAAGGCTTTGAGTATGGGTCCAGTGATGGAATGTGTGTCTGCTGCCCAAAGACTAGTCTGGCTATGTTTAGAAAGGATCATCCCCAGAAGTTTGCCTAACAGGTCATGAATGTTTTTACAGAGAAAGGAGCTCGTGAAGACCTTTTGCTGTTTGTATCAGGGATGCAGAGAGGGACTGTCAACATTGATAAAATCACAGTACCAAAATAAGTATTCCAGAAATATTTATTGAGCATGCACTTATGTAAGACACTGTGCTAGCTAGGTATTACGGCAGAATTAAAAGATGCAAAAGAGAGACATTCTTCTCCAAAAGATTCCAGTCCAGGAAAGTATGGGACATATACACAAATAGCTATGATAGAAAGCAGTATTTGATAAATGATAAGATCACAACAGACTCAAATATTGGACTGAACAGAAGTACAAATTTAGTAGAGATAAAAATAAAATCTTGCATTTGGGTCTGAAAAACACCTTTTCTGGTACAAGTACACACAGTATAAATAAAAAATAATTAAGAGAGAGAGGGTGGTATAATTAAGAGAGAGAAGGTGGTATAATTAAGAGAGAGAAGGTGGTATAATTAAGAGGAAGTGGGAAAGGCTTCCTGTAGAAAGTAAGATTTTAATAAGGACTTGAAAGCAAGGGCAGCCAGTAGGAGATGGTGAGAAAAGAGAACCTTAAAGGCATGCGAGGCAGCCAGAAAAAAATGCTTGGAGTTGAGAGATGGAGTGTGTTGTTCATGGAGCAGCAGGCTAGTGTCACTGGATTGAAGAGTACATGGCAGGGATTAAGGTATAAGAAGACTGGAAGGGAGGCATGGAATGTGGGGGTGGGTAGGTTATGAAGAGCTTTGAATTCCAAACAGGATTTTGTGTTTAATCCTGGAGGTGATAGGGAGCCATTGAAGTTCATGGAGTAGGAGGGGGAGATCACATAGTGAGGCCTGTACTTTAGGAAAAGCATTTTGGTAGCTGAATCAAAGATGCACGGAAGTGGAAAGAAATGTGACAGAGAAGCATCTGCAAACTATTGCAATAGTCCAGGTGATGAGGGAGAGTGGTAGCAGTATCTGAAGAGAGGTGGACATATTCAAGAGATGTTGCAAAGGTGAAATGGATAGACCTCAACAACAGATTGGATGTGAGGGGTAAGAGATAGTGAGGAGTCAAGAATGACACCTAGGGTTTGAACCTGGGGAACCAGGATGATGAATATGCACTTGACAGTAACGGGGAGTTTGGAAGTGGAGGAGGGTTTGAGACAAAAAATAATCAGTTCGGTTTTGGACATGTTGAGTTGAAGACATCAATTCTAAGTGTCTGAAAGGCAGTTTTAGATAGAGGATGAGAGATTATGGCAGGGTAGGTAGATTTAAGCATCGTTAACATAGAGATGGTAACTAAATCACTGGAAGCAGAGGAGATCACCAATTGAAGAGTATAGAGGGAGAAGAGAAAAAGGCACAAGACAGAACCTGTGGGCACCAATGGTTAGAGGGTGTGATCTGGATGAGGATCCAGCAAAGGTGACTGTCAGGTAGGAGGACAGCCAGGAGAGATCAGGGTCTTGAAAACTTAGAGAGAAGAGAGCATCGAGGATTAGAGTGTGATCAGCAATGTCTAAGGCTTCAGAGGAGTCAAGAAGAATGAGCACCGAGATTAGGAGAAGATCAGTGGTGACTTTGGAGAGCCCAGATTCAGTTGAAAGATGAAGTTGGAAACCAAATTGTAGAGTTAAGAAGGGAGTGGGAGGAGAGGAAATGGGAGATGCCTATTGTAGACAACCTTCTCAAGAGGTTTGGGGCAGAAGAGATACAGGATGATTGAAAGAATATTATGCTAAGAGTATGAGAGAGGTACAAGGTATTATGATATGTTAGAGGAGGTAGATAGGAGAAGTCTGTCTCCATAGTGGATTGTGAACTCCTCAAGGCAGAGACTGTCTTTTGCCTCTTTTTGTGTTGAGTGCAGTGCTTGGCATACTCTGTTGTTTTTCAGTCGTGTCCAACTCTTTGTGACCCTATTTAGGGTTTTCTTGGAAAATCACTGGAGTGATTTGCTCTTTCCTTCTCCAGCTTATTTTACAGGTGAGGAAACTGAGGCAAGTGAAAGGGTTAAGTGACTTAAATGACAGCTGGTAAGTATCTGAGGCAGGGTTTAAACTCTTGAGGTTGAGTCTTCTGGACTCCACACCTGGCACTCTATCCATTGCATCACCTAGCTACCCTGCCTGACATATAGTAGGTGCTTAAAAAATGTTTATTGATTGATTGGATCTTCCATTCCTCTGCTTAGGTAAATATAGACTGTGAGACATTTGTAAGTTTTAACTTGTCCCATTTGTTAGTATCTCCCTTAGTGAATCAAGTTCTCCAGAATTCTTACTTAATACACAGCACTATCAGGTACTTTGTAAATATTACTAGCCCTCTTGCTTCCTTCCCCACATTACCTACGAGAAAAGGAAGGAGTTTACTCCCAAGCCTGAGGCAGGATGATGGAGTCAGATTCATTTCAGTGTACTTGCCAAATAGACTAAAATTAATGGGTTATATATTTGCAGAGTGGCATGTAGGAGGAGTTGAAACCTTGGAAAGAGTCAAAATAGAGCCAGGAAGGAAATAATAATAATCATGTTTAGGCGCTTCATCAGTATTGTATCTTTCAGCAGCTCTCAGCCGGTGTATTTGTGGGAGAGATTGTAACCTGATTGGCTTTGGAGACTGGGGGGAGTGGGGAATGGAGGAACTTCAGGGGAATTGCCCCAGGCAGATCTCAGGTCTGAGATTCATTATTCTGTGGGTGACCCAGTTCAAACTCATAGAAACATAAAACCTGAAAGTTGGGATTATAGTTAGTGGTCATGAGATAATCGAGCCTAACCCAAATATATACACTTAATACTGGAATCATACTTGTCAGTCCTCCAGCCTCTGTCTGGATACTGTGATGCAGGTAACTCACTACTTTGTGAGTTAGTCAGCTCATTCCCTCGTTGGACAGCTCTAATTGTTAGAAAGTTTGTTATATTGAGCCAAAATTTGCCTCCTGGCAGTATCCTGAGAGCCATCACTTCTAAGAAGTGAGAGAGGGAGAGGGGGAGGGGAAAGAGTGAAGGAATTGGGGGGGAAAGAGAGAGAAAGGACAGAGATAGAAGGAGGTAAAGAGAGATGGAAAAAGAAAGGGAAGGAAGGATAGAGAAAGAGAGGGAGAAAGATGTGGGGAAGGAGATTCAATCACAATTGAGTCAAACTATAAGCAGCATCCCACGCCCTGCCTCTTTGAAGAAAAGAATAAGGTGCATTTTTCTCATCTCTCCTTCAGGGACAGGCTTCGTCATTCCCACCAGACAGCTGTCAGTTTTATTTTTTGTGGTAATTTTTTCCCATTTATGTTGTTGTAGTCATCATGTCTACAGTTTTTCTGACTCTGCTGCCTTCTCTCTGCTTCTATTCATGAATCTTTCAATGCTTCTCTGCATTCTTGGGATTGTTTCTTAAAGTGCAGTTATATCTATTACATTCATGGACAATAGTTTCTTTGCAATGTTCCTCCTTTAGTGGGAATCTACTTTGTTTCTATTTATTTGCTACTACAATCATTGCTGCTATGAATATTTTGGTGTACATGGGACCTTTCTATCTTCACAGATTTATTTTTAAAATGGAATGAATTAAAATTAATTTTGTTTTGAAGGGTTTTTTTTTAGATACTCCTGGAGATAGCAGGTGGTATCTTCAGGTTCTAGAAAGTCAGAACTGGGAATCACAACACAACCGTAGATGCTTTCCTAGTCTTATTGGCTTCCTTTTATTTTTCTGAAAGAGAGAGAGGAGAAATGGAGGTGCAGCTAATTTATGCGAGGCTAAAATAATCATTAAAAATGTAGAGATCCAAATTTATCATTATTAGATCTTGAAGGTAGCTTAGAGATCATTTAATCAAAAATTCCTCATTGGTAGGGGGAGGGAGGGAAGGAGAGAGAAAGAGAGAGAGAGAGAGAGAGAGAGAGAGAGAGAGAGAGAGAGAGAGA
>NW_027185674.1:3571940-3575540 GCF_028583685.1 Petaurus breviceps papuanus | reverse complement strand
AGAGAGAGAGAGAGAGAGAGAGAGAGAGAGAGAGAGAGAGAGAGAGAGAGAGAGAGAGAGAGAGAGAGAGAGCATGAGCTCAATTTGCCCAAGGTTACTCAGCGAATTTGTAGCAGAATCCAGATTTCTAGAATGTGAGAGTTGGAATCAGTCTCAGAGGCCATCTTCTCTCTACTCATACCTGAAAAATAATCCTCTTTTCATCCTATCCCCACACAAGTAATCATTCAGTTTATTGGAAGACCTCTAGTAAGAGGGAAACCATTGCTTTCTGGGGCAGACCAGTATACCTTTAGATAGTTCTAATTGTTAGGATGTTTTTCCTTGCAAAATTTACATCTGTTTCTTTGTAACTATTTTCTGGGATCAGGCAGAATAAGTTTAATCCCTCTTCTTTGTGAAATGTTTGAAGACATCCCCCATCCTTCATCACTCAGCCTTTTTTTCTGCTAAATTGACTTCTGTCAGCTAATGGTCATTTGTCACGAATCCAAGGGCTTCCATATCTTGGTTGCCCTTCTCTGGCTGATCTCCTTCTTTTTAATATCCTTCTTTAAATGTATGTATTAACAATGCAGTATTCACAATGCCTCCTGTAATTATAAATATGCTGATATGCTTATTAATCACAAAATATAACAGGCCCTTTACATGGAGGACGAAGCTAGAACATTTATTCAAATACCAGAAAACTGAGTCCCAAAACCAGGAAGTCAAAGCCATCACAGTAGCTATAGAGTTGGCACACATAGTTAATGCAGTAAATACCCACATTCTCAAGCCTTCAAAACAGAACAGAATACCTCAGGCAAAGGTCCTCTTCTCTTCACTCATGGCAACTGCTCAGCATCCATGCAGCTCACTCCTAGCAGCTCCAGCCCCCCGCAGTTCATGTCCCTGCCAGTCTTCAGCAGGAGTCCTTAGCAGAAATTCTGGCTGGCTCAAAAAAAGAAAAAAAAAGGAGTGTGTGCCACCGCTGGCTGCCGCTGCCACCAAGCTTCCAGTCACCGCACTGGCTCCATCTTGCCTCTGGCTTCCTCCTGCCTCACCCCTTCCTGCTCCATCAGCAAGTTCAAGGCTCATGGAAGATCTTCAAATCCCTTAACCATTACAATGTGTCACCCAGACCTAAAGATAGTCCATACATGGCTCGAGTAGAGTACAGGTCTTGAACCCTGGTGACTTTGCCTTTACTTCTATTTTTTTTTTTTTTTGCTTTTTGGAGGGCAGTTGGGGTTAAGTGACTTGCCCAAAGTCACACAGCTAGTAAGTGTGTCAAGTGTCTGAGGCTGGATTTGAACTCAGGTCTTCCTGACTCCAGGGCCGGTGCTCTATTCACTGTGGCACCTAGCCGCCCCTTTTGCCTTTACTTCTTACAATATTCTAGTTAGAGGTTGGCTCCATAAACATATCCAAGCACATTGTGGTTGTTGACTAAACTAGTACTGATAATCTCAAAATGACCTGTATTTTATGGTATTCTAGTTCTTTGGAAATGTGAGTGAAAAGGGTTATGTGGTATCTTGCTGTGCCTTCAATAAACTCAGGAATGAGGTTGATGGCCCTGGATTTATCCAAAGTGAGGTCCATGTTGGTTTTCTACTAGACTCTCAGGACAATAAGTGAAAGATGATTTATTAAGGAGACAAAGCTACAACAGATTGGTGTTTTCTTGAAATTCTATTTTCCAGCAATGGTAACAAGGCCCATTATCTCAGTCTTTGCAGTGAGAAGAAGCAGGCAGATTAGTGACTTGAGGATAAAATTGGGGATTGTGAAAACTGGATCCCTCTGTTAGCCATAAATCCTATGATCTCCCCTGCTTTTATCATGTGGACTGATGAATTTTGAAAAATCCGTATTCTTACAAATTATAGAACTTTGGGGTTTAGAGAGGCCCTTAGAGATAACTTTGTTCTATTCCCATCCCTCTTATCTTTCATACAAGGTCACCGTCATTCTTCCAGTCACCCACATTGGAAACTTTGTAGTCATCTTCACATTTTCCTTCTTTCTCTCCTTGTCACCCACTGTCTTGTCAACCTGTGAAAAGTTAGTTGATGTCTGGACCTTGGTTTTCTCATCTCTACAATGAAATAATTGGAGTAGACGACCTCTGAGGTGCATTGCAGCTCTAAGCTTCTTCTCTGCCTGCCTCACCATAGCCCTGATCATAGGACCAGAGACCAAAAACTGGAAGGGCCCTCAGGTCAGCTATCACAAGCCTCTCTTTTTACAGAGGAGGAAACTGCGGCCAAGAGAAGTTGAGTGATTGCCCAAGATCACACAGATAGTAATTGGCAGAACTGGAATCTGAACTCGTGTCTTGACTCCAGTTTTAATATTCTTTCTACTGAACTATTCTTACCCAGGTACAAGTCTGTCTCCTCTTGAATTCCTTTTCCACATGGCTGAGAAGTTGATATTCCTAAGGCCCAAGTTTGGCCATATCATTCTTTCTCAAAAACCTTCAAGACAGATCCTCCATCTGTCATCTCTAAAGCCTTGCACAGAATGGCTCCAGGATGTTATTTAGTCAATCAGCTAGCATTTATTAAGAACCTACTGTTTGCCATGGACCGTGCTATGATACAAGGGCAAAAGTGAAATAAGACCTATTTGTAAGGTATTTACATCCCGTTGAGAGAGGGGTGGTGGTGAAAGAGGGGAGAGACAACGTAGCTAGATGGGTAGATGATAGATAAGTTAGGCAAGTGGACAGAAAGAGAGACAAGTAGAGAGATGGATTGATAGATGGGTAGATGGATAGATAGATATAGATGGATAGGTAGAGAGAGAGACTGATGGATAGAATGACATAGAATATATACAAAATAAGTATAAGGTGACTTTGAGAGGCAGTGACTTACCAGGATATAGAGGGACCAATAAAACCTTCACGTAGAAGATGTTTGACTTGATTCTCCAAAGAAACCAGGAATCTCAAAGAGACAGAGGTGAGGAGGGACTGTATTTCAGTCACATAGGACAGCCAGTATGAAAACATAAAGAAGGGAGATGTGAAACAGTAAATAGGCAAGTGGGGTTGGACTACAGGGTTCTGGAAGGAAGGAAGCAGGGTGTATGAATGAAGAGGTAGAAAGGGACCATATTGTGAAGAGCTGGAAATGCCAAATGAGTTGCTATTTAGTCCTCGAGGCAGTGGGGAGCCATTAAAGCTTATTGAATGGAGGTGACGTGGTCTGGCTCATGTTTTAGGAGTATTGCTTTGATGACTGGGTGGAAGAGGGAGCTGAAGTGGGAGGACTAGGAAGTTATTGCAGTAATGCAAGTGAGAGGTGATGAGCGCCTGAACAGGGACAGTGACTGTGAGTGCAGAGGGGAGAATATGCAGGAGATACGGCAATAGGAATGACCAGCCTGGGATCTCATCGAATGTGTAAGTGGTGAGAGTGAGGAGTCACGGATGCACCGGATTTTTTTAATCTGGGTAACAGGAAGGATGGTGGTGTGTTTAAAAGAGAGGGAAATCCTCAAATCATCTACAAAGAACTTATGAAGGAAAAAACCTGATAAATAGAAGAGAGAGAGAGTGTGTGTGTGTGTGTGTGTGTGTGTGTGTGTGTGTGTGTGTGTGTG
>NW_027185674.1:3560469-3571930 GCF_028583685.1 Petaurus breviceps papuanus | reverse complement strand
GTGTGTGTGTGTGTGTGTGTGTGTGTGTGTGTGTGTGTGTGTGTGTGAGAGAGAGAGAGAGAGAGAGACTACTGTCTCTTCCAGCTCTGGCATTCTATGAATTAAATTCCTTTCAAGAAGAACTATGAGGTTGAAGTGGGGCCTATAAGAAGGAAATAATCTGCTTTTTTTTTTTGAGTGGCAGTAACTGTTTCAGGTCACTAGGTAGCAACTGACTGTCATCTTTCAAATGGCCTCCAATGACTGAGAAACTGGCATTCATTCCCTGCTTGCTTCAACCAGGAATTGGGCCTGGAATGTGTATTGGGTGATGGTTTCCATGAGTGAAAGGCTTCATGAATGCAGTATCTAGAGAAGGATGATAATCCCTAGTAAAATAATAATAACGAATGCTAGGAAATCAGAGCACAGGGGCACATTGCAGAACGGTAACCTGAAGAGTGGGCCATCTCAGTTACTGTCCATACCACCTAAAGAAATACGAAAAAAAAGTCTATTTGGAACCAATCCCTTGGGCTGCAGCCGTTTACCTTGGAATTACTGCATAGCAGTAACCAAATCACAATTTAACACGCTTCCTTTTCACCTACCCCTATCAGCTTCAGGCCCTTATCCTCCATCAGCCTGCAGTATTAATTTCTTAGAAGAATTGGGGCTATAGAATGGTCCTGTGCTCCCTAGCACTTAGCACAGTACTTGGGGCATAATAAATGCTTGTTGGTTGATTGATTGGTAGGTCATATTCTACAGACCCTCCCACCCCCAACCCTCAGGTATAAGGATTTATACCCCATCATCTTTGGTGTCTGGCTTTGGCGTTTATAGAAGGATTGCCCATAAGAGCTCCTTGGGAAGACATTGTTGCTTTGTCCTTGGGGTCCTTTTCCACAAATAGCTAGCTAAAAGGCAGAGTCAGGTTCCATTTTATTTACCAGGGAATGAAATAGTCAATTTAATTTCCTTCAACAAAAATTAATTGAGCACCCTCTGTGTGCAAGATACCATGGCTATTGAATTCAGCCTAGACACTGGAATTAGGGTGGCTTTCCTTTGTTTTTTCTGTTTCTGAGTGTTTTGGTAGTAGTTTCCTGACTGCCCTAAGGAAGAGTATTTATTTTTTCAGTTCTGTTATTTAAAAGTATTCTCAGTGCCTGGGGGAACTTTGGCATAGGAGTTTGTCTAAAAGCATGTCAAATGGGGTCAGCAAACCAAAACATCCTACTCTGATTCCCAAGGAAGAGAGCTAATATCCTCTGTCTCAGAGTCCCTTTTAGAAGACTGTGGGGCTTCTGAAGTGGGCAGGCCCTTTGGGAAAGGGAAACAGCTTTTGTGGGAAGTGTGATAGAGGTAGTAATTAGCCATGCCTGTGGGCATTCATCTCTCCATTGACTAATTTTCCACTGGTGTTTGGTTGCCTGAATTTATGGCTCTAGATAGATGAGGTATGACCTGAGATTATGAATAATACAACCGACATGAGATATTTGGGCAAGGTGCAGAAAGCCATCGAAAGAGGGACACTTGGGGGATCATGGGCCCCTACGGCCTTGCTTTGTTGGAGGTTCCTTCCTAATTCTGACTTCTCTTTAGTCTTTCACTTTGCAGCTACTGATTGCAGAGTTAGGTTTTAGAAACAGCAGCAACAGCTCTCCCCTTTTCCTCATTCCTTTAAATTAAATTTCCTTGAGTCGTATTGGGTTTTGGGGTTTTTTTTGGATCAGGCCTGTCGTTTTATTGGTATGGGGAACTCCCGGTGAAGGAACTCCCACTGCCAGAGCTGTTGAGCAACTGCTCTGCACCTTCCAGGCCTGGAGAACCTGTCTGCCTCTCTCCTTCCTTTCCAGTCTTACATTTCGCTCCTCTCCATGCACTTTAGGATTGCTACGCTCTGCTGCTTGCTGCTTCTCAAACACAGAACCATATGGAACCCTGAATCTGCTTTCTCATGGAGAAAGGGGCATCCTTCACCTCTGTGTCAACAAACCAGATTTTTTTTCTTTTAACTAACATTCACTACTGCCTGAAGTGGGCTGGCAAATGTTGAACAGTCTGCTTGGTGGAAGGGGATGGATGTTGTATACACATTTCATCATTCGGTCAATTTTTTTCAGTTGTGTCTGACTCTTCATGACCCCTTTTAGGGTTTTCTTGGTAAAGATACTGGAGTGGTTTGCCATTTTCTTCTCCAGCTCTTTATCTGAGCACTGAGAATACTTTTAAATAACAGAACTGAAGATGAAGAACAGATGAGGAAACTGAGGAAAACAGGATTAAGTGACTTGCCCAGGATCGTGTCTGAGGCCTGATTTGAACTCAGGAAGGTGATTCTTCTTGACTTCAGACTCAGCACTCTATCCATTGAACCACCTATCTGCCTACACAACATACTTTTAACTTTAATTTGCATTATTAACATTTTCCTCTTCACTTCTTTTATCTTGTCAACAAAACAATAAATTAAGCCCTGATTTATAGCTTTTGATTATTTCAAGGTGTAAATGCTCACTTTGAAAATGTAACAATCAGCTGGTTGCAGCATATCCCTGACCTTCCCCATCCATCCCTTCTCCCCTCCCCCCATGCCATGGCAGCTCTGATTGTCTCTCTCTTCCCTGAATGCCTTTGTTTTGGGGGAAAGTTCTATTTGTTTACTTGGTTTTCAATAAGTTGGCTTTTGTTGGGGGGGGGGCGGGGGGAGCATTTTTCACTGTTTTTTTTAAGTGATGGTATGACCTTGTGTTAAAGGAGACAACTTTTCTGAAATTCCCTTCTTCCTTGTGACTTATTGGTCACGCCTGCTTGAAAAGTTGCTTAGGCATGGCATTGAACATCCTGGAAGCCAGAATTTGTACCAGAAGACAAAAGTGCTTTTTTGTCCAGTCCCAACTTTGCTGACTGGTTTCACTGAATATCTATGGTGTGAATTCCCAGGGATAGGGTCAGAACTTGGAACTGGGACTCTGGAATGCCACTTTCTCCAGGATTGATTTTCTCAGGAACAAGATTAAGGTGATTTGGGGAAAAAGAAAGAGGGAGGGATGGGAGTTCAGGAGGCATATGTATACATACAGGACTATTTACACAACAGCAAATGACCCAATGTGCATCCTTTGGTACAGATGTCCCAGTGAGTCTTGCTAAGACTTTGTGAATTTTTTTTTCCTAGTTACCATTTCACTATTCTGCCTCTTCCACTTAATACCTGGGTAGCTCTGGGCAAGTCAACTAACCTCTTTTGAATCTGTTTCCTTATCTGTGAAATGAGGGGAGTCAGAGTAAATGACAAAGCCCCTTCAAGTTCTAGGTCTGTGACCAGTGCCCTGGCCTTGAATCAGTCACTCAGTCAGTGGCGGTAGTGGCCCTACCAGAGGTCTACCACACCCCATGAAATGACAGGTCTGAGCAAAAAAAAAAAACTGTGCGAGGGACTGTCTCTGAGCTGCAGTCCAGTCCAGCTGAAAAATAATTGTTTTTTTGTTTGTTTAGTTTAAGTCCATGGGTAAAAGATAAACCATTCTGTAATCATTCTCTACTGATATTCAGTTTTCTGGCCTTTTTCTCTAGTTCGTAAACCTGATAACCTTGTCCTTATCTCACTTTTTGTGGCTTTTGTTTTTATTCTCCCATCTTTTTATCAGTTCCTACAAAGCAACCTTCTGAGATACTTCATCTTTTTCCCTGAGAAGAAATCTCCAGTATCTGGGTCCCTGCCTTAGTCCTCCATTCCTGTTGTCACTCAGATCTCACCTGACGGAGCTCTCTGTCATCTCCTCTCACATTTCTCTGTCTCCTGAATTATACAGCTGTCCTCTACCTCCACCAAGGACTGAAAGCGAAGATACAGGCATTATTTGTGGCTGGCGAATATTCAGTTGAAACCCAAGGAAGAACTTCTTAGCTGTGAGTTTTTAGCAATCTTTCCAGTAGTCTGTTGTGTGAGATTGTGGGATCATCTTTCTTTACAAACTTTGTTCTTTTGGAGATGGCTTAGATTCATTGTGGTAAAGTGGAAGAAACACCAGATTTTTAGTCAGAGGACCTGGGTTCAGAATCTGCCTCTGTTATTTACTACCTTTGTGAATTTACACAAATTACCTCTTGTTGGTGTTCAGTCACTCAGTCATATCTGCAGTGTGTACCCATTTGACAGGTGAGGAACTGAGGCAACTAGGGGTTAAGTGACTTGCCCAGGGTCATATAGGTAGTAAGTGTCTGAGGTCAGATTCAAACTCAGGAAGATGAGTCTTCCTGACTCCAGGCTCAGCCTGCTATGCACTGTGCCACCTAGCTGCCCAAAGAAAGCAACTGTTCAACTGCCTTGGGTAAAATAATGATACAATAGCAGAGAAAAAAGTAAAGTGCACACAAATCTTTGTTTTGAGTCGTGGAAGTAGGAGGGGATAGCAAGGTAGGAGAGAAGCAATTTCTTCTGATCTAACCTCCACTCCCTCCCTGCGCCCCTAGGCCTCCACCCCCCCACCAACCCCCGCAACACACACACACACACACACACACACACACACACACACACACACACTAGGAAGGGACTGGGAATTTGGAGCTCTGTTATTCAAACACTAATCTTTTGGTATATGACTTTTTACAGTTGTTGGCCTTCTGCCTCCTTTCATTAGATTGTAAGCTCCTTGAGGGCAGTGGCAGTCTTTTGCCGATTTTTGTATTCCACGTGCCTAATACTATGCCTGGCACATAGTAGATACTTAATAAATATTGATTGATTGATTTTTTACACATGTGCCTGTGTTTTTTGGAAATGTCACTGATGCCTGAGATGGTTGGGCAAGGAGAAGAGGTGAAATCAAAACCAGGCTGTTCTACTCCTTGCTGACAGCTCTGAAAAGTGAAAAGTTTAGGTGTGAGGGAGGAGGAACATTGAGACTTTCATAGCTCAGATGAGTGTTTTGCTTTGTGTGGGGAGTGTACCTATCTGAGGGTCCTGATGCCCTTGAATAATTGAGAGCTTCTTGGCTATTTCCTGGCCGAGTGTTCCCATGAAGAGTGTTTTCAGCCTGGGTAGTTTCCTAGCCTTATGAAGTATCCTGCAGCTCTGGCCCTAACAGCAACTGTCAGCCCAGGGAACCCTGTCTCTCTATTCACTCATAAAGCTTTGAGAGGTTTTTCCCCATTGGGACTGTCTCAGTGCAAAGGAGATTTCATCTGAGAAGATCATAAAAGGATAAGAGCCCGTCTTCCCCTCCCTCCTAAATTCTGAGTAGGTGACATGAAGGGAGAAATGGTCTTTTTATAACAGAAAATAAAAGCTAGAAAAAAAAAAAGGATAGAGAATTTATTTCTGTCTTATTGTCTGAGGTAATCCAGAACATCAGAATGACACCCAAAACTTTTCCATTGGGCTTAAAAAAAAATAGACAGCTTCTGCCAAACCTACAATAAGACAGTTACTCAGTTAACAAATCTCTGTTTAATACTTAGGAAATTGATTAATCAGGAGACTGGTGAGCATTCAAATTACATAAAGAATATTTATTTACAACAAGGGTCCTTTAAATAAAAAACTTCTGTGTATTTAAATGTTGATTTTTTGATCATTCATCTCTTGGGGTTGGGTATAGACCAAAAAAAGTCAGTGTTATCGATAGAAAATAAAGCATATAAAATTATACTACAAGTTAGTAGAAGGCTGATATAATAAGTGCTTAATAAATCCTTTTTTCATTCATTCATTTACAAATAATATTTTTAGGGACAAGTTTTTGTCAGAGAAGAAATCTGTCTCTTTCTTTTTAAAGAGTACATTAAAAAATTTTATTGGTATCATTTGTTTTTATATCACCTTCATTTCCAAATATATAGTTCCCTCCTTCCCTAAGCTAGAGAATCCATCCTTTGTAACAAAGAATAAAAAAGAAAAAGAGCCATTCAACAAAGCCAGCCAACACATTAGTTGTATTTGACAGTATATACATTATTCTACACCCATAGTTTTGACAATATATTCAGCATACACATCTCTTGCTTTATTTGGAGATTGTGTTTTATTGGGGGGGGGATTATACTTATTTGGAAGTCTTGATGACTTGAATAATTAAGAACTCCTCGACTACACAGTTATCCTTTCCACGTTGTGGTTTTGTATATATCATGAGGCAACATAAGAAACGAAGTGGGAATTTTGGGGGAGTTTTGCAGAAGCCAGAGACAACATGCAAAGGCCAGTAGACAAATACAGAGCCCACGACCAAATACTTAACCCAAATATTACAGCAAGGCACTGTAAATACCCCATAAAAGAAAAAGAAAAAATTCAGACCATTTCTCTGGTACCAAGGGAGGGCCAAAACATTTTACGTGGATGGATTTTTCAGGTCATGGAGGCATTATGTCGCTAACCCCTGAGATGCGGAAGGGATAACTGTATTTGTACCCATAGCCCCTCACTTGTGCAAAGAAGGTAGGCAAAGGGCAGTTTCTCAAACCTTCTCTGGAACCAAGTTTCTGCCTATCTTTTTATCTTGTCAAAATCTTTTGGGAGGCCTGTGATCCCTACTGGGCACCCCGTTTTCAGGTGGAACATGTTTTGCTTGCCTAGTGAGCATATTTTCTTTTGATGTTACTGTTCTTTGCTTCTCTTCTAGGCTGCCCTTCACTTCCGTATGTTTCCATTCCCAATATGTTTTCTCTCTTTCGTTTCTTTGGGGAGGCTTGCCATGGCAGATTACATTTTTTCTAGTCTGCTCATTATTTTTGTTGTGCAAGACATCTATTCTTTACTCAAAAGTCGCATTTCTCTTTTAAGCCATTCAGGAATAGCATGTTAGTTGCAGTTGTAGTTCTGTGTTCTCAGATTCCACAAGATCTTCTATTTTATTTCTATTTGGACTCCTTCCTCCTTCCCTCCCTCCCTCTCTCCCTCTTCTCGCTCCCTTTCTTTCTTCTATCCTTCCTTCTTTGCTAGAAGCCTGGAGAGATGGAAGAGGGGAAGGGTATGAAGGGCTTTGAATGTCAAAAGATTTTATATTTGATCTTAAAGGTGACAGGGAGCCATTGGAGTTTATTGAGTCAGTAGGGGGAGGTGACATGGTCAGACTTGTGTTTTAGAAAGATCAGTTTGGCAGCTGAGTGGAGATTGAATGGAGTAAGGAGAGACTTGTGGCAGGGAGACCAACTGGTGGGCATTTGCAGTCATCTAGGTATGAGATGAGGAGGGCCTGCACCAGGGGCTGGCAATAAAGGAGACAAGGGAGTGTATGCAAGAGGTATTATGAGAGTAAAATGGACGGGGCTTGGCATCAGGTTGGATATAGGGAGAGAGAGAGTGAAGATGACATCTAGGTGGTGAGTCTGGGGAACTGAGATGAGGGTGGTAGCCTTAACAGTAAAAGGAAAGAAGAGAGAAGGCTTTGAGGGAAAGATAATAAGTTCAGTATTGTACACATTGAGTTTAAGATATCTGTGGGGCAGTTAGTTTGAGATGTCCAGTAGGCATTCGGAGATGTAAGACGGGAGGTCAGCCAAGAAGTTAGGGCTAAAGTCGATTTGGGATTCCTTAGCATAGAGTTGATCTTTGAATCCATGGGGGCAAATGAGGTTACCAAGTGAAACAGTACAGAGAGAGAAGAGAAGGTTCAGGACAGAGCTCTGTGGGAGACCTTTGGTTGGTGGGTGTGACCTGAATGAAGATCCAGCAAAGAAGGAGCTGTCAGAGAGGTAGGAAGAGACCCAAGAGAAAGCAGTGTTGTAAAAACCTAAAGAGAAGAGAAGAGATGTTCAGCAGCATCCGAGGCTGCAGAGGAATGAAGAAGGACGAGGGCTGAAGAGGCTCTTAGATTTGGCAGTTGATCTTTAGTAACTTTGAGAAATCTTCACTGATATGTGTGGGGGAGGGGGAAGAGAGAGAGAGAGAGAGGGAGAGAAAGGGAGGCAGAGATAGAGAGACAGAGAGAAACCCAGTGCTGGCACTGAGGGTGGTAGTGATAAAGTATAAAATAAATAGGACATTATCTCTGTCCTTAAGGAACCAACAATCTAGTTAGCAGACAGTACTAATAATATGAAACGTTAGCAAATAAAAATAGACAATATAACTAAGTTCTGAATCAGCTGATACAGACCAGAAGGGCTGGGGAAGTTCCGAGGAGAGATACATGAGTAGTATCTGAAGTTATCAGGGAAGATGCTGTACATGAGGAGAGACTTCAGCAGTCTTGAAGGATGGGTGAGATTTGGAGAGGAGGAGTTTAAAAAGTGTTCCAGGAGGAGGGGAGGAATATTTGTGTGCACAGAGGCAGAAATATGCATAATGTGTTAGTAGAACAGTAGGGGAGACTGCCCTGATAGACCAAAGTGTTTATGTTGGTGAATAACTGGAAAAAAGGTGGAATAGGAAGGGAGGGGCTGGATTATGAGGCCCCTCAAAGCCAAGCAAAGGGGTTTGGACTTGATGGGGTGAGCATTAGGAATCCATGCGTGATTTTTGTTTGTATTTGTTTTTTTGAGAAGAGGAACTATGCAGTGAGATTGGTGTTTTAGAAGGATTTATCTTGACAGTGGTATGTCAAATGGACTCAAGTGAGAAAAGGCTGCATTCAGAGAGTCAAATTAGGAGAAATCGTTAAACTAATGGAGATGACGCAAACCTGGAGTAGGGTAGGGGTAATGAGGATGGAGATTTTTCTCAAGTTTATATGCTAGACTCGTCGTCTGGGAGCAAACCAGCTGAGGGCAGAATGACAAGGTATGTGGTTTGTGAGAACACTGAAAAAAGGAGCCAGGAGCCTTAGTTTCTAGTTCTATTTCACACAGCTGTGTGACTTGTCAAATCCTGTAACCTTTGTATCTGTCCTCATCTGTTAAATGGGGATAATAATGCCTGTCTGGTCTATCGCATAGCTTTGCTTCATCCAACAAAGTGCAGGTGTTTTGTTCCTGTTCCTCTCCAGCATTTTTAACCTAAGACGCAGCAGTGAGAGGAGAGAGAGATTTGACTTATTAATTTAGGGAGGAGTCTGAGGAAATCATGTCTATAATTGGTCCCTTAGTATTTATTGAGCTGCTGATGTGGTTTAGAGGGTAGGGGGTCCACAAAGTGTGAGACAGGGTTTCTAGGTTGTGGGGGAGACCAAATATAAATTAGGGTCTCTGCCCACAAGGAGCTTCCAGTTGCCCTTGGACAGTAAGACACATACACGAAAACACACAAGATAGTATCAGATAAGAACAAAACAAGCATGTGGTAAGAGTAAACAGTGGCCATGTGCAGACCTTAGGTATTTTTCCCTGGCTCAAGTCTTTGCCTGCTCCATCCATCCTCCATTCTGCTGTCCAATTGACCTTAAAGCACAGCCCTGACCACATCACTGCCCTATTCAGTAAACACAACAACTCCCTACCACCTCCCGGATCAAATATGAAATCCCTCTGTTTGTCTTTCAAAGCCCCTCATAAACTGTCCCCTCTCCCATCTTCTTTCCTTACTCCCTTCCACATGCTCTGTGACGCTGATCTCTGGGCACACTCACGGCATTGCCATTGGCTGCCCCCATGCCTGGAAGTCTTTAACTCCTGTCTCTGCTTCCTGGCTTCCCTGGCTACCTTCAAGTCCCAGTCAGAATCCTACTTTCTGTAAGACTTCTCCGTCCTCCTTGATTTCAATGCTGTCCTCATGAGAAGACCCCCAATCCCTCCATTCGGCAACTAGTTTGTATAAATTGTCTCCCCATTAGACTGTGAGTTCCTGCAATCAGAGACTCTATTTTACTGGTCTTTTTCTCCCCAGTGCTTAGCCTAGTGCCTGGCACATAATAAGGCCTTCCTGAATGCTAGCTGACTGACTGCAAACAATATATATTTGGACTTCAGAGGAGAGAGAGAGATCATTGTGGACTAGAGTAGTCAAGAAAGGCTTTTTTCTTTGTCAGGCTGTCAAAGGTGTGGGGAATTTCCACTTTTCCCTTAGGTTTTGTGGTATAACTCACTTTCCCATTTGTCACTTCCCTTTTTCCTTTTTTTTTCTTTTTTTTGGCTTAATAGAACCATATTCTGGTTATCCTTGTCATCCATCATTGTGGAAAGAAAAAGTCTTTTTAAAATTTGGGGGGCAAGTGTGTGTGGGTACTTGCCAGTGTCAAGTCAAGCCAATAAACATTTATTAATCACCACTGTGGCTAGGTGCTGTGTTAAGTGCTGAGGATACAAAGTTAGGCAAAAGAAAAAAGGTTCCTGCCCTCAAAGAGCTCACAATTTAATTGAGAGACAACATGCAAACAGCTATGTTGTGATAGTAATGGCAATTAAAGATTCCCCTGTATTGGCTTGGTTTTCAAATTGATTGTGTTAAAACCCAGAGCTTGTTAATCCCACCTGTGGGATGGACTTTTTGATGTGAAAAGAAAGTCTTGAACTGGGAGGAGCTGGTGATGTAGATTTGGAGAGACACTAGAGAGAGGCGGAAGATCTTTTTGGAAGCAGCACCTCGTGGAGAGAGAGAGACTAAGAGAATTGCTGGTGGCCGCTTTGAATTGCCCTGGACTTTTGAGACCTGCCCCCTGAGCTGCCAAGGACTGAGGAGACATGGCTGTTTTGCTGGTACTTTGTCTGTCTGTTTTGATGTTGTTTTGCCAGATTTGTCCACTGGTGAAAGACAGTCCTTTTGTTGAAGAAGTCCTGGAACCTGGCTGTTCGCTAAGAAGCCCTGAGACTGTCCTGCAGACAGAGAGTGAATACTGTCCACTGGTGAAGGACAGTGCTGTTGTTGCAGGGGTCTGGAGACTGTCCTGCAGACAGAATGAATACTGTCCACTGGTGAAGGACAGTGCTGTTGTTGCAGGGGTCTGGGAGCCTTTCTGTTGGTTCAGAAGCCCTGAAGAAGGTTTTCTTGTTGTATGTTTACAGAAATCCTGGGAGAGGGCTTTGCTAATGCGTTCAGGGGTTCTAGGACTGTTCTACAGACAGAGGATAAATTCATGAAGGGACTGGCAATGTATCTTATGGCCTTGCTAAGCCTTGTCTCCCCAGGAACTAAGATTGCTGAGAACTTGCCTCCTGTCAAGATGAAGAAAAGACCTCCATTTGGGTATTAAGTGCTGTGTTTAAACTTGATGTAACTCTGGGGTAGATTCAATTGTGATCCAGGGGTGGGGAACTTTTGACCTTATGTTTGGAAACTAATCTCCATTTGAGAAAAGGGGCTTTGTGGTGGACTTAATTAAGGTATAGCCTAGGGGTGGAGAAGTATTTAGAACAGGGACTTTGTAATTGATTGAATGATTGGAAGGTCCTGGGGTGGGGTAGTCCTTGGAGATTATTTAATCACACTTAGTAAATGCTGTATTTGGAATGATGTCATGTTTTGATCTTCTCTGTTCTGGGTTTGTTACTGAATAAAATAGAGAGCACCAATGCTGGTATTTTGAACCTGGGAAGTTGCCTTTGCTTGGTATTACATTACATATGTACAAGCAAGATACAGGTAGGATGAATT
>NW_027185674.1:3391110-3560069 GCF_028583685.1 Petaurus breviceps papuanus | reverse complement strand
GCCACAAGGTAGAAATGAAGAGGGAGAGGATTCTAGGTATAGGGAAGAGGCAGTAAAAATGCAGTAGGTCTTGTTTGAGGAAGCGAGGGGGCCATTGTCACTGGATTGTAGAGTATGTGGAGAAGAGGAAGGTAAAAGAAGACTGGAAAGATGAGAAGAGGGCACAGGTTATGAGGGGGTTTAAAAACCAAATAGAGGATATATTGGGGGACTAGGCAAGGAGCTTGAATTATACTTGAAATTGGTCTTGGGGAGGCAAGGCAACTCTAAATATTTAGTTGAGTGTCTGGAACGTGAGCAAAATGTAGAAAAAGGATACTGGACTTGGAGTAAGAAGATATAGGGTCTAGCCTGGGCTCCATCCCTCAACACCTATGATCCTGGACAAGAACTTAACCTTATCTTTACTGCTCAGGTTTTACTTATGTTATGCCCCACTCAGGTTTTACTTGTGGTATACACCATTCCCCTCCCCATCTTCCTCCAGTAATCCAAATCCTAACCTCATCCTTCAGTGTCCAACCTTCCCACCCCTTCCATAGAACCTTCTTTAAATGTTATGACCCTCTGTGCTTTCTCCACTTTTCTGAACTCCTGTATCATTTATCTATACTATATAATTTAGCATTTAGTTCAGTTAAACAATTTTGAGGGGGTGGTAGGGGGAGGCAGTTGGAGTTAAGTGACTTGCCCAGGGTCACACAGCTAGTAAATGTCTGAGGCTAAATTTGAACTTAGCTTCTCCTGACTCTAGGGCTGGTGCTCTGCCCACTGTGCCACATAGCCACTCCCCTGTTAAGCAGTTATTAAGAACCTGTGTTTGCAGAACATGATTTGGCATCTGGGGGCAGGAGTGGGGAAAAGAGGGAGTAAATAACACAGACTTTGCCCCTGGAGAGATCATAGTCTTCAGGGGCATATGATACGTACACTGATGATTGTGATAGCTATGGTACATAGTTACTCTAATTCATGATAGTAGGCAATGGTAGAATGGTTAGAGATGGCTTGGAACCAGGAGGACCTTTATTCAAGACACATAGTAGCTCTATGACCATGGGCAGGTCACTTAGCCTTTCACTATAAAGGTCTAGATAGCTGCAAAGGTACTGACTTGCACTGGAAGAGAGTTTCCTCATCTTCGTGTGCCCTATACTGATGTAATCACAGGTCTAATCTCTATCCCTGGCCCAAGTGCAAAGAATGGAATGTTATGTTCAAGGGGCAGAAATGCCATTACTGACTGAGAGAAGCAGAAGCTTTTTGGGAACGGTGGTATCTGATTTGTATTTTAAAAGATGGTTGGAGGGGCAGCTAGGCAGCACAATGGATAGAGCACCCAGCCCTGGAGTCAGGAGGACCTGAGTTCAAATTTGACCTCAGGCACTTGACATTTACTAGCTGTGTGACCCTGGGAAAGTCACTTAAACCTGATTGCCTTGCCAAAAAAAAGGAAAAGATGGTGGGAATACAGTATGTGAACAGGAGGAGAGAGAAGGCATGTTTGCCATTTGGAACAGCATGAACAAAGATATGAAGAAAGGAAAGTAAAGGATGTGTTCAGAGTCTCTTGCATAGTAATTTGGTACATAGAGGGGAATATTATGAGAAAAGACTGGAAAGCAGAGTGGCAGCATATTGTAGAGGACCTTGTAGAGAACAGCAGGGTATAAGAATCTGAACTTTACTCAGCAGATATTAGGGAAATCATTAGGCTTGGTTGTTGTTATCATTTAGCACAGTACATGTCCAGATTGAGGCATAAATAAGCATTATTGTGGCAGGTGGTATGAAGAATGAACTGGGCAGGGGAGAGAATGGAAATGAACTCCCTGTTAGGAAGATATGGTAGTAGTCCTTGTAGATAGTTGTCAGGCTTTGAATAGAGGTGGTGATCGTAGGAATACAGAGGTAGGCAGTATAGGCCATGGAAATAGCTAGGACTTAGTTAACTAAGGGATGATTCTAAGGAAAGAGTCAAAGATAGAGCTTTTGAATGGGGAAGACTGAACTAATGGTATAGAGATGTCTAGTTAAAGAAATGGTGAAGTCAGAAGAAGGAGGAGGCTCGAGGCTAGGATGGTAAGTTCGGTTATAGACATGGTGGATTTGGGCCGCCCAGTTGGACATCTAGGTAAGGGTGTCCTGTAGGCAGGAGGACCTGAAGAGCTGGAGCTTAGGAGGGGTCAGGGCTAGATTTCAGTGTCATTTGCATAGATGTGATAATTGAAGCTATAGAACGAAATGAGATTGTCAAAGAATAAAGTGTAGAGAAAAAGAGCTAAAAACAAAACTTTGGGCAATAACGGTTAAAAAGTGGCAGAAAATGAACATTAAGTGAGTGGAACCAGGAGTGTTCAGTGTCATGGAAACCAAGGGATTTAGAAAGAAAGAATGTCCATCAATGAAAAATGCTACAGAACGGTCAAGGAGACTGAAGACTGAACAAAATGCTTTTGAATTTGATCATTGAGAAAGTTGTTGGATTTAGTAACAACATAAGCAGTTTCATTAACTTAATGTGGATGAGAGACAGATTTTAAAGTACTAAAAGAATGAAGTTAGACTTCCAGCCAAGCTATGACCCCAGAAGATGCTAGTCAAGCTCAGTTCTCTCTACAGACACTTCAAGAATAGTGAAAGCCAACTAGATGAAGTACTATTACTCTGACTGCTGACCTCCCTGGCTTTTGTTTAAATCTCAGCTAAAATCCCATCTTCTACAGGAAGTCTTCCCTGTCCCCTCTTTATTCCAGTGTCCTTCCTCTGAACTATTCCTATTTATTCTGTATATACTTTGCTTTATGTGTATTTGTTTGCATGTTGTCTCTTCCATTATTAGACTGTAAGCTCTTTGAGGGCAGGGACTATCTTTTGCCTCTTTTTGTATACTATATTTAGTATAGTACCTGGACCATAGAAGGTGCTTAATAAATGTTTATTTCTTTATTGCCAGGGGCTCAGTGGCAGGAAAAATGAGTAAAGAGAAAAAGGAGTGAGGTAATTGCCAGTTTGTTATTTTAATGACCGTGGACAACCCTCTAAGTGCCAGATCTGTGCCAGTAAAAGGGAAGCCTGATGTTCTTCTCTATGAGCCCTAATCAGAACTATGACAAGTGCTGGCTGGTTACAATCCCAGGGCAGATCCCAAAGACTATCATGTTTCCCACCCTGCTGCCTTCTCTAGGATGGTAGAATGGGACAGAGACTAACATCTCTAGGATCTCCATCTGGCAACACAGTCTCTGCCTTGGTGTCCCACTCCAAGACTAAAAGAGGGCATAGGGCTAAGAAGCTATTCTGGCTGCTTTACTCTAAGAAGAGAACTGAGAGTCCATTGTGACTGATTACAGGCTTCCATTCTCACATAAGGCCCTGTATAGAGGTCCTGGATAATTAACAATAAATTCATCATTTAGATAAGTTCCAAAGAAACATTCAGGGGAGGAAAGGGAGGAGATTATCTGCCACCCATGTCTATCAAAGAAGCCTAAGAAATGAGTAAATAGAAAACCAAACAAAACAAAAAACTCACGTTATGATGAAGAATATTGTGAAATAAGAGAATACCAAGATAATTCCAGAAGAATAAAATAATTCCATAGTAATCACAAATAGAACTATAGAAAAAAGAATGAATTGGTCACAAAAAGTTGAAGGGTATGTGGAAGGTCTACTAAAATAAATGAGGAAAGAGTTGAAGTAAGAGGTGAAGGCTTCTTTAGGGAAAAATTTGGGAGGTGAATTTACAACACAGAACGGAAGCTGGACAACCTTTGCAAAATAGTGGACTCATTGAAAAGTAGCATGGAGCAAATAAAACCCAAATTCAATTATGTAAGAAGAAATATTGGAACTAAGAACAAAAGAACGAACAATTTAAATGTCTAAAACAACTTACATGGAAATCGTGAAAAAAAATTTGAAAAAAAAATCACTAGGCTTCCTGAAAATCATGATAAAATGTATCTTAAAATCCCAGATATCATATTTCAACAGATCATAAAAGAAAACTTGTCAGAACTACTGGAAGCAGAGGCCAAAATGACAATAGGTCTCCACTGGAAAGAAACTTCAAATTCAGTACATTCAGAAATATGCTTGCCAAACTCCAGAGATTCCAGGTCAAAGAAAAAACATAGCAAAATCTTGGAAGAAACACTGTATGAAAGAACCACAGTAGAGATCATACAGGCTTAAGTAGCAAATACTAGAATGAATGGAATGTTTGGAATATAGTATGCATTAGCACAGAGGTCCTAGCAAAGTATTTCAAAAGTTATCATTATGCCCCAGTTAGATTTATACCAAGAATACATGGTTAGTTTAACGTTCTGAAAACTAACAGAGTAAACCTAATAGAATATTTTAATAAGTAAAAGTAAAAGTCCGTAGACTTTCCATAGATGGAGAGAAAGTGTTCAACAAAATACAGCATTAATTTATATTAACAAGGTGGAGTCATTGAAAATGATGGCATTAAAAGCATCAATAAGAATTTTTTTTTTTTTTGCTTAAAGCAAGAGGAGTTAGGAAGTGCCAACATCAGGAATAGAAAACATTTTTCAAGAAGCTTAGAAAGGAAGGGAAGAGCTATGTGACAGTATCTGGGTAGACGAGAAGAAGAAGGCAGTCTTTAGGAAGGCAGAGATTGAGCATCTTTGTAGTCAGATGGGAAGAAGTCAGAGAGGAGAGAGAGATTTTAAAGACACCTGAGATGGGACGATAAAATGGGAGGGGATAGGATCAAGGATAAAGTTAGAGGTCTTCACTGTAGGAAGGAGTAAGAATTCTTGGTCTCCTTAGAGAGGAGGAAAGGAAGAAATAGTGGATGATGATACTGAGAAGGTCTTTTTTTTTTTTTAAGCAATCGGGGTTAAGTAACTTGCTCAAGGTCACACGGCCAGTTATTTCTGGGTGTGGAGTGTCTGAGCCCAGGATTCAATCTCCAGGTCGTCCCAACACTGGAGCCGGTGCTCTTACTCGCTGAGCCACCTGGCCGCCCCTAAGCAATTGGGGTTAAGTAACTTGCTCAAGGTTACACGGCCAGGTGTTTCTGGGTGGGTGCTAAGTGTCTGAGCCTGGGATTTGATCTCCAGGTCTTCTCAACACTGGAGCCAGTGCTCTTACTCGCTGTGCTACCTGGCCGCCCCCTGAGAAGGTCTTAAGAGTATAGGTCTTGCCCAGAGTTGAGGAAGATCCTTTTTGAGTCTCCTAAGTCTTCATAGAAAAGTAGGAGACTAAGATGCTTTCTATCAATGTAGGTAGTAGGGCTGGTTGGAAAAGGCTTAAAATAGTCACCGTAGGGAATATACAACGAGCCTTTAATTGTGTATGATCATATAGTTGACTGTTTTATCTCTATGATTCTTGTCTCTTCAACAAAATCATAAGCATCCTTGAGAGCAGGGCCATGCCATGTACCTCTGTATTTCTCAAAGTAATTAAAATTCATGTTTACGGGGCTTTTTAAAATTCACAATTTGTTTTTTGAGACTAGGTCTCTCTATTTCATCCAAGCAGGAAGTACAAGGGCTCCTCATGGACCCAGTCCTGTTCTGATGGGCACAGGAGCTTTGACCTCCTTCATTTTCCAACCCAGAACTCAACCCTTCTCAGGTTACTTGATGTGATTGGCCTCCCACTTCCAGGAAGTCATCATATAATGCCAAACTTGATGAGGAAACCCAATGGGCTTAATCCATTGCAGAACTCCTGATCCCAAGAGATTCATTAACCTCAGCCATCCCAGTAGAAGGGATTATAGGCCTGTTCCCCCACACCCAGCTACAAAGTACTTTCTCCATTAATGTTTGTGGCATAAATATTATTCCCATTTCATAGTTGAGGAAATGAAAGCTAAGATAATAAAGGGATTTAACGAAAGTCACATCATATTGAAGCAGTGATTTGAACCTAGGGCCCTTAACTTCAAACCCAGCAGTTTTTCCATTGTATCATACTGCTGCTTAACCACATGCCCATAGTGCCTAGGGGCTTACTAGATACCATTTCTTTGGTTTATGAACAGAGGTTATGTGAGGTGAGGTTTGGGGCAGTCTCTCTACTCATAATTCTTAGAAAAATCTGTTGTGACCTTGGTGATAGTGAGCTATTTATTAGCATTCTTTCCTTTATCCAATAACTATCAATATCCAGTCTGTGCAGATAGCTTAGGGAAAAACAGAGATAAGAGAGGATGCCCATCTCAGCAGGGCTGAAGGTACCCCTCTGTAATAGGGCAGATGTGGGTTGGGAAGAGCAAGGAATGCTGTTCTTGACTTACGTCTCAAAAGGTCAGTTGGCAGGCACTTGAATTTCTTTGTGCATTTTATTTTAGTTGGCTAGGGCTTGAAGCAACCCCCAGCTAGTGCTTCTTAGTTAAAATCCTAATAGTTGGGGTGGCTAGGTGGTGCAGTGAATAGAGCACCAGCCCTGGAGTTAGGAGGACCTGACTTCAAATCTGGCCTCAGACACTTAACAAAAACTAGTCCTATAACCTTAGGCAAGTCACTTAACCCCAATTGCCTTACCTTCCCCTCTCCAAAAACAAACAAACAAAAAATCCTAATAGTTCAGGAAACCATAGTGCTCTGTAATAGAGGTAAGCCTTATCCCAATCTACATACATAGAAAGAGTAAAATTGCTAAAGCCAGGTCTCAGCTAAGCAGAGGATCGAGACCAGAAGCCTTTAAGCAAAGCTGTAAATTTACTGTTCTTCCTTTTTTCTCATTAATTTCTACTGGGCAGAGGTAACAGTAAAATATTTTTCTAATAACATGATCTGGGAGCAGTATTTGGGTGACTATTTAAGTGACCCTTGTTTCTGTGGATTTCCTGTGTACAAAAGGTAATAGAGAGGAGGGGAGGAGTGAGAACGAATGTTGGGATAAACTAGGGATAGGTTGGGTAAGGAGGGGAGGGCAGATAGATGAGTGATTTGGGATGGGCATAGTCAGGGAAGCCAATAGAAGAATGACTTACTTTAAGTAAATTCTCTATATAAAATTCAGATTTTTAAATAGGCAAAATATGAAACTATCAGTTACAAAGGAATACTTACCACAGATATTTTTAAATAACCAGCCCACTCAGTACACTTAAAATATTATTTGATTTGAAGAAATATTTGCACAGGACTTTTCAAAAACATTCATTATGTAAAGCAAGGTACTCCTACCTTCATAATTACTCCATATTTCTTCTTCATCATCTCAAAGGGAACAATTTAATACAAAGTTGTTTATTTTTTAAAGCAACTGATATTACCTGAGTCTCCTAAATGAAAGGTAAATATGTTCAGGGATCAAAGTCATATTTACAAAGTCTCAGGATATTTTAATGAGGGAGAGACAGGGATTATACAACATTTAAAACTCAGCTTTCTTTTCCTCAGCATCAGGCAACCTTCTTACTAATAACTTTGTTCTGTGACCTCAACACTTGGATAAAGGCATAAAGGTGACCTGCTCATCAAATTTGTTGATACCTGTAAGTTAGGAGAGCTATCTAACTCATCAGATGGTAGTCAGAATCAGAGAAGATCTTGTCAGACTAGAAACATTCTTCAAGTAAATGAGATAACATTTAGTGGGGATGATTGTAAAGTTTGTTTCTTTGGTTTAAAAAGTCAACTTCAATATATTGAATTAGTCAGTATTAAGAAAAAGAGGATCCACTAGAAAGAAGGTGATAATCTGCCAGACTATACCTGCAATATTGTGTTCTGCTTAGGGGCCACATTCTAAGAAGGAGAGTGACAGGGTGGAGTCCCTCCAGCGGAGAAGCGTGGGAATGATGAGGGGCGAGTGAACGTGCTGTGTCAGCATTGGCTGAAGAAACCAGGTGTGTTTACCCTGATGAAAACACCTAGGAAAGAGAGGATAACTTTCTTCAAGTATCTGAAGCTGTCTGATGGGAAAGGACAGGCAGGTAGAACTTGCACAGGCAGAATAGGCTCCATGTTAGCAGAATTTTCTCAAGTCGGAGCTGCCTGAAATGCAGTGAGTGAGCTAGGGAGGTATTTGGTTCCCCTTGGCTGGACATTGTCCAGCAAAGGATGGGGCACCACTCATCAGCCATGTTGCAGTGGGGATTCTTGTTGCCATGTGGGTTAGAATGGGTAATTCTGGGGTTCCTTCTTCTCTAAGATTCTTTAAGTCATAGTTTGACTTTGCTTCGATTGATTTGCTTCAATGAAATATAAACATACTAATTTCTTAGTAATCTATGTTTCTTATGTAGAAGGGTGGGGTAGAGAAGCCATAAGAATCTCATTAATAAATGGAATGAATGCTCATGTATTTCCAAATCTTCATTTTATCTATCTGTTTTGGCTTTAAAAAATATATATATATTTTTTTAAACAACTATCAACCTGTAGTGAAATCTACTGATTAGGAGTTCATCTCATCTAGGGATTCTGATGAAATGGCTATATAGGAACTAGGGGAAGGATTTACAGGATATATAGAGCTGGATATAATCTATGCTAGCTGAGTGGAGTGTATGAATAATCAGGAATAGAGCATATTCAGTAAAGCACTCCAAAGATTAAGGTAAAAGTGACACTTTTTAGGGGCTTTGCTTCCTTTGGAGGAGAAAAACATTTGGGTTTTAATGGAAGTTCTTTAGTTAAAAGGTTGGGAATCTGAGGAACTTTATACTGGAAGTTAGGAATGCTGGGGTCTGATCATAATATCACTGGATCGAACGGATATCACAGGGAGGGCAGTAGGGACTGTCTAGTCTAACTACATTCTTTTATTGCGTTATTAACAAAAATTTCTTTTCTCTCCCCCTTACCTCCCTCCCATAATAAAAAAAGGAAAAAAAACTTGAAACAAATCAGCATAGTCAAGCAAAACAAATTCCCACATTGGTCATGTCCCAAAATATGAGTTTTAGTCTCCACTTTGGACCCATCCCGTCTCTATTAGTGAGCATGTAGAATGCATATCATCCGTCTGATGGAACTATAGTTGGTCTTGGCATTGACCAGAGTTCCTAAGTCTTTCAAAAGTGTTTCTCAAACATTCATTTTTACAAATGAGGCAACCAAGTTCAGTGATTTACCAAGGCCAGATATGTAGTGAGCCGTTGTGAATTAGGACAAATCACTGTCTCCTTCTGCGTCTCAATTTCTTCACTTATTCAGAAAGTTCCTGTAAAATACTTGGAATAAAAAATAAAATGGTTACCATATATGATCTCTAAGGTCACTTCTAGGTCTAAATCTATGACTTTTTAACCATCAAATCCATCCCATTTTGTAGATACTTCTTGAATAAATGTAGAAACTGAGGCCTTTCTTGAAAGGTGAAACAATTTGCCCAGGGTCACACAGATTCTAAAGCAGATTTGACTCCTGCAGGCAAATCCAGTCTATTTTTCTACCTTCTAATATTCTGTTCTTATGCTTCAGTATCTCAATTTATTATTGATTATTCATAAATTATTAATTATTAATAAATGTTGTTGGGTACTTGATGCATTCTGAACTTATCCTAACTCTGCCTGAAGCTGGTATCTCATAATTGGAGGCATCAGATAATTGAGCCTCAGCAGTGAGACAACACACTGTGCATGGAATTAGGGAGAGATTTTGCTAATAAGCGGCCCTCTCCACATCATTGAGGACACAGGTCTCGTGGCAGGGTAAGTTGCCCCTTGATTTCACTGAGAACTCCTCAGCCCCAGCTCTGTCCTGGATATGCCTGCTCACTGGGCAGTGGCTTGACAGTCCAGGGCAGTGACTTTGGCAGAAGGCCCTAGATGTCTGAGAAGGGCTCATTCAGATCCCCAATTATCACATCAACTGGTGGATTTGTTATTTACTTCTAGTGTGAAGTTTGGATGGACTCCTTGTCCTTCACTTTAAACTCCCTGGCTGTTCTTGAATTATGTAGTGGCCTTCACACTGGAGTCTACAGAGTCCTGTAAAATGTGGCCATCTGATGGATCATATGTTACTGGAATGAAAATCTCTTTAAGAAATAAATTCTTTTTAATTGTTAGTTCAACAATCAACTGTCATAGATATTTCAGGATTTGAAGAAGAAAGGGGAAGAGGATTATACAAGAAATTATGAACTTCTTCTACAGACAATATTTCCAAAGAACTACGTATATTTTATACATATTTGTATATGTGTGTGTATACGACAAAGAGAAGGGGTTTTGAAAGGAAAGACAACATGCTGCGTTTTGAACATGTTGAATCTGAGATGCCCATCAGACATCCAGCTGGAGAAGTCTAATAGGCAGCTGGTGATAGGGGACTGGAGTTCAGGAGAGAGACTGGGGCTGTGTAAATCCTATTTTACAGGTGGAAAAACTGAGCCTGAGAGGTTCATTTAATTCTCAGGATGACCCATCTAATGTGAGTGGAATTATCTCGCAGTTAGGAAGTATACAAACTCAACAAAGACATATCTAAGTATATTCAGAATAAATCTAGAGAGACTAATCGCTAATAAATACAAAGTAATTAAACACTAGGTAGTTTGAAAGGGAAGTCACCAGAAAAGCATGGATGTCGGTGTGTGAGGAACAGGGAAGGCTGGTTTGGCTACTGCAGAAAGGGGAGGAGTAAGGTCGGGAAAATAGGTTGGAGCCAGGTTGTAAAAGGTTTTAAGAACTAAACAGAAGAGTTTATATTCTAGGGGCATTAGGAAGCTGCTGGAGTTTGTCGAGTATAAGAGAGTGCTGTGGTCAGATCTGAGCTTAAGGAAGGTCATATTGGCAGCATTGTGCAGGATGGACTGAAGTGTCGAGGATACTTATTAGAAGGCTAATGAAATAACTGAGGTGACATATGTACAAAAATATTTATAGCAGCTCTTTTTGTGATGGCAAAGAATTGGAAATTGAGGGGATGCCCATCAACTGGGGAATGGCTGAACAAGTTGTGGAATATGAATGTAATGGAATACTATTGTGCTATAAGAAATGAGGAGCAGATGGACTTCATAATAACCTGGAGAGACTTATAGAAACTGATGCTGAGTGAAGGGGGCAGAACTAGGAGAACACTGTACACAATTACAGACACATTGTATGTGTGACAACTAACTTTGCTAGACTGGGCTCCTCTCAGCAATGCAAGGCTATAAGACAACTCCAAAAGACCCATGATGGAGAGAGATGTCCTCATCCAGAGAAAGAACTAGAGTCTGAATGCAGACTGAAGCAAACTACCTGCTCTCTCTTTTTTGTGTTTTGTTTCGTTCCTTCTCTCTCATTGTTCGCTCCATTGGTTATAATTCTTCTTTACAACTTGACTAATGTTCAATGTGAAGGTCTTTGTAGAGCCTGTATTTGATTGTCCATGGCCATGGTGGGGGAAGAGAGGGAAGGGAACAAAATTTGGAACTCAAGGTATTGTGGAACTGAATGTTATAAACTAAAAGTAAATAAATTTAAAAAAAAAAAGAAATCATTGAGGTGAGAGAGAATGCCCCAAACTAAGGTAATAACTGTGATTAGAGAGAAGGGATCAGATTTAGGAGATGTGGAGGTAGAAAGGGCAAGATTTGGCAACTAATTGGTTATATCAGGTAAGAGAGGTTGAAAAGTTGAGAATAATTCCAAGGTTACAAGCCTGAGAGGCTGGAAGGATGGTGGTGATGATGCCTTCAACAGAAATAGGGAAGATTGGAATAAGGGTGAGTTTGGAGAGAGTTAAGTTTTGTTTTGGATGTATTGAGTATGAGATATCTCTGGGCTATCTAGTTTGAAATAACCAATGGGCAATACTTCCTATTGGTAACAAGAAAACTGCCACCTACCCCTTCATTTGTCCAAGGCCAGATCCCTTGATTCTTTTTTGCATCTGTACATGTTCTTCTTAGGATAGAACCTTAGTTGATATCCAAGGAGGCCTTGATGGGTATATTATAATGATTTGAGTAGGAGTCGGACAAGACAATTTCTGAGGCCCCTTCTAACTCTGTTTGTAAAATGGGCAAGTGAATTGCTCAAAGCCAGCTGCTTAGCTAGGGCTAGAAGTATGAGAACCCAAGTCTTCTGGTCAGATGATCTCATTAGATCACACTATTCCAAATTCATTCATGTACAAGCATTTGTAAAGTGCCTAGCATGTTAGGTTACAATGTTAATGTTACAAAGACACCAACACCAACAGAAGCAATCCCTTTTTTGGAGGAATTTCAGTTTTATTGGAGGAAAACTGGAGGTACACAGACATGTCAGTAAAACATATTTACAAAGTAGACAGAATTACTGGTGACTAAGAATAGGGTTGTTGGCAGGGGCAGGAGGAGGATCAGAATAGGCTTTCAGTAGGAGATGGTACCTGACTTGCCTTGAAAAAAAAAACAGGCATTCCATAATATGGAAATGAGGAAGAAATGCATTATGGGCATGAGGGATAGCCCACGTGAAGGTATGGAGACAGGAGATGGACTGTTATGTATGGAAAACAGCAAGCAGCCCAATTTGGTCATAATGTAGAGCGTGTGATGGAGAATACTGTATAATAAATCTGGAAAAATAGGGTGGCTCCAGATTGGGGAGGTCTTAAAATGCCAATCAGTGGAATTGATACTTTTGTCCTGGAAGTAAGAGGGAGTCAGTGGGACTTCTTGAATAGGAAAGTGACTTGACTGAAAAAAAAAATCACCAAAAATGGCAACAGCTAATATTGTTGGGGTTGTGAAAGGAAAGGAACACTAATGAATTATTGGTGGAATTGTGAAATTGTGAAAACAACCATTTTGGAAAGCAATTTGGAATTACACAAATAAAATGACTATAATGTCCATAACCTTTGAACTATATTACTGGGAGGGCCAGAGGGGTGGGGTACTCAGGATAGCTATGGTAATGAAATCAACAAAAAAGATCAATAAAAGCTTATTTAAAATACTTTATTAAAAGTTACCTGAGCTATAGGAATATCAGGTTTGGCAGCTGTGTGGAGGATGGACTTGAGAAGAGAAGGCTGGATCAAAGGAGAACAATTAAGAGAGTACTGCAGTAGGCCAGGTGAGGGGGTGATGAATGCGTGAACTAGGATGTTGATTATGTGTATCGTGAGGAGGGGAAGTATTGTAAAAGTAGACTTGATCATTGAATGGTAAGAAAGAGGGAAGCACTTCTTCCTGGGTTAGGAGCCTGAGTAACTGGAAGATTCTTAGTGTCCGCAATAGAAATGGAGAATTTAGAAAGAGAAGGGGGTTTGAAGGGAAAGCCAATATGCTGTGTTTTGAACATGTTGAATCTGAGACTCCCATCAGACATTCAGCTGGAGATGTCTGATAGGCAGCTAGTGATAGGGGACTGGAGTTCAGGAGAGAGACTGGGGCTGTGTAAATCTGGGCCTTGTCTTCGTCGAGCTAAGAGTTGAATTTACAGAAGCTGATGAGACACCAGGAGATTTCAAAGAAAAAAGAGAAGAGGGTGTAAGATAGACAAAGGGCATAGGCTGTGGGGCGTCATGATGATCCAGCAAAAGTGAATCAGAAGGAAGAGAAGCAGGAGAGTCAGCAGTGTCACCAAAACCTTGGGAGGAGAATGTGGGGGAGACGTTAGTCCACAATGTCCGATGCTGCAGAAGCCCAGAAGCATGAGGACTGATTGAGCAATGAAGAGTTCACTGCTAACACTGGAGAGTGATTTCAGCTGAGAGATAAAGTCAGTAACCAGACTGCGAGGGATGAAGCAATGGGCATAGCATTTTCTGGGAATTTAACTGTTAAAAGGAAAAGGGTAAGTGAAGGTTTTTGGTTTTGGTTTTTTAATGGGATAGGAAGTTCTGAGGATGTATGGAAGTAGTAAGGAAAAAGCCATTGGAGTAGGAGATACTGAAAATCAGTGGGGAGAAAAGGGGTGCCTCAATTTTCATATGAGGTAAAATTTGCTGATAGCATTTAGTACAAAATACAGAGAATCATTAAGGAAAGAGTAAAAAGACTGACACAGAACCCTGAGAGGGCCCATTTGATACATAACAAATTTGTAAGTGGACAGACTCGGCAGGGCCGTATAATTCCTTCCAACTTTGTTAGGAAAATGTGCTGGTAGGAGCTGAGCAGTCAGGGGGTGATGTGGAATGGGTTGAGTAGCATAGCAAGAGCTTATATGTGCAGGATGGTATAAGGATGAATTGCATAGCTGGGATTAAGATTAAGAAAGGAAGAAAGGGGGGCAGCTAGGTGGTGCGGTGAATAGAGCACTGGCCTAGGAGTCAGGAGGACCTGAGTTCAAATGCAGCCTCAGACACTCTTTGTGACTTTGGGCAAGTTACTTAACCCCAATTGACCTCCAAAAAGCAAAAAAAAAGGGGGGGGGGAAGAAAGTGAAGCTGGAGGAGCAGGGATGAGGGCCTGAAAAAACTGGTGGGTGAAAATAGTTGAGGGTAGAGACAGTATCATAGGGAAAGCTGGAAGGATAGGGGGTCATGGTCAGAGGAATTTCAGTGACATCAGGGAGACCTGAGTTCAGATCTGGCCTCAGGCCCTTACTAGCTGTATGATTCTGGGAAAATGACTTAACTTCTGTTTGCCTCAGTTTCCTCATTTGTAAAATGGGGACAATAATAGCACCTACCTCCTCAGGCTGCTGTGAAAAATCAAATGCGATAATAATTGTAAAGTACTTAGTTTAGTGACTGCCGTATAGTAAGTACTATGCTATTATTGTTATTAGTTATGGATTGTGGATAAGGAATGTTTGTGGGTGATGATGGGATGAAAGACATAACCATGCCTGTGGTGGCTGAAGTAGAATGAAGATGAACGTCATGGGAGTTGAGATGGCTAAAGTAGGATGGAGGGTATTTGAGGTAATGTCATCCTGTGAATTGAATTCCCCAAGTGTAAGGACAGGGACTGGGGAGGAAAGGAAGACTGGGACCCAAGCACTGAGCTCCTTGAGAGAGGAAGAATGGCCTGGGCTGGCAGAGTGTAGCCACCAGGGTCTGGATAGGATAAATCCGGAGGGAATGACCCGGCCCTCACAGGGTGAGAAGTTGCTGAATGGGTAGGGGGAAAGTCAGGAGGTGGCACTGAGAAATAAGAAGTGTTCCTACCCCAACTATCCTAAACGCATCTCATTGCATGTATTCTCCCCCATTAGACTAGACTGTAAGCTCCTTGAAAGCAAGGACTGTCTTTTTGCCTTTCTTTGTATATCCCCAGGGCTTAGCAGGGTGCCTGCACATAGTGGGTGTTTAATAAATACTTGCTGACTGACTCTTGATCGACTCTTCCTGTCCCAATGTAACAGGGGCATCCGTGAAGGCATATCTGGTTCTAGAGAGGTTGGCCGGAGGGCAGTATCTTAGGGAGGGGAGAACAAGTTTTCTATGACTGCAAAGAGATGGAAAGAGTGTAAGCGGAATGGATGTAACAAGTATGGTAGTTCCTTAACCAAAGCTTTATGATAGGGTGGAGTGGAATGGGGACAAGAGAGTTGAGGCCTACTTCTCATTGTTTCAGACTGGCCACTGGCCCAGCCTTCAGTGACTCGGTCGCATTGAAGGGAATTTGGAAGAAGCAGAAGACACCTTTAGGGAACTGATACCTTAGTGGCACTGAGTGCCTACATGAAGGGAGAAGAGTGATATGGGCATCTTTTAATCAGGAACTTGAAAAACAGCAGCAGGGTTGCTTAAAGGAAGGAAAGAATCAGTGGCTGAGCGAGGCCATGATCTAGTCCATCATCTGCAATGAGGAATAGTGATATTCCAGGACATTATGGGAGGAAGCCTGTGGTTACCTGGTTGTTGAGGGTGGATTAGATTTAGGCTGTCTCATAGTAGCTATCAGTTCTCATGGAACAGGTCGGTGGCACCCTTAGCATTTCCTGTTCAGATGCCTCAGGGGCAGCAAGCGGCTTCCCCTAAAACCACCACTTGACTTTTCTCCGTTGTGTCTGTTAAACCTTCCTAAGCACTCTTTTTTTTTTTTTTGCCTTTTCAAGGGCAATTGGGGTTAAGTAACTTGCCCAAGGTTACACGACTAGTTTTATGTATGGGTGTGGGTGGGTGTGGGTGTGTGGGTGGGTGTTGTGTCTGAGCCCAAGTAGTCTTAAAGAAACCTGAGGCTTCGTACCAGGCCATGTGAGTCTTTACATTTTGCTTCCAACTTCTGTCCACGTTGATCTTTCTGGGCCCCAGCCAGTGGATTTTCTCAGCCAACGGGATCTGGTTGCAGCCGGACCCCTTAGTTAACCTTCAGCTTGGCAGGAGTCACTTTTTTTGTTGTCACAGGAAAAAAAAAAATCCGTGATGACCAGGCGTGGATTTCCAATGCCATGAGTAGATCTCTTCTGATACCTACAACTTAAGGTGTCATCATTGTAAATAGACCCAAGGACTTAATTAAGATGCAACTCCAAATGAGGGGGCCTCTTACACTTAGGTTTTACAAAATGGCACAAAGCTTAGACAGAGCAACTCAAAGCAAAGCTCGTTAGCCATAAATGTGTATGGGATCTTCAGAAGGGGGAATATAGGAAAGCCCATGTCATATCTGAACAAGTGTTTTCACATTTGTACATGATTTACACATACCTACCTGACCTGGGGTCTTTATTATTCTGTAGTTTTAAAACTAACTGTGTTCCCATTTATACCAGAGGTTTTCCCCCACGTAAATTCTATTCTGTGGTTTTCTCTATCCCAATGAAGTTCCTCAGTTTTGCAGAATCTTGCAGGAAAAAAAAAAAAAAAAGAGGGGAAAGGGGATTACCCAGTGCCTGACAAAAGGCACCCAGCAGCTCCTGGCAGCTGGCGGTTTAGACAGACTTCATTTGTCTGCCTCTTTAAGGAGGGATATTAAGGTTTTAAAAATTCATGTTTGCACTCTCTCCTCGAAACTTTCTGGTCCCTTGGTCTCTGTGATGCTGTGCTGATCTGAGTCTCCTGTCACCTTCCTGATCAGGCCCCTCTTTCTTTCCTTGGCTCCTTTACTTGACCCTTAGATTTTTCCTAGAAATCTACCTGGCTCCTTTCTCATTCTGGGTAAAAGCTTTTCCCAGGTGACCTCATTCACTTATGTAGCTTCCTTACCTCCAGGTGACTGTGGTCTCCCTCCAGTCATTTTGAATATACCTATAGTTTTGTATGTATGTATGTATGCATATGAGGGGCTGGGGGTGATTGCTCACTCCTTCCAGGCCAGAACTGTTTCACGTTTGTCTTTGTGTGTCCAGGGCTTAGCACATTGCCCAGCACATAGTATAGGAGCTTAACAAATACCTGCTGTTGCCTGATCTGCTTCTCCAGGCCTTACCTTTCATTTGAGCTCTAGTCCTCTGTCTTTAATTGCCTTATGGGCATCTTAATCGATCATTTGATCAGTTCAGTCAGTAAACATTTATTAAGCGCTGACTATGTATTAGTCACTGTGTTAGACAAAAAAATGAAAGAAAACAAAAAAACAAAATCCAGAACGCGGTTGGCCTCTCTCCTTCCAGAACTTACATATCAGACCAGACGTGAATAAATACAAAATATGTACAAAGGAGCATCAAAGTAATTTGGAGGGAGGGGCACTTGTAATTAGGGGGTGGGATGGCCTTGGTCAGGAGAATTGTCTTGGAGACTGGTGCTTTTGCTGAGCTCCAGAGGAAGTGAGGGCTTCTAAAAGGTGGAGGTGAAGAGAGAGTGCATCCCAGGCTTGGGGGCCAGATGCCCTGGGCAAAGACTTAGTGATGGAAGTGGGAGGAACAGCAAAGAGGCTGGCTACTTTGACTGACATTAATGGAAATCACGTGTAATAAACTTGGAAGTGTAGGATGAATCCAGATTCTAAGGGGATTAAGTGCTAAACAAAAGAGTATATATTTTTATTCCAGCAGAAATAGGGAGCACTGGAACTTTTTGAGCACAGGAGTGAGCTTTCCTGTGTATCTTAACCAGCACCATAACATGTATTTTGTCTGTAACTGGATTCATTATCTTCCTCTGAAAATCTGCTCCTGCTTCCAGTTTTCTTATTTTTGTTAATGATACCACCATATTCTTAGTGACCCTGGTAATCTTTGATCCCTCTCTCTTTTGCTGTCTTGGATATCTTCAAGTCTTCTGTTCTTCCTCCATAATATCTCTTGCCTCCATTCATTCCTTTTTTGTTTCCATAGCCACCACCCTATTTTAGACCCTAGAGTGCCTCTCACTTAGATTATTATAATAGTCACCAACATTTCTCCCTTTATCCTCTTTCCCTTTTCCAACTATAAGAAATTTTTGTTGTTCAATTGCTTCAGTCGTGTTTGACCCTTTGTGACCCCATTTGGGTTTTTCTTGGCAAAGGTACTTGAGTGGTTTGCCATTTCCTTCTCCAGCTGATTTTACAGATTAGGAAACTGAGGCCAATAGGGTTAAGTGTTTTGCTCAGGTTCACATAGCTAATAAATATCTGAGGCCAGATTTGAACTCAGGAAGGAATCGGGAAGACTCTAGGTTTGGCACTTTATCCACTGTGCTGCCCAGCCGATGAAAAATAGTGTGGTGTTAGTAAGGAGAGTATTGGATCTGGACTCAGAGGGCCTTGTTTCATATCCTAGCTTTCTTCCTTTCTACCTGAATCAGCCTAGAAAAGCCATTTTCCCTCTCTTGGCCTTAGTTTTCATATATGTCAAATAAGATGGTTGGACTAGATGACCTAAGATTCCTTTAGTTCTACATCCTTTGGTCCCTCCAACACAATACCTCAAGGAACGAGTCTCCTTAGAGTCATAGAATCCCAGAAGTAGGAGACACATCAGAGACCCTCATCCAGTCTGTAGCACAAACCTAATTTATAATTAATGGCAAATAGTAGTAGCCTCTACTTGAAAACAATAAGGAAAAAGACCTGTGATTCTGTGAACATCATCATGGGGGAACTCTTGCTGTGGGGAGTTCCTTCAGCAATGATGATCACAGCTAGTCAGTTATTTAGTAGATAATTCCTAAGGAGATGTCTGAGGTTGTAATAGTAATGGAATTTAAAAATCCCCCTGTACTGGCTTGGTTTTTGGATTGATTGCTTTAAAACCCAGAGCTTGTGAATCCCACTTGTGGGATGGACTTGTTGAGGTGAAAAGAGAGGGCTGAACTGGGAGGAGATGGTGACGTGAATTTAGAGAGACACGAGCAAAGAGAGAGGCAGAAGAATTTTTTGGAAGCAGCTTTGTGGAGGCAGAAATGGAAAGGATTGCTGAGGGCCAGGTCAAACTGCCCAGAACTTTTGAGAGTTGCCACCCAGAGCTGCCAAGGACTGAGGAGACATGGCTGTTACATGCTGGTACTTTGTTTTGATGTTGTTTTGCCAGATTTGTCCACTGGTGAAAGACAGTGCTGTTGTTGCAGAGGTTCTGGAAACTTGCTGTTGGTTCAGAAGCCTTGAAGAAGGATTTTCTTGTTGTATGTTTACAGAAATCCTGGAAGAGGGTTTTGCTAATGTTTTCAGGGGTCCTAGGACTGTTCTGCAGACAGAGAATGAATTAATGAAGACACTGTCAATGTATCTTATGGCCTTGCTAAGCTTTGTCTCCCCAGGAACAAAGATTGCTAAGAACTTGCCTTGGGTCAAGATGAAGAAATGAATGTACTGCCTAGGAGTGGAGTAGTATTTAGAAGAGGGACTTTGTGATTGATTAAATGAATGTAATGTCCAGGGGTGGGGTAGTACTTGATTGAATTACACTTGGTGAATGCTATATTTTGAATTATGCTATATTTTGATTTTCTCTGTTCTTAATTTGTCACTGAATAAAATGGAGAACAGCTATGCTAGTATTTTGAACCTTGGGAAGTTGCCTTTGCTTGTCATTACAGAGGTATGTAGAGGTTATTCAGTTTGTCCAAAGTCATGCAAGTAACTTAGGTCAGGGGTAGTATTTGACTCCAAGTCCAGCATTCTACCCAGTGTTCAGCTCTGACACTCTGAAAACCTTCACTGATGGGAAATTCATTACTCCTGAAGGCAGACCTTCTGTTTTTAAACAACTCTAATTGTATAGAAGTTCTTTTGTTGCTGTTGATCTCAAATTTACCTCCTTTTGACTTCTGCCTATTGGTGCTATTTGGGGAAGACTCAGGTCTGAAACTGTCACTTCTTTTGTTAAAACTTTTAAAGTTTTATTTATTTCCTTATTTCCTACCAAATATACTTGAGACTCCTTGGGTTTTTTGTTTTTGTAGGTCTTGGGTTGTAATTTTGTGGTCTTCTCAGATGTGGCCTCAAGTTGCCGTTCCAGCCTTGTCTTTTACTATTACTCTGCATATATTCTGTGTTCCAGCAGTACTGCACTACTCTCACTCATCTGATTTCTCTATGAAGCCTTGTCTGAGTCCTTCCTATCCTGTGGGAAGTTTTCTACCCAGCTAGAAATCATCTTTCCCTCCTGTGAGCTAATAAAGGACTTTATAACTCTTTCCGAGCAATTATTACATTTTTCCTTACCTCAGTTATTTATGTCCATGTTTTATCCTTCTTTGGCTATAAACTTCTTGATTATCTTAATGATTTGCATCCTCCTGTCACACATGTGCACACACACACATCTTTTTAAAATATTTTCTATAAACTTCAAGGCTATAAGTAGGCAGTGGTGGTGTTCATGAGTTTATATGTTCATGAGTTTATGTCAGGTTATAGTACCTGATAAACAACCCTCTCTCTCCTGCTGAATCACTCTTATGCTTAAACAGGATACCATGTCTATACTCAAGTCATTTCTGGGTCCATACTTGAAGTCTCTGCAAATTGGTAGGACCTTCCAGAGCTTGTGGTCCATTAAAAAGCCCTTGGGGATCCAGGCTCAACTTCACATATCTGAGTAAGACTTTAGTAGAGGATTAAAAATGAGTAAATGAAACCATTATAGTTTATGGTACTTGGTTTAAATTTCCAAAGAATTCCATTTTATTTAAAAGTAGAATGTTTTGATGATATGAGGTATGTTTTTTTTTTCCTTTTTAATGTGCAGTTTAATGAAAATATTTTTTTTTTCATTTGTTCCTATGGAACCTTCTTTTTGCCTTTTACTGCTGTGGTCTATGGAAGTGTAGGGAGGAGGACCTGGGTTTAGAGGTGGGGGCAGGAGTGGGAAAAGAATGTCCAGGAGATGTATAAAAGGATTTTCTCCTAGTCTCAGAGGGCACTGGGTAGTGGTGTAATGGAAAATGTTTAACAACCAGCTCCCCCCCAAACAAAACATGTACTCAGAATCAATTTTAAGTTTAATTTGCATGATTAAGACTTTCTCTCTCACTTTCTTAAGTCTAGACAATGTACAACAACAAAAATAATCTAGCCCTGATTTGTAGCATTTGCTGCTTTTCCTAGGTGTAACTGCATTACAATTGGAGACACCTAGGCTTTAGGGTCTGGTGCTATGCAGCTCATACATGGAGTGAAAACTGGTGCCTCACTGAAGTTATTTTCTTTGAGCCTGAGCTTAGCTTGCAAAGTTTCTTGTCTTCCCCCTTGCTTAGCCTTTCTTCACCTGCTTTCTTCCAGGTCCTTCGTGGGATTTCCACTGAATTCTTGTCTGCTTGGATGCTTCATTCCATACTAGCTCCAGAGTTCTATTGGGGGAAATCCCATTTCAGGAGCTAGACAGCTGTGGTCCCTTCAACTTCCCCGGAAGCACAGAGAGTGGTAATTATTCTTATTTGGAAGCATGAACTGCTTCTTTTTGGTTTTTTTTTTCCTCAAAAGCCAATTATGTGTATCAGCAGAAGTTATTTAGTATGGGATAAACTGAAAGAAAAAAAAAAGAGTTTTGAGCTTTATCAAGCACAAGATCTCCCAGACTTGTCCAGGTGGAAACTGTCAGGAATATGTTATTGGCAAAATGCCTTTTTTACCCCAATAATGAATGCCTTTTAAGTCAGTTTACTTAGCTTTGTTTTCTCCTAGTCTATTGCATTGTCTGAGAGGGAAAATGGGAGGGAGGAGGATTTTTTAGAAGTCATAATTTAGTACATTCTCAGCAGGAAGTTCCAGGATCTCCAAGCCACCTACTACCTGTCCTATCATTTTATAAGCAAAGAGACTAAAGTGTGAATGGGAGACAAATGGGAAACAAAGGAAGAAGATGGAAGGGACTTTAAGGCCTTTTAAATTTCACTTACTTTCTCCATGACCTTGGGAAAGTCTTAACTACAATTCCTTGTGCCTTAAATGCTTGTTGGCCAGCATTTATGTATATTGTTTTGTTTATACGTAGATGTATATGCATTGTGACTCAAGGTTCAAAAAGCCTGATTAATGTCTAGAATTAGCAGATTTCTAAAATAGCCTTCTGTTCTCAAGGTAAATTAATAGATCATAGATACAAAACTGGAGGGAAACTTTGAGACGATCTCTTCCAAACCCCCTTTCTACAGATGAGTAAACTGAGGTCAAGATATTAAGTCACATGGGTTGTAAGTATAAAATTGAGAGGATTTGAACTCAGGTCCTCTGACTCCTTGTCCAGGGCACTTTTACTAAAACCTCTATTAAAAATTAGCTTTAGAAAGAAAAGGTTAGAAACACAATACTCAGCATAGTGTGGTGGAAAGAACACTATATTAGATGTCTGAAGACCTGGCTTCTATTTCCAGCTGTCATCAAACAGCAGTGTGACCTTGTCTCATTCATCTGTCCCTCTGGGCCTGCTGTGCTCTCTGCAAAGTAAGGTGGTTGAACTGGGTGACCTCCAAAGTCCCTTGGAGCCCCAGTGTGTTATGATTGTTTAAGTAAGCTTGTTTATTATATATTTTACATGACCTTGAACATTGGAAAAGTTCTCCTTTTAACCCTGATGACACTCATATCAAGAAAGGTTTCTGTGTTTGTTTTCTTGTGGCATAGACCTGAGAAAACACTAGGGAATCAGGCCTGCATTTTCGCCTCTGAGGGGATTATCATCCATTTAGAGGGCAGCCCTGCTACCATGCTGATATTAAGAAAGAATGGGCCTTTAGCTTAGACCCCAAGCTGAAAGAAGAGAGACATAAATCAGGTGGACTTTTGTTTTGTGGGTTTTTTTCCACTCTCTTTCCTGTCCACATGCATTTTTAATGTGAAGCTTAAAAAATAAAAGCATTTTATGGGAACAGTGTGTGGGCTAGCTTGGCTGGTATGGTGCTTATCTGTTATTTTGATGGGCTTTTGGTTCTCTAAGAACACATCTCTTTTTTTTTTTTTGGCTTTTTGGAGGGTAGTTGGGGTTAAGTGAGGTGCCCAAGGTCACATGGCTAGGTTTTTTGGGGGGGTGGGGGGTGTGTTAAGTGTCTGAGGCAGGATTTGAACTCAGGACCTCCTGACTCCATGGCTGATCCTCTATTCACTGCGCCACCTAGCCGCCCCAAGAACACGTCTTTTATCCTTTTCCCCTTTCACTAATGTTCTCTTTTCATCCCCGTCCTTGTTCACTGATAATTGCTTTTCGTTTGTGACTTTTATTTATTTATTTTTTTGGTGCATGTATGGTTTTGCTCCATAGAACTCTGGTATTAGCCAATATAAATATTGGGAAACAGTCAGGAAAAGAGCCATCTCTCTGATGAAATTCAGCTGATATATAGTCAAGGTGTAGCCATGTAGTAGTGGACAATAAAGACAATAAAGTACAAATATTGTTCTGTGGAGACCAGGAAGTTTGGTGTGTGATACACAGATTTCCAGAAAAATTAAACAAAAAACACGTGGAGTTTTGTCCATACAGGCCTTTTAAAATTCTTACCCTTGAACTTTAGCTCTGGGTTCATAAAAACCCAGAAGGTTTGCTGAAGGGGAGGGGAGGGGATAAGAAATATTTTTTCCCTTTTACTCCAAGGGAGAAGAAAAAAACTTCCACAGAGGCTGCCAGAAGCACTACTGATCGCTAAAACCTCCTGCCTCCCAGTTTGTATGTTTAAGTGTCTGTACATGAAAGGCCTTTAAATGGCAGTTCTTTAATAGCACAGAACATCGATGAGACCTTTAGGAGGCCCCAAAGAGAAGGGTTTTGTGGGAAATTACTTCAGAAAATTGATTACGCTTGGCTCAGCCCTGGCCTTGGCTGTCCCACATGTTCCTGAGCAGAAAGGACATCTGAAAACTGCATTGAGTTGAGTCAGACAAAGGCATCGCGAGGATGGACTGGGCAGCCTGCTGGGTTCAGTCCACGTTTTGCTTCACTCACAGGATACCTCATTGTTATCCCCTGAATGATTCAGGAGAAATGAAATGACTGGCGTGAGCTTCTGTGGAGGGGCATCATGCTGGAGTGAGGGAGAGAGGCCAGGACTGATGGGGGGTGGGGTGAGGAAGAGAGAAAAGAGGTTGATAGAGGAGCTCAGTGGAGCAGTGACTGGTCAAGAAAGTATAGAGGCAGTTGACATCATGGAAAGATTAGTGGATTTCAAATGAGGAGATCTAGGCTTAAATAAAGGTTTATATATGAATTATATGACTGTGGGTAACAGGAGCCCCCGTTCCATCATCTTCAATTCAATTCTCCAAACATTTTTTTTTAATGGGAATGAATGGTTTGTTCCAAAGAAAGAATTTTGTTAATCTTTTATTTTGGAGAGAGGTGGAGCCCATACCTGTGTTTTTACTGGTCTGAGGAGCTCCCAGTGGGGAAACTCCCTCTAACCCTGGAGATCTGTACCTCCTTTGCCTTTTATAGCCTTGGAGAAGGGCTTGAGGCATTGAGAGCTTAAGCAGCTAGTCCAGGGTCACACAGCTGGTATGGGTCACAGGAAGGACCTGCCAAAGAGGCAGGCTCTCTGTCTGCCATGTTTGGCTGCCTCTCTGTTACACTTACAGTCAATTGTTACAATTGTTACAATTGTAGGGGTGGCTGCACCAAGGTGTGGCAGTGTGAGAAATACAGTCAGAGGGCTTAGGTTTGTTTCTGAGTACCTGTGTGAAATTGGGCTAATAGCTTTCCAAAATACACCCTGGGCCTCAGATTTCTTATTTATTAAGTGAGGAGGCTGGAGGCTGTAATATCTTCTATCTCTGAGTCCTGTGATTCTGAATGTAGGAAGGGATTTGTGTATTGAAGTGCAGAGGTAGGGAGATCCCCTATTTCTTTAGAGACTCTATCCAGAATGACTTATTTTCTTTTACACCTTTTCTTTTTTTGTTGTTGTTCAGTTGTTTTTAGTCATGTCTGATTATCCATGACCCCATCTGGGATTTTCTTGGCAGAGATACTGGAGTGGTTTGCCTTTTCCTTCTCCAGCTCATTTTACAGATGTGGAAAATGAGGCAAACAGGGTTAAGTGACTTGGCCAGGGTCACATAGCTAGTATGTGTCTGAGGTCAAATTTGAACTCAGGTCTTCCTCACTCCAGGCCTGGCACTCTAGACCAGAGCCTCCTAGCTGCCCTCTTTCTCCTTGTTTCCCAGGAAAATTTGATGACAGAGTCCAGAGGAAAGTCTCAGAGGATGATATGTTAGTGATATTAGTCGTGCCTTGGCTCTTACATTCTGTCCACTCTCCCTATTGCTAGTTCAGGACTACGTCACCTCCCTTCTGAACTCATAGAATCGTCACCGATATGAAAACATCCATGGATTTGTTGATAGGTGCTACGTCAATAGAAACTATCAATACACAGAAATTTAAGGGAAAACCTAGGTTTATTATATGCTTCCACATAGGCCCAGAATTCTTAATTAGCTGAGCAATGTACAGAGATTTCCTCAAGTTTACATAGTCTCCAATTATGTCAGAGATAGAAAAGGGAAAAAAGGTACAGTTTTGGATTTGTAGCTGCCAAAAGGAGAAAAGAATTTATACCCACCAAAAGGAAAAAGTAGAAATCTGCATTTCAAAGATAATTGAGGAAGAACAACACTAAGAATAAACACTAAGAAGGAGAAGTCTAGGAAAATTCTTTTACTCCTGTCCATCTCCTTAAATGTGTAGGAACAATTGAGTCTTAGCTGGTTTAGCACACCATAAGGGAACATTCAGCCAGTTATGAGTCTTTCTTCACAATTAAAGTGGTTGAGGTGGACACCCCACACCCCCAAAATAAAAAACTGAAGATTCTCCCATCTCTCCTTCATCTAATCTGTTCCTCAGATCATTGCAGACCAGTTTTCTTAAAGCACAATTCAGATCACATCACTGCCTTCTGTAAAATTTTTCATTAATTCCCCGTTATCTTTAGGCTAAAGTCTGAGCTCCTTGGCTTGGCATTCAAAGCAGGCTGTGATCCCTCAGGCTACCTTTTCTGGGTGCAGTGTTCCAGAAGGGATATCGATTAACTGAAACTTATTCAGAGAAGAGTGACCTGAATGGTGAGGGTGGACCAAACTTTTCCATATTAGGATCAGAAATGTTTAATCTGAAAAAGCCTAGAGGAGATACGCTGTCTTTAAATATTTGTCATGTGGACTTTCTCGGCTTGGACCTAGAGGCCAACAAAAATTCCTGACAGTGGTAACTGCCAAGAAATGAAGATGGGGGCCCAGGAGTGGGGAGGTAATGGCTGGATTATATTCTGAAGACCTTCAGGACTCTAAGATTCTATTTTTTTCCAATCTTATTGTTTATAATTTTCCCATTTTTTTCTCTAGCTCAAAAACTTATTTATTTTTGCACTGCTTCTCAATATCTTGCCCTGTGCTGCTGCCACACTGGATTACTTGGAATCCTTTTAAGGAAATTCTCTTTCTCATTTCTCCTTATTGACATTCCCAAGGTCTGTTGGGGGGCTTCCTATCTAATTTGAAAGTTGAGACTACCACATGTGAAACAACCAGAAAGAGACAATTTTCCAGCCCGCAAAGCCTCTGTTGACAGCTAGTGGCCCAGTGAAGAGAACACTGGGCCTGGAGTCAGGTCAGCAAGAGCCACGTGCAGAACTAGCCTCAGACGTTTGTTAACTGTGTGATCCTGGGCAAATCACTTATCCTCTGTCTGCCTCAGTTTCCCCAGCTATAAAATGAGAATTATAATAGCATCTACCTAATGAAGGTTGTTGTGAAGATCTAATGAAACGATATTTGTAAAAGCTTTTAGCACAGTGTCTGACACATAGTAAATGCTTATTCTCTTCCTTTCTACTACGTCCTTTGTTCCTCTCTTATGGCCTTAGAAGCAAGAATGAGCGTGGCTTGGTTGCAGTTGGGGAAGAGGGATGTAAGAGGAGGGAGTGTTGCCTGTGAGACCAGTGTAATTCTCTCTGCTCCAGGTTCTGCCCGGCGGCCATCACTGTTCTATGTTGGCCAGTACATGTTAAAACCTGAAGATTAGGAATGAGTGATCTCACATTTCACAGGTTAGTGTGACAGCCAGAGGCCAGATCTCAACTGCCTTCACCTCTATGGTTTGGGGCTGCTCTCCCATTAAGTTGATGGAACTACCAAATTCATGACAGCTTGGTCATTCAAGGTCTTATTCCCTAATAACAGGATGGGCTCAGTAATAGCAGACTTCAGGCAGTCTCAGGTATAACCAAGGCTGTCCCTGTTGCAGATCATCCTTAAGAAATCAGGCAGATTCTGAAACATTCCCCCATTGGGAGATTTGGACAGAGTCTGTTAAAATAGAGCCAACATTTGGGAGGTAATGTTCTAAGGGAGAACAGATACATAAATTATTCAGAGCCTCTGGAGGGGAGGTGGGGTAAGAGAGAGGGTACAAAGGCTATTCCATTAGGCTAGAAGTCTGATATAATTACCAAACTCCATTTCTCCCTAGGAGGACCTGGCAGTGTCCTTTTTGAGCTGGTGACAAATCCAAATGCAGATTGCTTGGGTTAGGGTGGTTACTGCAGTAAGAGAAAGAATGGAAATAATGTGATTCTCCCTTCTCTCCCTTAAAAAAAAAAAAAAAAAAGCTGACAATTTTGAGGCCCTCCCCCAACCCTGCAGTGCAGGTGGTTTGTTTGAGAAGATGATGGGAGTTCCCTTCAGTTCACCAGAATACAGCTTGGCAGGCAAACCCCAATCCCGAAAATTGGCTTGTGTTCATCCAACCTGGTTCTGGGGAAGGCTGAGAGGAAAAGGGGAGTGACTTGTCTGGGGCTTATGAGTCCCGACTGGCAGACCCAGACCCCATTGGTCTCTCCTTCTCCCCTCCCTACTCATGCTATTGACGGCAGAGATGGTGAACTTGGTTTGTGTCCCATTTCTGCAGCTTAGGCCAGTAGTTGGATTCCCCAGATACAGTTGTAGCTTGACACCTCTACCTTCTGGTCCTTCTCAATGAATCATTCATTGTCACCTCACAAGCCTGAGTGAGCCTCCATTGATAAGGCCCTGGGATGGCAAATCAGGAAACTCTTCCTCTCTCACCTTTTTTTTTTTCTTTTGCATTAAAATAGCACAGTTTTTCATGGTGTCTAGGTACACCAGCCAGTGATGGGTGTGATATAAATACTTAGATGTGTAGAGGGGGCTTGCTCTGAGTGTATCCATATGTACATAAGGACTACTCATTCTTGCTCATCCAGATTTTCACTCATCTGGGACAACTTTTCTTGCTAATACTGAGTGTCTGCCTTCACGCACACGTACACACACACGCACACGCACACGCACACACACACACACACACACACCCCCATACCCCAGACTGGGTCATGATTAGTGAATAAAGGAAGAACAGGCATGGCTGGGTTGTGACCTGAATCGTCAAGACCATTACATTACCTTTCCTTCTGAAACCTACCTCTCTTCCAAATTTAGTCATTTTGGTCCAGTACCACCACCCTTTGAGGCACCCACTTCTGTATTCTCTTCAGCTCCTCAGCTCCACATATTGTTCCACATATCCCATCAATTGCCAAATCTTGTCATTTCTTCTTTCATAGTATTTCTTTTTTTCCCCCCACAATATTTCTTATATTCCTACTCAAGCAGTCACCACCCTAGTTCAGGCCCTTATCACCCCTCTCCTGCACCATTTTAATAGCCCCTTTTCTGGTTTTTCCATTTCAATGGAGAAGCTTCTCTCCTTTCTATTCACCTGTCAAAATGATTTTCCTAAAGTACAGTTCTGACCATGTCATTCCCCTATTCATTAAGCTACATTGGTTTCTTATTGATTCTAGTATCAAATATTTTATTTGTAGTTTACCCTTTCTTAATTTTTGTGTATATTTTATGATATATATATATATTTAATGATAATACTGTTATATATGATCACCAAGATGTATGTATATAATTTATAAATAAGCAGATACATACATATGGGCAGCTAGGTGGTGCAGTGGATAGATTGCTAGGCCTGGAGTAAGGAAGACTTATCTTCCTGAGTTCAAATCTGACCTCAGATACTTACTAGTTGTGTGACCCTGGGCAAGTCACTTAACCCTGTTGGGTTCAGTTTCCTCATCTGTAAAATGAGCAGGAGAAGGAAATAGCAAATCACTCCAATATCTTTGCAAAAGAAACCAAAACAAAACCTAAATGGGATCGTGGAAGAGTCAGACATGACTGAAAATTATGGAAATGTTCTGTTTTAACAGACTGTCCAAATCTCCCAATGGGGGAATGTTTCAAAATCTGCCTAATTTATTAAGGATGATCTGCAATAGGGACAGCCTTAGATACACCTGAGACTGCCTGAAGTCTGCAGGAGCCAGAGCTAGCTATTACTGAGCCCATCCTGTTACCAGGGAATAAGATCTTGAGTGACCAAGCTGTCATGAATTTGGTAGTTCCATCAACTTAATGGGAGAGCAGCAGGCCTTGCCCCAAAGTCATGGAGGTGAAGCCAGTTGAGATCTGGCCTCTGGCTGTCACACTAACCTGTGAAATGTGAGTTCATTCATTTCTGATCTTCTGCATTCAGGTTTTAACAGTACTGTTCAACATAGAACATTGTGGCCATTGGGTAGAACCTGGAGCAGAAAGAATTAGGCTGGTCTCACTGTCAACACTCCCTCTTCTTCCCCTCCCCCCTCCTCCCCTGCATGCTCATACCTGCCTCTAAGGCCATAAGAGGGATCACAGAGCTAATGAATGTCTGAAGCTAAACTTCTGAGGCCATAAAGAAACAAGAGAGGTACTGCATATGTGTAATCTTGCATGTTCTTTCAGATGAGGTTACTATATTCTTTATTTACTTAATTGTTTTACTTTATTGTGAGTCACCTCTTGTGGAATGGGGGTAATCTAGACATGTTTGCAATATAAAGACGTAACACATAAATCACCCTAAAAATGATTATAGATGAGATTTGTACTCAGATGCTTTGATTTCAGAACCATTGCTATTTCCACTATAGACTAAAGAAGTATTAAGAATTCTAACTGGACCTTTTGGCCCTGCTTTGCTTTGGGATTGTGGCCATAGAATACCACTACAGATGCTGTCAGATAAAACTGATGTGCTCACTGGTTTTGCTGGTTTTGGGGGGGTTTTTTTGGTCCTTGAAAAAATTGTTACAAGGAATGGCTTGCTGGGTAAACAAGAGAGAAGGAAAATATTCATAAATTAAGATGATGCAGACATATCAAGAAAACGAAGCTTTTTTTTTTTTTAAAGAAGAGCTGGATTTTACTCAGATCTTTTGACTCCACGTTATCACAGTACTTCCCCCCTATCCCATGATAATTTTTCCTGTTGTATCAGTATGGCTTTTGTGACTTTTTATCATATTGCAGGCTTCAGAATGGGGTATTTGCCGTCTTAGCAATAGTAATAGAATTTCTGTGAATAATCCACTTTGCTAGTTTAGAAACTGGATAATCAACCAGCCCTATGGAGATAGTATCTTGTCTCTTAAATGTCCAAAACTCACAGGCTATATTAATGTGGAGTCAAAAGAATATTCTTCCAGTGTCAGCTCTTTAGATGTTTGTCAAATACCACCAGTGGCCTACCAAGTTTAAACATCATAGTTTTTTCAACTGATCTTCATATAGCCATGGTTTCTAAGCCCTTCGCCACCGTGGTAGCTGTGTCCTCATCTTCCCTGGTGGAGCAACGAACTAGTCCAACCATTCTAGAAAGCATTTTGTAACTTTGCCTAAAATTAAACAGTACGTATCCTTTGACCCAGTGATACTAGTAAAACATTTATACCTCAAAGAGATCAAAGAAAGAGGCAAAGTACCCGTGACAACAAAGATATTTATAGTAGCTCTTTTGTGGTGGCAAGGAATTAGAAACTGAGATGCCCATCAATGTGGAATGGCTGATTGTGATAGAATACTATTGTACTGTAAGAAATAATGGAGGGGAATGTTTCAGAAAAGCTTGGGAAGACTTGTATGAACTGATACAAAGTGAAGTGAGAAGATCAGAATAACAGTTTATAAAGTAACAGTAACAGTGTGAAGATAATCAACTTTGAAAGACTTACTAACTCTATCAATATATTGACTAACCACAATTACAAAAGACTCATAGTGAAACATGCTACCCACCTCCAGATAGAGAGGAATGAGCTCAGTGTCCATATTTTGAAGCATATTTTGATTGAAGCATATTTTCTTCTCTTTCTTTTTCTGTTTTTTTGATATGGCTAATTTAGAAACTTGTTTTTTATGACTATACATATTTTGTAATTTTGTTTTGTTTTGTTTTCTCAATGGTTAGGGAAGAAGGAGGGAGGGAAAGAATTTGGAACTGACAATAAAATTGAATTTTGAAAAAAAAAAATACAGTACCTGGAACTGAAACATAATACTCCAGATGTGGTTTGACCAGGGCAAACCACAAAAACCAAACTGTACAGCAGACCTGTTACCACCTTCTTTCTCAACACTAGATCTTCATTAATGTTATTTAAAATCACATTTGCTATTTTGGTTACCATGTCCCACTGTTGATTCTTATTGATTGACCAGGACACTCGCCCTCCTTGGGCTTTGGTATCTTCATCTGTCAAGTGGACATGTCCCTTCCAGCTCTAAATTTTATGATCCTAATTATCTTTTAACATTCGTTATATTACCAGCAGATTACAGCTTTGGAAAGAACTTCAATGACCATTTAGTCTGACCCTTATATAAATGAGAATCCCAATTACAGTACACACAAGTACTAGAATCTGCTTGAAGCTCTTCATAACCTAGCTCCCTCCTACCACTTTTCAGTCTTCTTATACCTTATTCCCCTCCATGTACACTTTAATCCAGTGACATTGGTCTCCTGGGTCTTCCACAAACAATACATTCCATCTGTCAGCTCTGGATATTTTCTCTTGCTGGAATGCTCTCCCTCCTCATCTCTGCCTCCTGGCTTCCTTTAAGTCCGAACTAAAATTCTGTCTTCTACAGAAAGCCTTTTCCAAACTCTCTTAATTCTAATGCCTTCCTTCTGTTATTTCCTATTTATCCTGTATTTAGCTGGTTTGTTCATATTTGTTAGCATGTTGTTTCCCCCCATTAGATTGGGAGCTCCTCGAGGGTAAGGCTGTCTTTTACCTTTTTTTAATCTCCAGAGCTTAGCACAGTATGTGGCACATAGTAGGTGCTTAATAAATATTGATTGATTGAAGACCTCCAGTGAGGGAGGACCCACCACCCCCCAAAGCAACTCACTGCACTTCTGGATAATTCTGATTGTTTAGAAGTTCTTCCTCAAATTCTCTCTTTTAGCAACTTTTATCCATTGCTTCTTGTTCTGCCCTTTGGAACCAAACAGAACAAGTCTAATCCCTCATGGATATTTTAGCCTTTAAAGTGTCTGAAGGCAATTCCCAGTCCCCCTCTTTCCATTTCCTGTCTTCTCTTCTCCAGGTTAAAATTCCTGGTTCCTTTAGGGGATGCTCATATTGCATAGACTGAAGACCTTTCACTCTTCTGTTCAGCCTCCTGTGCATGTTCTCCAGCTTTTCAGTGTCCTTCCTAGAGGGTCGTTGTTGTTCAATCATTTTTCAGTCGTGTCAGAGTCTTTGTGACCCCATTTGGCGTTTTCTTGGCAGAGATACTGAGGCAAACAAGGTTAAATGACTTGCCCAGGGTTACACAGCTAGTAAATGTCTGAGGTCAGATTTGAACTCATTTCTTCTTGACTCCATCCCTGGCACTCTTGCCTACTGTGTCACCTCGCTGCCCTTTCCTAGAGGGAGCCGCCAATAAAAGTGGAGGTGGGAGGAGGAAAATCATTCTAAAATATGCAGCTTGTGGAGGCCAAAATAGGGGGATTGTTCATTAGTGCTCTGATCCTGTGATTATTCAGGTTGCAAAGTGTTTGGGTTTCATATACTTAAGTATTATTGCACTTTCTAAATTCTTAGGCATAGACAGACTCTTCTCAGGTGGATCCAGGCTGAGTTTGTCGCTAACATAGAGGAAGGTTAGGTAGAGTTAGAAGGTGTTCTCTTTATAAGTAAAGGATCTTTTCCCTTGTCTCCAGAGAACTGGAAACAGTTCTCTGCAAACAGCTGCCTTTGTAGGGCATGGAAGCTAAACCCAGACCCATGACTCAGCTCTTGTGCAAAGCTTTCTGGGATTTCAGGTACGACTGGATTCAGCTCCATTGGCCCAATAGTGCAGCAGGTAAGAGACACGTTTTTCTGAGTCTCCTATGTCTGTTTGGTCACTTGCCCTTGGTGAGATAGAAGATTTTATGTTGTTTATGTTTCTTTTATGACATGGGAGAAGGATTGCTCTTGTTCTGCTGGGCCTTAGAGGGTAGAGCTGAGAGCAGTGAGTGGCAGCTGGAGAATGGCAGATTGGGTCCTGAGCTAAAAGAAGACATCATTTTTTAAAAGATGGACTTGTAGAATCTGAGCACTTGGAACTGCTAAAGATCCTTTAGTCTAGAGGCGTTGAACTTGTGGCCAGCAAAACTCCCGAGTTTAGCCAGACAGATTAAAATGAAGTTGGGAAATGTTTAACGAAATAAATAAAAATGCAAAACAATGTAATGTTAACATATGGTTTTCCAAGTCAATATGTGGTCTGCTGGGAGTTTGACACTACCAGATACTAGTCTAAATCCCTTATTTTACAGACAGGGTGCCTGAAACCTAGAGAGGGGAACACTCGCCCAGAGCCACTCAGCTGATCTGTGGGAATGCTACAACCCTAACTGTGCCTCCTGACTCCAAGTTCAGATCTCTTTTTACAATGTTATTTGACTTTTTTCCACGCATTCTGACCCGCTTTCTTTTATATTACCAAGTTTTGAGGGCAGGTCCCTAGGGGGTCTGCTTCTTTTATATCCTGCTGAGTGATGGACATGGTGTCCTGCACATGCTGTATGCAGTGAAAAAGTGATCATTAGAAAAGTTTGATAAGCATTGGTACTCCTCACCCTTACACGTCTTGTCTGCTGTGCTCAGTTTCCCTGGCATTGCAGCAGATGAAAAGGAAGTGATGCCCAACTGTGTGATCCCGCAGCCTGCTCTTTTTCCCCACTGGTGAATCAGTTCCTCAGTCTCCTAAGCTAAGAGGCATGAGATAGCCCTGCATAGACAGCAGGATTCTTGTTCCACACCTGACCCCTCTGGTACTCCAGAACCGAAGATGCTGGCTGCAATCCCAAACTAAGAGTCCTCCACGTTTATAATACTTTACTCTTCCTAACAATTACCGGAGATTTGAGTTATTAGGGAGAGGGGGAGAAGGGAAGAAAGAAAAGGACATATCTGTCACCCTTCCCTGTACGCCAAGGCTGACAGTTATGGAATCATAGCTTTAGAGTTGAAAGAGACTATATAATGAATACAATCCAACCCCTTTACTTTATAGGAAAGGAAATGGAGGCCAAGAAAAGTAAAGTGACTTGCCCAAGGTCACACAGTAAGTGGCAGAACCAGGATTCAAACTCAGTTTCTTTGACTCCAGTGCCATAATTCTTTCCCCTCTTCTTACTCTTGCCTAATTGTTTTGTTTGTTTGTTTGTTTGTTTGTTTTTTGGAGGGGGAAGCCAGGGCAATTGGGGTTAAGTGACTTGCTCAAGGTCCCCATGGCTAGTAAGTGTCTGAGGCTGGATTTGAACACGGGTCCTCCTGACTCCAGGGCTGGTGCTCTATTCACTGTGCCACCTAGCTGCCTCCAGCTTGCCTAGTTTTTAGTGAATTTTTCAGATGGGTTGCTTTTCAGTGGCAGTTCCTTACCTTCCCCCTTTCCTACCTTCCTCCATAATCTATATCCTTCTAAGACTCTTCCTAGATAATATTTAGGGTGAGAGTATTAGATGAGAGTATCCACAATAACATCACATCCCTTCCTGATGGGAGGCCTAGGTATGAAAGTAGCAGTGTCCTGCCTTTCATATCATGTTTCCATCTTCTTGTGTTCCTTCTGTCATTTTCTTTTTGAAAAAGTGGAGAGCTCTTGGCCAATGGAGATGCTATTAATATAGGTAATAGAGCATTTGGAATCCTGTCTGCCTGCCACACCCTCCCTGGCCAGCAAGACTAACCTGTCTGGGGAGCCATAGTTGTTGCTAAAGTGACAGCTACAGCTGCCCCAACCAAAGGCAGTTCCCACAGCTGGGAACTGGCTCACTCACACAAGCAGAATGTTGACAGTGAAAGAAGAGTCTACAATTAAGGGATGAAACCATCTAATAACAGTGATGACAAGTACTAATGAACTGTCATCATATTTCTCTCCAAGGGTACTAAAGTTCTTTATAGATATGATCTAACATCATCCTGCAAAAAAATCTTTGTGATGTAGCTAAGAAGTATTTAATATTATGCCCATTTCCCAGGGATAAAATCAAGGCAGAGAGAAGTTAAAACTAATTTCCCAGGGTGATGCTCAAAAAGCATGGTAACTTATTGGCTCCTCATTTGTGTTTTCATGTATCTATTTCCCTCCCAGTTCATTTCTGTCCCATCAGTCTGTTTACAATTTATAGGAATGTTATGTTCTAAAGGAATAACAAAAATATTCATCTTTCAGGACAAATTCTCCTTGCCCATTTTCATTAGTCAACCAGTCAACAGTTATGTGCCAGAAACTGTGCTGAATTCTGAGGAATCAAATATAAGGAATGAAACAATCCCTACTCCTAGTGAATTTATATCCTTATGGAGGAGACAAGTGCATATAAAACAATAATAATAATAAATAGTATTTATGTAGTTCATTAAAGTTGGCAGTTTGCTTTACAGACATCTCATTTTATCCTCCCAATAGTCCTGGGATGTGGGTGCTCTTGTTATCCCCATTTTACAGTTGAGGAAACTGAGGAAGACTGCCATTCAGTGACTTGGCCAGGGTCACAGAGCTAGTAAGAGACTGGGATGGGATTTGGTCTTGAGTCTTCCTTGGGGCTCAGGAGGCCCAGCACTCTGTCAGCTCTACACCTAGCTGCCCATATACACAGAAAAAAAATAAAGAAAATAAATGTAAACTACTTAAATACAAGGGAGTTTGTAAGGAAGAGCACTGACCTTTGGGGGAATCAGGAAAGGATTCAAGTGGAAGATGAGCTGTGTTTTGAAGGAAGAGAAGAACTCTGTGAGAGAGAATGTGTTCCAGGCATGCAGGGTAGTGGATACAAAAGCATGGAGACTGGTAATGGAGAGAGAGAGAGAGAGAGAGAGAGAGAGAGAGAGAGAGAGAGAGAGAGAGAGTGTGTGTGTGTGTGTGTGTGTGTGTGTGTGTGTGTGTGTGTGTGTGTGCGCGCGTGCACGCCATCTTGAATCTAAGAGTAGAAAGGAGTATCAGCTGAAAGGAAAGCACCAATAAGCAATCTAGCACTTGACAACAGCTCTTCCTCCTTTCTCCTAGCCAACCTGTGGCCAAGTATCCTCTGTTTTGTTGTTCTCTTGTTTTACTTGTGTCTGATTCTTTGTGACCCCATTTGTTTTTCTTTTGTTTTTTTGGCAAAGATCCTAGAGTGGTTTGCTGTTTCCCTCTCCCGTTCTAGAGTGGTTTGCTGTTTCCCTCTCCCGTTCATTTTGTGGATGAGGAGACTGAGGCCAACAAGGTTAAGTGACTTGCCCAGGGTCACACAGCTAGTAAATGCCTGAGGCCAGATTTGAACTCAGGAAGTCTTCCTGACTCCATCCACTGTGCCACCTAGCTTCCCCTCTCATCTGTTTTTACCTCTACAGCATCATATCCTTCCCCTCTCTGCTTACATAACTATGACCCTAGTTCCTATTAGACCCTCAACATCTCTCACCTGATTATTGCAATAGTGTTCTAATTGGTCTCCCTGCTTCCATAAACAGATGCTAAATTAATTCTCTGCTCCTGAAACTCCAATGACTTGCTTTTGGCTCTAGGATAAAATACAAACTCTTTTATTCTTCACCATCCAGGTTTATTGTACATTATGCAGTATATGTCACAGCCGAGTATCCCTACTTGCTTGTCCCCATACATAATATTTCATCTTCTCTCTCCAGGTATACTGCTCCATCTTGGATATTCCCCTGATCTTGAACCTCCCACTAGGAGTTAGGGGTTCTGCAGAGGGAGGCCACTCCTCTCCCGGCTCTGAAGGTAACCCTGAATGACTAGGTTTCTAAGCTGTCACTCATGAGTCCCCAGTGTTGGGCTTCACATTAACTTGGCCGTTTACACTTAATTAGCTTTTAGGAAAAGATGCTTAGTAAGATGGTATGATAAGGAAAAAAAACACTTGGCACAACACATTTCCTTCAGAAATTTGGGGAAAACTTCCACAAATGCAAAGGGGTCCCCAGGAAGAGTGGGTCAAATTTAGAATACCCAAGTAATGAGGCACACCACTGTGTGGGTGTGGCACAGGCATAACTCACAACTCCTGCTGCTTCTTGGGGGGGGGGTAGTTCCTTTAGTTCATAGCTGGAATTCTTCTCTGGTGCAAGGGGTCATGCTCAAGAAGACTTCTTCCTCGGGTCTTTTCTGTCTTTTCTTCATCTTTCTGTGTGTTACTCTTCTGGATGGGCATAGCTCAAGGGCCTTGACAGTCACCAGATATTTTCTGTGTGGCATCATCCAGCTTCTTGGAATGATTTAAGCACTATAATCCTTTTGAATTGATTTAAGACTTGTTCACATATTTATGGGGAAATTCCTTAACACTTAGGACTCTGCTGATTAATATGTTGATTCAACTGATAAAGACTTTGATTGAACTTTGGAGTGGAGGGGGTGGGGAGAAGCTTCACATTCTACTACCCTTAAATTCTTCCCTTGTTTGCTATCCTTAATAAATCCGCAGCTGTGCTTCTTGACAAATCCTATGTGGCATACTTTAGAGGCAATCCAGAAATTAACATTCTTGCACGTTTCCAAAAATAGATGTGATCTAACTTAATAAACAGATATCATTTTACAAAATTCTTATGGATTACCACCTGTCTTAGTGCTTGCAAAAGGCCTTTCCTACCCACCAAAACAATAAAGAAAAGTAAAAGGGGGAAGAAAATCAAGGCCCACATCTCCAAGGAAAGTCTGATCTCTCCAAAACTCCTAGACCGCATGGGTTTCTCCCCATAAGGATTAAGGATCTGAGATTGACTGGAAGTTACTCCCTTAAATTTAGGTGAGAAATGAAACAATCCTGAGTGAAGATTCTTCTACTATTCTTTTTACCACACAGGAGGATCCAACTGGATGACAAAACATCTCCAAGTATCCCTTTTCTATACAAGATACACCAAAATGTCTCCAGGCATTCCTTACTCTTGTAAGGTGATCCCACTGGTGCTCCAGACAAAAATTTCCTCTGGGCCCATTCATCATAGGGCACCCCAGATGTCCCCCATAGATCCTTGTCAATGAACAGAACAATCCGAATGGAATGTCTAATTCACTTATCCTTTGTCCTTTATAAGCATCTTTTTTTTTTTTTGCAGGGCAGTTGGGGCTAAGTGACTTGCCCAAGGTCACACGACTAGTCTTTGTGTTAAGTGTCTGAGGCCGCATTTGAACTCAGGTCCTCCTGACTCCAAGGCCAGTTCACTGCGTTTTATATGCATCTTTGCACAGGCGATGAAACACATTCCCTCCTTAACTGTTTTTCTTAGCATCCTTAGCCTTGTTCAAAGCTCAGCTTGTTGCCGACTCCCTCCATCTTAAAACTTACTTTCTATCCACCACGGGTCTATTTTGTATTTACTTTCTGTGCACATATTGTTCCTCTAATAGGATGTACACTTTTTGAGGGTAGAGACTACATTGGCTTTTTTTATATGCTGAACAGTGTTGGCATGTAGGAGGGACTTAGTAAGGTCTTGTTGAATGAAGGAATGCTTAAATAAATAATAAATAAATGAGTGAACGGGTTGCCTTTGCAGTTTTTAGTAAGGTATTTGGGGAATATCACCTTCTCTGAGCCTTAGTTCATCAATAAAATGAGGATAGAAATACTTTTACTACCTTCTCTGGATTACTGTAGGGATCAGATGAGACAGTGTATGCAATGTGACTATGTACGTTGTACGTAAAGTACTCTGTAAATGTGAGCAATAGTTACTATTCTTAGGAATAGGTAAGCTAAAGTCCCCTGATACTTTATCATGGTAGGAAAGTGACCTTGGAATCGTGGAGGCTCTTCCAGTAGAGCACCAGCTCCAGCAGGTCTTTCCAAGTGAGAAATGCCTGGCATCAGAGCCAGCCTAGCTAATTTGGGAGAGGCTTATCAGCACAAGGCTGGTCAGCAGGCAATTACTTTTTTTTTTTTTACCACAACAAATCATAAAACTGTCTACTAATGTATAGAGGAGTTGTGACCTACATCCATGCAGGGAGCACCCACCCTCAGGAAATGAGTGCTGAAGTCTTCTTGCTTGTAGGGAGGGTGATTCTGGGGGTGGTTACGATCCTTGCTCTTAGCCCATTTTCTCTTCTGAGACTGTTCAGATTGGCAAGACTGGCTTAAAGTGATAGGACTGCCTCTTATTTGTGTTTCATGCTGTGCCCCAGGGGTACCTGGTACACGTGGTGCTAATGAATATTGTAAATACATTAGAAAAACCTGCATTGGGACTGGAAGTCAGTGTCTGCTGGATAGCTCATCTCCTGCACTCTTATACTGGATGGTCTGCCAAACTACAGCAAACCAAAACTGATTTATTCTGTCATTTAACCCCTTACGTTTTCGTGGTCTCTTTAAATGTTCCACAGTCACTTTCACCCAGGCACGCACATTTCCCCTGTTCCCATCCAGCTGCACTCATTCCCCAGCATCCCCCCTTGCGGGGTACCCTTTTTTGAGATTCCTTTTGTGAATTGTCTTCTCTCACTAGACTGTAAGCTCTTGAGGGCAAACACTCTTTCATTTCCTATTTGTTTCCCAGGAGCTTATTATAGTTCCTGGTGCATGTTAAGTATTTGTTATTGAGTTGTTTCAGTTGCTTTCAGCTCTCCACTGTCCCATTTTGGGGGTTTCCTGACAAAGATACTGGAGTGCTTTGCATTTTCTTCTTCGGCTCATTTTACAGATGAGGAAACTGAGGCAAACAGTATTAAGTGACTTACCCGGGATCAGATAGCTAGTGTTTCGATTCCAAATTTGATCTCAGCTCCTTCTGACTTGAGGATTGGCACTCTATCCATTGTGCCACCTAGCTGTCTCATAATCAGTGCTAAATACATGTTTATTAACTATTGATTTTAGTGAGAGGCATTAAGGGGCACAGTGTATAACGTGTTGGACCTGGAGCTAGGGTGACCTGAGTTTAAATCTAGCTTTCCATCCTTACTAACTGTGTGACCCTGAACAAATCACTTAACTGTGTCTGCCTTGGTGTTTGATAACATCTACTTCTCAGGGTTTTTCTTAAGGATATAATATGATAATATTTATAAAGTACTTTATTGATACAGATTATCTTAGGTCTTTATTCAGAATACTTCTGGTTACAGTTAGCACATGGAGATCAGGAAGAAAGCTTCTAGGTGGGGAAATGTTAGCACATTCATGAATGTCTTGGTTTGCTATGTCACAGAAACCACACTTGAATTTGAAGTCAACAAACTTGGGTTAAAATCATGACTCTTAATACTGCATAGTTGTGTGATAAAGGACCTTAGTTTTCTCATCTGTAAAATGGGGGCAATAGTTGTATTACCTCCCCCACGGTGTCATTAATAATAGTGTTTTGCACAAGAAAATATGAATTTGTAGCAATTGTTACTATTGTTCTTGTTACTTTGTGAGGCATTTGGACAGACTGGTGATTTCCCTGCAATGCTGGATTGCTGTAGCATTGCACTTTCTGACTCGATGCCAAACCTCTGGAGAGAACTCCTCCTTCCCTTTGGATGCCAGACATTCTGCAACCTGTTGGCTACTCCGAACACCTTCCCTGAATAGAGAGCAGCCAGTGTGGCTACATTTTGCTACATTCAGGACAATTGGAGGACCCTCCAGAGGACAATTTGAGCTCTAGGCAGGGATTTTGACAAGACTTGCTTCCTATTTCAGAATGAAGTAAGCCAGGAAAGAAGTGTCCTAGAAGTGACTTGAAAGGTTGGCAGATACAGGATGGTGCTCTTCTCCCTACTGGGTCCAAACCAAAAATGTCTCTAGGCACCCTAGCTGACGTAGGGCAATCTCGCTTTCTCAGTTCCTCATAATTTCAGTGCCTTCCCTCTGCTGAGCATTTCCTGTTTATCCGGTATGTAGCTTTTTTCGTATATGGTTTTTTTTTTCCTTATATGTTGTTTCCCCCATTAGATTGTGAGCTTCTCGAAGGCAGGGACTGTCTTTTGCCTTACTTTGTATCCCAGCACTTACTTCAATGCTTGGCACATAGTAATCACTTAATAAAGGTGAATTTATTGACTGACCATCTAATAAACCCTTGTAATAAGGAAAATGCTATTAATAAGGCATATCCTGTTCTTGACAAACCCTTATGACATCTGGTGATCACCACTTGTGTTTCTTTGGTCTTATAAACTATCCTTCTAAGAATCAGGATCATGGAGCCATTGTTTAATGAGTCCTCTTTCTTCCCTTTTTTTTTTTTGCTTTTTGGAGGGCAGTTGGGGTTAAGTGACTTGCTCAAGGTCACATGGCTGGTTTTTTTGTGTTAAGTGTCTGAGGCTGGATTTGAATTCAGGTACTCCTGACTCCAAGGTCGGTGCTCTATCACTGTGCTACCTAGCCACCCCCTTTCTTCCTTATTTTGAAAATCGGCCTGACGTTTACCTTCTTCACGCCCTGTCTCATTCTTGGTGACTTTTCTTTCTTTTTTCCCCCTTAATCTTGTTGATGTCATATGTTATCTTCATTTCTTAATACATCCCATCCTCTACTACCCTAGCAAGCTATCCCCTTTCACAGAGATTTTAAAAAGAAGGGGAAAAGCCATCAGTAAGATCAGTCAGCATTTCAGCCATGTCTGACTGTGTAAAATATTCCATATTCCTAGTTCCCTGCTCTCCACCCCTATCTCTGAAAAGAAAGGAGGAAAGAGTGTTTTCTCACCTCTTCTTTGAGGCTAAATTAGTCATTATCATGGGCAGCTCAGCAGGATGCAATGGATAGTGTGCTGGGCCTGTAGTCAGTAATACTAATTTCCCTGAGTTCACATCACTTACTAGCTGCGTGATTAAGCAAGTCACTTCATCCTGTTGGCCTCAGTTTCCTTATCTGTAAATGAGCTGGAGAAGGAAATGGCAAACACTCCAGTGTCTTTGCCAAGAAAGCCCCAAGTGGGGTCATGAAGAGTCGGACATGACTGAACGTCCTAATTGTTATCTTACTCAGTGTCTTTTCTTTCTCGTGGTGATCTTTCATTGTTTCGTAAGGGAAAAAGGGAAGCTCTGACAGCAGAAGGGTTGATGTCTGGGCAGAGATGCAGAGATAGTGAAGTTTCTTGGCTAGAAGGAGATGGCCCCGAGTCTGGCACTTAAAAAAAACATTGCTCACATAGGTGGCCAGCCCCTAAACAGCTCGCTGTGCACTTCAGTGAATTCAGGAAAGTAAATGTGGCTCTTCCCGAGCTTACTGCTTCCCGGGAATGCCACTGGGTGTCCAAAGTGGGTTCCCCCTCCCCCTTCTCCCATGGACGATCACTCCTTTTAACCAGGGTTCTCTGGAAGTTGTCAGATAAGCACATCTCGTGGCAAATAGCTGTCTGTGGAAACAAAGGGGACGGCATGGTTTAGGTATCAGCTGAGACACTGCCTAGTTAGGAGCCCATGTTTCCAGTGGTGTCACTAATCCTGAGGCTCCAGGCTTGGAAAGGTGGAGCTAAGAGATCACAGAAGCCTCTTTGGTCAGGACGTAGGTTAGAATGGAGAGCTGGAAAGGGCTAGGAGATAGTTTGGTATAGTAGAGAAAGTGCTAGCTCAAGACTGAGGGGACCCTGGGTTCAAATTCCACCTGTGACTCTAGCACCCCCTTTGACAGGTTTTTGTCTGCCTAATTTTCTTCCTCTGTCAGTCAACAAGCACTTATTTAGGCGCTTGCCTCTGCTAATCCCTGGGGATATATATATATATAAGCAAAAAGAAAGCCAGTCCCTAACCTCAAACTTGTATTCTCTTGGGGGAAACAACACTTAAAAGGGTAGCTGAAAGGGGTATGAAATGTGAACCTGGGTACATAGTGGTCAAGTTTGTAGAATTAGGAATGGCTGATCTGGGCCTTGGGGCAGTTGGTGTCCCAGTGGATAGAGAGCTGGGCTTGGAGTCAGGAAGACCTGAATTCAGATCTGTCCTCAGATACTTTTTTAGTTGTGTGACCCTGGGAAAGTCACTTAACCCTGTTTGCCTCAGTTTCCTCATCTGTAAAATGATCTGGAGAAGGAAATGGCAAAACCACTCCAATATCTTTTCCAAGAAAAGTCTTAATGGGATTGTAAAAAGTCAAGCACTATTGAAACAACTGAACATCATCATTTATGTACTTGTCTCCTTCCCATAGAAAGTAAGCTCCGTGAGGTCAGGGACTGTTTCATTTTGGTCTTTTATTTCCCAAACCTGGCCCAAAATAGGTATTTAAGAAATGCTTGTTCATTGATGGAGTACCACTTCAAACAATTATTAGTGTGGACCAATCAATGAACATTTATTAAGAGCCTACTGTGTGCCAAGCTATGCACTAAGGATACAAAAAGAGGTAAAAGACAGTCCCTGCCCTTAAGGAGCTCACAGTCTAATAGGGGAGACAACATGCAAGCTGTATACAGGATTGAAAGGAAATCATTAAGAGAGGGGAAGCCCTGGCATTAAGAGGGGTTATGGAAGGCTTCTTGCAGAAGGTGGGATTTTAGTTGAGAACAATAATTTAATCTTTCTCAGTCTCATTTCCATTATCTTCAAAATGGAGATAATACCTTCAGAGTGCCCTTCACAGGTTTATGAACTTAAATGAGATATGTGTAAATCACTTTATGAACCTTAAAGCACTATATAGAGTTCAGCTGTTATTAGGTGACTTGCCAGTTATTAAATATCAGAGGTGAGATTTGAACCCATATTTCCTGGGTCCCCATTAATTTGTTTTGCACTCGTTGTCCCCCTGCTGCCAAACTGGGCATCATGTCACAATGGATAATATTCCCCACCCACTGTTGGCTCTGATCTATCCTGAGGGTTTGTGTTTTGAAGCTTTCACTATCACTATCCATAAAATCAGAATATTAATAAGTATCTTTCTATTAATTGGACATTTTTTCCAGAAAAAAGCAGTAATGGAATTTTTTTAAAAATTCAATTTCTCCTCTTAAAAAATAGAAACACTGGGTTTGCGAAGAGTGGAGATGGGGGCTGGGCATCAGTCAGCATTAAACATGTTCCATGATTTTTTTTTTCCTTTGGCAAACTCATTACCATTTCTCTTTGGGACAAGTAACATGTGTTATTTCATGATTTTTTTGTGAATTCATTGTTACTCTTACTCTTTCTGCCTTTTTATCTTTTGACCTTTAAACACATATAGCTTTTCTACATCAGCCTTTTGGTTGGATAGAGAGAACCCTGCTTAAGCCTGATAGACTTGGAAAGTCATGGACCTCACTCAGGTGGGGGAGAATTCCTGTGTTACCATCGCCATATTTAGCTGAGCATCCCAACCCCGTTGCTACCCCGCTGTTCAGCACTGACTCTGAAAGGGGTGGTGTTTTGGCCCAGATCCATTTGGAACTGAGGCACATTGTGCAGCTGTCTGCACACACAAATTTAAGGCCATCTGTGCTGGAAGCTCAGGCCTTTTAGGATCATCAGCCCACCCCTAAGCCCAAGCCTGTGTATTCAAACAGCAGGATGTTAGAAGGGTAGGAGAAGAGAAAAAAAGAGGGTCATGAAATCCTAGAGGGCTTTGAGTTGACTTGATAGATGAGGAGATTGAGACTCAAAGAGGTAAGTAAATTAGCCAGCATTTATTAAACAGCTACTCTGTGCTAAGCTGCTACTGTGCTGGGAATACAGTGACAAAAAGGACATAAATAGTGCCTGACTTCAAAGAACTTCTGCTTTGTAAGGGCAGCCATAATTATATAAGTATACACAATATAAGCACAGAAAAATTTTTAGTAGGACAGTGGGGGAGATCAAGAAAAGTTTCATATAGAAGGTGATACTTGAGTGGAGCTTTGAAGGAAACAGGGCATTATGAGGCTGAGGTGAGAAAGGGGTAAGTGCTGGGCATGGGGAGTGGGCACATGGGACGTGTGGAATCTTCTGTATGATGAAGAGCAAGAAGACCAGTTTGGTGCCATGGAAAGTTTGAGACAGGGAGTAATAATGTATATGGTAAGACTGGAAAGGCAGGTTGGAGCCAAAGTTGCGAAGGACTTAAGATAACAAAGAGAGGGCAGCTAGGTGGCGCAGTGAGTAAAGTGCTGGCCCCTGAGTCAGGAGGACCCGAGTTAGGTTCCAGCCTCAGACACTTAACACCTACACAAAAAAACTAGCCGTGTAACCTTGGGTAAGTTACTGAACCCCAATTGCCCTCCAAAAGGCTAAACAACAACAAAAAAGATAGTTTATGTTTGATTTTCCTTGTCGTTCAGTTGTTTTTCAGTTGCATTGACTCTTTGTGACCCCATTTGGAGTTTTCTTGGCAAAGATACTGGCGTGATTTACCATTTCCTTCTCCAGCTCATTTAACATATGAGTAAACTGAGGCCAACAAGGTTAAGTGACTTGTTCAGAGTCACATAACTAAGTGTCTTAAGGCCAAATTTGAACTTAGGAAGATGAGTCTTCCTGACTCCAGTCCTGGTGCTTTAAGCACTGGAAAACCTAGCTGCTCTTATATTTGATAGAAGAAGCTGTTTGTATTTATTGAGTAGGCAGATGACATGGTCAGACCTGTACTTAAGGAAAGTCACGTTGGCAATTCTGTGGATTGTAGACTGGAGTGTGGGGGTCATAGAGCTAGTAAGTATCTGAGACTGGATTTGAACTCAGGAAGATAAGTCTTATTGACTCCAGGTTCAGTAGTCTATCTACCACACTACTGACCTATGGTAATGATAGTGGGAGTAGAGAGAAGATGAAGTCTCATGAGATAATGTAGAGTATCATGAGATGACAAAGACATTGGACTTGGACTCAGAAGGCCTGGGTTTGAATCATAACTCTCCAAATTATCAGCCTACTGCCCATGGGCTCACCCTTCTCAGTGCCCCCAGGTAACTTTCTAAGATAGTAAGTTATAGGTGAGTTCCAGTCTGCATCTGTGGAAGGAGACTCCACACTGGGAATGCCCTACACTGATGAAATGTCAGGTGTAGCTCCTCCCCCCAAAAAACCAAAAACCCAAAACATTTGCACTATTTACCTGACAGGCTTGTTGTGATGATCAGTGCTTAAACAACTCTTTGTAATCCCAAAAGGGATATTTAAATGTCAGCTATTACCATAGAATAATAGGATCTCCCAGTGAGGAGGGATAAAGAAGTTGCTGGTCCAACTGTACCTGAGCAGGTTTCCTCCAATATGCCTGACAAGTGAGTTGTCATTCAGTGTGACCCCAGTGTGAAGACCTCTGGGGAGGGGAAATTTGTCAATGACCAGGACAACTTCTTATGTTTTTGGATAGCTAAATGGCATAGTGGATAGGGTGCTGTACCTAGAATTAGGAAGACCTGAGCCTTGGACTGGCTGTGTGACGCTGGGCTCGTCACTTAGCCTCTGTTAGCTTCAGTTTTCTCATCTGTGAAATGAGAATAACAATAACAGCCACCTCCTGGAGGTAGGAGGATATATAGATTATATTTGTAAAGTGCTTTGCAAGTCTTTTATTTTTTTTAAAGCAATTGTGGTTAAGTAACTTGCTCAAGGTTACACGGCCAGTTATTTCCGGGTGTGGTGCTAAGTATCAGAGCCTGGATTTGATCCCAGGTCATCCCGACTTTGGGGCCGGTGCTCTTACTCACTGTGCCACCTGGCTGCCCCTAAGCAGTCGGGGTTAAGTAACTTGCTCAAGGTTACACAGGCAGGTGTTTCAGGGTGGGTGCTAAGTGTCTGAGCCTGGATTCGATCCCCAGGTTGTCCCGACACTGGGGCTGGTGCTCTTACTTGCTGTGCTACCTGGCCACCCCAAATTGTTAGGCATTTAACTCCCTCTAGTTTTGTTTTGTTTTGTTTTTTAAAGCAATTAGGGTTAAGTAACTTGCTCAAGGTTACACGGCCAGGTGTTTCTGGCTGGGTGCTAAGTGTCTGAGCCCAGATTCAATCCCAGGTCATCCCGACTCTGGGGCTGGTGCTCTTACTCATTGTGCTACCTGGCCGCCCCTTTGCAAGTCTTAAAGCACTATATAATTGCAGTTATTAATATTATTATTATTACTGTTAGTTATTTTTTCTTAATAATAAGATGCAATCCTTACTCTCTAGGAGTAAGCAGTCTAAAAGAACATCCAGTTTTCTTTTGCAACATGACTGATATGGAAATGTGTTTTGCATGACTTTACATGTATAATCAATATATTGCTTGCCTTCTCAGGGGATGGGGGAGGGCTGAAAGGGAGGGAGAGAATTTGGAAGTCAAACTTTTTAAAAATGAATGTGAAAAAAATTTTTTAAATGTAATTGGGAAATAATGAGCTAAGTACAAATATATTACAAAATAACAATATTTTTTTTTAAAAAGAGAAAGAAATGCAGATAACTTTATAAGTACTGAAAAAAATATAGGACGAGTAGCAAAATAGGTCCAGGTGTTTGTTGTATGATAGAGACTGAGCACATGACACTTGTGAATTGTATTTTCAGGAAAGGTCAAGATAAAGGAAATCGTCACCTTTTATTTCTACTAAGCTAGGAAAAACTTCCTGAAAATCCAGGATTTAGTGTGATGTACTCTGCCCTCATCTTTCTCTGTTCACAGCCCTGACTTAAAAGTTAACCAGTTCAATTATACAACATCCTCTAACCTGGAATCCTGGTCTGGCACTTCACGTTCAGAACTGGCATGAAATGAGACACTTGTAGACAGTTAACCAAAGGAGGCTTACTTAGGCATAGCATGAAAAGGATACTCGTCAAGGATAGGGCAAGGTCTCATTGACCTCAGTCTCCCGGTCCCTATGTTGACAAAGCTGGTATGCCAGTCAGAAGCCTGAGGGAGGAGCTCCTCATGGGTTGGCATTTATACTTAGACTGCCACAAAGCTATGTCAGTGGCTGGAGCCTCAGTTCTGTAAGTCAATTAAGACTTGACCAGCCTGTCCTGTATGGGGTAGGCTTCTAGAAAAAGCTAGTTCATTCTGTGTGGCAAGGCACTAGAAGATACCTGCTTATACCACACCTCTTGATTCTCCTGTCATTTACTTGTGGTTAGTCCTCAGTCCCAGGTCTGAGGCCAGGGTCAGCACCTCCTCTCCTCAGCTCCCCTCCCTTCGTCTACCTTCCCTGCTACTACTCAGGGCTATTGAATATCATTGGAAGAAGTCCTAGACGTCTTCATTGATACCAATCCAGATTCACACAGCCTTATCTGGATGGGCTCTTAATAAATATTTTTTTAATTGAATTGAAAGGTATTTTGATAGATGACCATGTTCTAGAATCTAAGACTCTGGATGAACTGATGGCCTATCTTGTGAGAGTACAGAGATGACCAGATGTAAGAAGTAGCAAACATTTTGAGCCAAAAACAAAAAAAATTTTTTTTAAGCAATAGGGGTTAAGTAACTTGTTTGGTCAAGGTTACACGGCCAGTTATTTCTGGGTGTGGTGCTGAGTATCCGAGCCCGGATTTGATCCAGGTCATCCCGACACTGGAGCCGGTGCTCTTATTCACTGAGCCACCTGGCCACCCCTAAGCAATTGGGGTTAAGTAACTTGCTCAAGGTTACACGGCCAGGTGTTTCTGGGTGGGTGCTAAGCGTCTGAGCCTGGGATTTGATCTCCAGATCTTCTCAACACTGGAGCTGGTGCTCTTACTCGCTGTGCTACCTGGCCGCCCCCAATTTTTTTTTTAAAAAGCAAAAACTGTTGAGACAAACTTAAAAGTGCCAAGACTTTTGTTTAGCAAATGTTTGAAAGAGCAGTATTACCCTATATAATGGGTATGAGGTGGGAGTGCTTTTGGTAGTATTTTGGGTAGTAATAATAATAGTTTGTTTCCATAGTATTTTAAGGTTTACAAAGCACTTTACAAAAATCCCGGGGGGGGAGGGGTGATTTTGCAGTGAGCAGGGGGTATGTTGAGTTTAACCTGGGGTGGAGATGACTTATCTGAGAAAATATTTCTTGCAGGAGTGACCAGAAATAGACCTTTTGGTAATGGATGTATAGCTGTGCCACATATAGATGCTTGTTGAATTAATAAGCAAATCCTTAAAAGCATGATCTTATTTATGATCTAGATGTTGAGGGGGTAAAATAAGGCATCAAAGATGGAGGAGAATGAGGATCCTGTTACTAGAGAAGAAAGAGAGAGTTCTAACCTAAGTGGAAAGTTGAGAGAAGAAGAGAAATAAGATTCAATATTATTCATTAGTCCTTCATGAAACACCTTCCGTATTTGAGACCTTCTACTAGCAACTGAGAATGCAAACACAGAACCCTCGCTTACGACCTAATGTGGGGGGAAGATATGACCCATAGAAAAATAAATGTGATACTGGATGGTCTGTGGCAAGGTCAAATGGGAGAATCAGGAGAAATGCACTAAGAAAAATCAAAAGATGCTCCCCCATTTAGTGGTTGGAGTTTGTTTCCTGAATTTGAATCCATATCCTTATCTACTAAATGTTGAAAGCCTCATTATCACTTGAAATTCACCATGTCCAGAACTTCAACATAATGTAATTTTTACTTGGCCTGGAGATATTTTGAGGAGGTGAATGACAAGTGAACTCAGCTCTTAGGACAGGTGAGGCTGAGTAGCAGAAAGGAGGAAAAGGGTCAAAGCAAGCTTGCCTGGACTAAAAAGTTGGGCTGTCTAGCCCAACAAAAACCATTCCTAGCCCTGAAATGGGGTGTAGGGCCCCTGGAGAAGAGCTTCCCTTCTGATGGCAGGTAGTTTATTAGTAAACTAGAAGGTTAAGAAAAGGTTTCAGCTAATTATTGAATACTCCATTTATAAATAATTTGACCCCTTATTTCATTTTCATGTTTCCCTGCTTTATCTCAGTTATTTCAGGACAAATTGGCACCATTTTAGCCCCCAGGGAGAGGAAGTAAAACTCCAGTTGGCCAACTGTACTTAACCAAAGAAAAGTTTGAAATTATAGACAGAATTGGAATTAGGACATATTAATCTGCCTCAATTTCCTTTTTGCTAAAATTTAGTTTAGAGAATCTAGGTGGTACAATGGCTTAGAGTGCCTGGCTTGGACTCAGGAAGACTCATCTTCTGAATTCAAGTCCAGCCTCAGACACTTACTAGCAGTGTGACACTGGGCAAGTAACTTCACCCTGTTTGTCTCAGTTTCCTCAAATGTAAAATAAGTTGGAGAAGGAGATGGCAAACCATTCCTGTACCTTTACCAAGAAAGCCCCTAATGGGGTCAGGAAGCGTCAGACACAATTGAACAATAATAGCAACAACAAAAATTTAGTTCAATAAATTAGACTTAGGATAGATGATCTGTAGGATCCTATCCACTTCTACATTCTGTGGTCATATAATATTAATCCTCGACTTGTGACATTTTAGAGTACTTTTCACAGTTACTGTCTCATTCTATCCTCACAATATACCTTTCAGGTTGAAAGAACAGATTTTCCTCCCCCTCCCTCATTTTTCAGATAAGAAAATAAGGTTATCTAAGTGAAGTGAATTCGCCTAAATCACAGCCTGTTAGTGGGAGAGCCAGAACTAGAACTCAGAGCTCCCGGTTTTCAGGCCAGCACTCATTCTACCATAGTGTGTTAGAAACATCAGCAGATTTTTAATATCCCCTCTCTCTTTACCCCTGATTGGCACAGATAAGAAGGAATAATTATGAAGGAGCTTTTCTAATGCTGGGTACTCAAACTTGCATGGGAATAATTTTGAAATAACTTTTTGAAGCACTTTATCTCCATATGGAAAAATTGGCACTGTTGCAAAGCAGATCAGGTTCCAAAGAGACATGTTGGGCAGAGGCTCAGTACTGAGGATGTATTAATAACCAGGGTGAGCTACATCAAAGCCCCGAACATTGTAATTTCCATCACATTCAACTTCTGTCATTATTAATAGTTGGAGGCCATCTGCTGTCATACAGATCTGAGAGAATTGGACGAGGTGGATTGTCATTACTGAGGATAGCCAAAACCAATTAGCATGGGTGGCAAGGATTAATCACTGTGATCATCAGAGCAGAAATGAAGCCTACATATTTCATTGGCAGAATTTGGCTCCTGGTACCCAGGGAAAGTAGAACGAAGAAAGTTGCTGCTGCAATATCATGACAAGTTGACCTTTGGCCTGGGGAAAATGCATTTGGGATGTTGTGCAGGGTTTGGGGTGAGGGTAAGAGCTTAAGTCATCATTAGCAAACACGGTAGCAGGATGCAGAACCCTTTGGTAATTGGGAAGAGGATGGACAGTCAGCAAAGAGAGATGTTGAAAGGGGTGATGGGAAGGCACCAAGATAAAATTTGATGATTTAACTGTTTTGCCTAAGACCAACCCTGCCAGCTGGTGGGTTGTTCTTATAGACCCTTCTTGATCTTTTACATCATTTCATTTCCCTTCCTTCCCTGTGTGTGTGTGTGTGTGTGTGTGTGTGTGTGTGTGCATATGTGTGTGTGTTTATAGCCCTACAAGGTTTTCTCCACAAAAGTAGGATGACATAAAGAAAGTACTGAACTTGTCAGAAGGATCAAAGTTCAAACCCCATTTCTGATATAGTTACTTAGCTGTATGGGCTTGGGTAGGTTCCCTAACCTCTTGAACAGTTTTCTAAGATTGTTAATTATCAATAGACTTCAGTCTGTCCCAGTGGATAGTTTCAGAATTGGTAAGACACCAACAAAATCACTGGTGTTCGATATTTTGACATGTAACATTTTCTCTGGTCCCTTTCCAGATTCACTAGTGTAATATCTCGGAAACATCAATCACTCCCAAACAGTATAGCACTTGGACTCATGATGTAGGCCCCTACATCCTGTGCAAGTTTAAGAAATAGACAAGAATGACTATGTGGGTGGTTTAGGCTTTAGGCATGTTCTTTGTCAAGGAACCTTTGAAAAGCAGTTGACTTCTAAAAAGTGCAGGTAGGTATTTGAATGCCAAGTCCAGACTCCTGCCCACCTCAACAAACATTTCCTTGGTGCAGGGCACTGTACTTGATCCAGTTGGATTTCAGGGCATTAGCTATGATTCCCTGATGTCAATGATCATTTTTTAAAAAATAACATTTATATAATACTTTAAGGTTAGCAAAGTGCTGTTACGTTCATTGCCTCATTTAATCCCCACAGCTCTCTGATAAAGATACAATTATTACCCCCATTTTACAGATGAGGAAATTGAAACTGAGAGAAATTAGTTGACATTCTAAAGTAACATAGCTAGTAAACATTTGAAGAGAAGTGTCTCTTGATAGTGGAATCTAGCCAGATGAATAGGAAACTTATATCAGTGTGGTCTGACGATGGAGAAAATGCAGGCCTTAAACATATCCTATAAGATCTGAAAGAGTTTTGTAGGTTGTCATTAATTAAGGAGACAGAAGACTTCAGGGGGTGGTTGAAAGGACTGAATTCAATTGACAAAATGTTATACATGATTTATTGCATTTCTGTGGCCTTTTAAAAGTGTTATAGAGGTTTTGGGGTTGTTTTTTTTTGGAGAGGGGAGGGGAGGGCAATTGGGGTTAAGTGACTTGCCCAAAGTCACACAGCTAGTTTTGTGTTAAGTGTCTGAGGTCAAATTTGAACTCGGGTCCTCCTGACTCCAGGGCCGGTGCTCTATTCACTGTGCCACCTAGCCACTCCCTGTCATAGTGTTTTTGCCTTTATCATTGGTATAATGGCATATTATACCAAGGGTATATGGTATAATACATACCACATATGATATGTGTGTGTAGATACACATACACACACACACCATTATGGTATAATGAAAAGAGCAATAGATTTAAGAATTTGAAAGCTAATATTCAAGTGCTCTTTCAGAAACTTTCTAGTCATCTGACCTTGGATTCATGGTCAGACTCTTAGAATCTTGGAGCTGATACTACTATTAGGTCTGTTTCCCAAGGCAATCAGGGAAAAAGGAAAAGAACCTATATGTTCTAAAATGTTTATAGCCACTCTCTTTGTGGTGGCAAAGACCTGGAAATTGAGGGGATGCCTAACAACTGGGGAATGGCTGAACAAGTTGTGGTATGTGATTGTGATGAAACACTACTATGCTGTAAGAAATGACGAGCTGGTTGACTTTAGAAAAACATGGAAAGACTTGCATGAAATGATGAAGAATGAAATTAGCAGAACGAAGAGAACATTGTATAGAGTAACAGCAATATGGTTTGAAGAATAACAAAATGAATAAATTATTCTGAGTATTATAAATTTTAAATCAACTATAAAGAACCTAGAAAGGAAGGTGCTGTCCACTTCCAGAGAAAGAACTGATAATCAGAAGTATGCATAGTATGATTTTACATATATATGTCTGTCTGTCTCTCCCTCCTTCCCTCCCTCCAAGTCTCTCTCCTTCTTTCTGTCTCTCCCTCTTCGTCTCCCTCCCTGTTTCTGCCTGATCTTCTTATCTGGGAAATATCATTTTGACCTCCCCCAGAGATGAGTTAGCAAATCCAAGGGAGTGTATATAAATAGATGGATAGATAGATATACAGATATATGCACACATACATGTGTCAGATTGTGGTCTTCTCTAGTGCAGGATGGAGAGAGAGAGAGAGTTTGGAACTTAAAATATAACAAAAAGACAAATAAAAATAAATTTAAAAATTATTTCAGAGCTGGAAGGGTCCTCAGAAGCCATCTAGGATATTCTGGAGGATTCTTCAGCTTCCACACCTGTAAAATCAGGATAATACTATTAGTCCTGCCTAAGGAAGGAGCTTTATAAACAGAAATGTGAGCTTCTCCAATTGTTTATCCTCTGCGAAGGCCAGAAAGGAGGGCAGAGCAAACAACCATAGACCTGGACCTGAGAGGCCATCTAAATCCAACCATACTTCTTTTGGGTGGATTGATTTTTTTATTTTAAGGAGAGTGTTTTCTTCAGCAAATAGGAAGATCAGTCAGTTGTCAAATATCTGAACTTCTTTGCGCCCTTTACTGCCCTAAATACTATGAAGAAGGCAGAGAAGTACAAACCCTATCCCAAGGAGACCAGACTGACACCCATTGAGACCATCCAAGAAAGCCTATATGCAAACACTGTTGGACACTGGAGGGAGGGACACTAGAGAGGATTGGGGTCATTGAATGCATTTTCAAACACAGTCATTGCAACACAAATTTGATTTGCTTGATGGCACTTTTGTTACAGGGAAGGACTTTTATTTGTCTGAGGGTGGGGGTGGGAAGGAGGCGTAGTGGTGATGCAAGAGCAAGGAAAGAAGATATTTAAAAACACACAGAAGGAATTTTTAGAGGGGACACAGGTAAGTAAGGCAATGTTACTGACACATTAATTTCATATATACATGTGTATATGCATGTACATATGTATACACATGTATGAATATATGTGTGCCTATATTTCTATAATACACACACACACGTGGCAGAAAAAAAGCAGAAGCTCAAATCTCATCAGATATTTTGTAGAAGAGTCAAACTTGACCTAAACCTTGAAAGCGACTGGGATTTGGAAAGGTAGGTGCAGGGATATGCATGCCAGGCAATGGAAACTGTCTGAACGAAGGTGAGAATGAGCCTGCTGGGACAGGGAATGGCAGGGTGAGATATCTGGATGAGGAGAGGATGTAGAAACAAAAGATCAGTTAAAGAAATACTTTTTTTATAAAATAGTGAGGAAATCAGGAATAGGGAATTGAGGTATAGTAGCAAGAACCTAAACTGAGAGTCAAAAACCTAGCTTCTAGTCATGGCTGGCACTACCCATATGCCATGTAACTTTGTATGAGTCACTTAGTTTTTCTATCTGTCAAATACAGATCAAACTACCTACCCTACCTTCATAAATAGATGGGCTGTTGTGAGAATAATATAAGCTACCGTGTTTCCCCGATAAGACCTATCCCGAAAATAAGCCCTCCCCTTACTGTGTAAGATTCCCCTAAAATAAGCCCTCCCCCGAAAATAAGCCCTATTGAGATTGCTACTGTAGTGAAGGTGATCCCCTGCGCTACACGCTACATTACGGTACCCTCTGTATGCACCTCCCCTCCCCCAGGTGAAACGCACGCCGCGCTCCGAGCTGCATCCAATCAGAGCTGCAGCAGTGAGCGCGTCATCCTGTTTTTCCCCAGTGATTTGCTTGCTGGCGCCATTGAGAGCAGTGCCACAGAGGAGAGCTGAGGCAGGACAACATAAGCCCTCCCCTGAAAATAAGCCCTCTGGTGTTTTTCTTTCCAAAAAAAAAAAAAATAAGTCAGTGTCTTATTATCGAGGAAACACGGTAGTAGATTCAAAACCAAAGCTCAGTTGTCTTAGGTATTAACTTAACCAAGTGCTGGTTTTGTCTTTTCACCTCCAAGTTCCTCCAACTATGTCATGGTTCAACATCATTGAATGTTTTGGGAGGAGGAAAACAGCTAGCTAGTGGAGAAGTAAGCCAGCCGCTCCAGCTATGGGGAGAATCACAGAAAGAGAAACCTGTAGTCATCTCGTCCCATTGATACCTGAAGGCATTCCCCATCCAAGGAGTAGAAGGCTTCCATCTCTCCCCTTTCCCACCGATGGCTCAGAACCCCCAGAAAGAAGTGCTTACCGGGACTGTTCTGGGGCCTTTGTGAGTTTTCATTCTGACCATCTATCATTAGGCCTGTGGGGCAGCAGAGTGAATCTCACGGCCCAGTAGAGTTTGACAGCCAGTGGGCATGTGTTAAATTCCATTCACTCCCAGGGGAGCAGCCTTTACTGGAGTCGGGGAAGATGTCACAGCTGAATACTGTGGAGATCTTGCTATGGCTCTGGGCTTCACTATTTGGTGCCTTTTGGCAGATTGTGTGGTCTTGTTTGGGCTTTGGTTTCTTCAAAGCTTACAAGGGAATAATGAGTTTCTAATAATCTGGTAATATAGCCTATAAAGCCTTAATCATTGCTCTATGAAGAGAGAGAGAAGACCTCTGTGGGAAGAAGGTTAAAAGGGGGATATAGGGGTGGCTAGGTGGCACAGTGAATTGCGCACTGGAAGGACCTGAGTTCAAATACAGCCTTAGACACTTAACACACGCACATGCGCGCACACACACACACACACACACACACACACACAAACTAGCCGTGCTACCTCAGGCAAGTCGCTTAACCCCAGTTGCCCTCCAAAAAGCAAAAAAAAAAGGGGGGGGGATATAATTAGGCTGTGTGATCCTGGGCAAGTCACTTTACCTTGTTTGCCTCAGTCTTCTTATCTGTAAAATGAGCTAGAGAAGGAAATGGCAAATCACTCCAGTATCTTTGCCAAGAAAACCTCAAATGGGGTCATGAAGAGTTGGACATGACTGAAACAGCAACAGTTAGGCAGCTAGGTGGTGCAGTGGTTAGAACACTGGGCCTGAAGTTGGGAAGACCTGAGTTCAAATTCTGCCGAGACACTTAATAGCTATATGATCTTGGGCAAGGTTACTTAACATCTCCCAGCCTTCATTTCCTCTTCTGTAAAGTGGGGGTAATAACAGCATCTACCTCCCAAGGTTGTTGTAAGGCTAGAATGAGATAGCGTGTATAAGTGCTTTGCAAAACTTAAAGCAATCTACAAATGCTTGCTATTGTTATTATTAGCAAGACAGGAGGTGTGACCCTGTAGGAACTTGTTCTTCCTGGTGAGGGTAGTTCTTAGCACTAAGGAGAAGCTAGGTTTTCGCTATTTTCCCTGTATATCTCTACCCCCATCCTGCTTTGCCTGGCAAAGTGAACACAGAACAGATACCAGTCACCAAGGTGGGGGGGGCATCCACAGCAATGGAACTGTGGCTTTTGCCATTGCTTATCACACTTGGCTTTGGAAAGCAAATAATATTAGCACATCTAGTATTTGATGGTTACAAAGCCTTATAAACCTTCTCATGTGATCCTCACAATAGCCTTGTTGGGTACTTTGTGCCAGTGTTATCATCCCCATTTTACCGATGAAGAAAATCTTACAAATAATAAATGCAAAATGCCTCTGAATAAACTAAAGGCATGACACAAATGTAAGCGGTATTGCCCGCTCCCCCTCCACTTTAACTTGAGCACATGCTGGGGCTGTCTTCTCTCCTGGGAAGCTGGCACTGTAATCTTTTCTTGTTCTTTCCACCACTGTCTGTTTCACTTCAGATACTGATGTTCTACATAAAGTGTCAGGTCTGCATTTGGGATGTGCTGTCACTAGGTGGACGGTGGTACATGGGATATATGGCTCTGAGATTTAGATGAGTCTTTCTGGGGGCTCAGAGAAACGTTTCCCCTTAGGGCCTAGAAAAACTGGAGAGTAGCTTTCATTCTGCTCCAGTCCCCGGGCATGCTGCAGCTGTGAGTACTCTGGCACTACCCACATTCCCCAAAAGCACTTTTTGGATGCACTATGCCCCACCCCCACCCTGCTGCATATCGTATCCTGTTTTGTGCTGTAGTTTTCTGTGTATGTGACTTATCCATATCATTAAACTATAAACCTGTGGGTCACCCTCAAATTGGCATGAAAGGCATATTTTAAAGCTGTGTTTGTCTGGAAATCTTTAAGTTTCTACAAGGTGTATAATTTTTTTTTTCATTCTTGACCAAATGGTAAACTCTGCAGAGCCAGGTATGTGCCCTCCTTGTATGAAGATAATACAGTTGACTTAATACCGTTAGAATGTTATGGACTTTGAAACGGCTTCTTTTTTTTTCATTCCTTTTCTGACAAAAAAAGTTTATTGATTTTTTTTTTCTATTTTATGTCGCTCACTTCCCAATGAGTTCCTCATCCCCCAGAGAACTCTTAGGTAGCAACTAAATGAAATGAGACTGTAGAATAGAATTGTTATAATTAAGACAGGTAGAAGAGACTAGCTGGCTTTTATAGGCAGGATCTCCAAGGGAGTCACTGTAGAATCAGTCAACTTAGTCAACTTTATAGATTCAGGATCTGATGATCGAATCATGCCACTGTTTGATGAACGAGAATTCTTTTCTACTGGTCAGTGCATTGTCTTTCCCGTTGTTATTGTTCAGTCTTTTTTCAGTCTTGCCCTAATCTTTGTGACCCCATTTGGATTTGTTTGTTTTGACAAAGATACTGGAATGGTTTACCATTTCCTTCTCCAGCTCATTTTATAGATGAGGAAACTGAGGCAAACAAGGTTAAGTGACTTGCTTAAGGTCACATGGCTAAAAAGTGTCTGAGACCAGATTTGAATTCAGGAAGATGAGTCTTGCTGACTCCAGGCCTGACATTTTAACTACTGCACCAAATAGCTGGTGTGTGTATGTGTATGTGTATGTGTGCATGCGTGCAGGGGCGACCCACATCTACATACATGTCTCTCTTCCTATATACACACGTACATATATATGTATATATATATATGTATGTATATCCCATAGTAGACTGGAATACTTACTAATGTGGATTGGCCAAGACCCCCATTTCCCTGGACAGTGCTTGGGACCCACAGACAAATCCTTTACTATGTAACTCTCCTTTCTGTCCAGTGTTTCTTATGATCAGTTACAGAAAACTTCTGTGGTTATAATTTAGCCCCATGAGGGATGAGTTATAAGTAATTAAATTACAGTTGATCTCACTGTAGTTACATTTTAGAATGATGCCTTCCTGAGAAGATCATAGAGGTCACCCCATTTCCTTGGAAACTACAGTTTCCCTTGTTACCCAAGCCCAAGTGGTACTTTGTCCCCAATTCTGGAAATATACCTCATTTTTATTCTGTAGCCCCTGAGAAACCTTAGGATAATAGATTTAGATCTAGAAGAGTTCTTAAAGGTCATCCAGTGCGACCCTTTGTTTTGGACGGATGGGGAACCTCGGAGCCAGAGAAGAGGGCCGTGACCTGCTGCCACCCGAGCTCTACAGCCTGAGGTCTGCAGGAGGTCTTCACTCCAGCCAGGCTGGTCTTTTTATTCCTGCACACATTTTGCTTATTGTTCTTGTTCTAACTGAAGCTCTAGCTCAGGCTGTCCCACCTCCATGAAGCCTTGATGACTTCTGCACCCTATGCTGATCTTTCTCAAGTATCTGTGTGTGTGTAGTCCGTACCATCCAGTTGAGCTCATGATTATTCTCTTATATCGTTCATATATCATTCACTGATTATTTCACCTTAGCAGACTTGCATTCCTAGCTGGAGTCAGAACATTTTCATTCTAGAAGGGGTCTCACAGGTCATCTATCCTAGCCTAGTACTAACCTAGACCAAGGGACTAGTGTTCCTAGGACTAAGGAGACTAAATGTTATTTCTCTTGTCCGCAGGACTAGACATACAATTAACCCAGCAAATCCTCATTAGTTGGTTGATTGTAAGTGGGTTGGGGGCAGAAAGGACATGATCACCCCATGGTGTGAATTAGACCCATTGAATGGATGTGTGTCCTGGGAATGTTCTTACTCTTTGCTCTGCATAATCCCTAAAATAGAGGACAATACTGTTTCCTTCTTCCTACTTCACAGGAGTGTCTTGAAAATGAAGAAATAATATATATGAAGGAATGTAAAACAGACACTGAGAGGGACAGTGCCTCTTTTCAGTAATTTTCACTTGACATTAGGATAGGAAAAAGTTACTAAACTGTATGTAACCTTTGACCCAATAATACTTCAATTAGGTCTATTCTCCAAAGAGATAAAAGAGGAAAAGGATCTGTATGTACAAAAATATTTATAGTAGCTTTTTTTTTGTAGTAACAAAGTAGGAGAATGATGAAATGATGGTATGTGAACGTAACAGAATATTGGCGTGTAATAAATTATGAACAGGTTATCTTCAGAGAAACAAGGAAGTCTTGTATGAACTGATACAGAGTAAAGTGAGCAGAACCAAGAGAGCAATTTATATAGTGATGACAACACTATAAAAACAAACAACTTAAGAAAGTTAAGAACTCTGATAAACATAGTGACCAATTATGATTTCAGAGGAATGATGATGAAACATGCTCTCTGCCCTCAGAGATGATGTGAACTTCAGCCTTTATTTTTTTGCATAAATAAATTGAGGCTCAAAGGGATTTGCTCAAGGTCTCAGGGTAGTAACGGAGCCCAGATCTGAACCCAGGTCCTCTGATTCCCATGTCTAGTGTTCTTTCCATTATAAAGGTTTGAAGATTGGGGGCGGCCAGGTGGCTCAGCCAGTAAGCGGACCGGCTCCAGTGTCGGGATGACCTGGATCGAATCCCGGGCTCAGATACTCAGCACCACACCCAGAAATAACTGGCCGTGTAACCTTGAGCAAGTTACTTAACCCCGATTGCTTTAAAAAAAAATTTAAAAAAAGGTTTGAAGATTCAAAGGGCTTTAAGGTATGTGGTTTCAGAGTCTTTCTTAATACATGACTTCGTGTCCCCTGGAAAGGGCAAATGGATCATTAAACCTCAGCCACATTTAGTAAGTGGAGCGGCTGCTGGGTGTCTGGGGCTGATTTTAGTTGGTCATGGTAAGCTTAGGTGCTAGAGCAGGTGGGTGAGAATTGAAACCACTCATCTTTATTTACTGGGCCTCTCTCTGAGAAGATTTTTTTTTAAAATATGTTTGATTTGTTTCCTTTATAGTTTAAAATATAGTTTTGAGAAATAATTTACATATTCTATTGATGTCTTGTCTGGAAAATGAGATTGTAAGGTCTACAGGAATAGAGAAGAACGAGGTCTTTTCCTTCTCTTGAGTTTTCCAGGGTGTTGAGTATATGGGACTGGGTAGGCAATAGTTGTTTAATAAACATATTTTGAATGAATGTGGTAGTTTTGTTAACAGAGAGAGCCCAGTAGGATACCATGGATGGAAAAATGCATTGACACCTCAAACTTGTGTCCAAAATTGAACTTTCTTCTTTTCCATACCAAAACCTTGTCTTCTTCCTGACTTCCTTGTGTCAGTGACACCATCATTCATCCAATCATCTCTAATTCAAGCTGTGAAATAATTTTTTTTTCTGGTACATAGTATTTTTTTTCATAGTTAAAATTTTATTTTGGTTTAATTAACAGAAATCTCTTTTACCTCCCTCCCATGACTACCCTAAGGTAGGTGGGCAGGCAGGTGGCAAATTCCTTATAATTTTATCAGTGACTACCCTAGTCTATACTGCTTGCAGACCATGCTGTTACATTTCACACCTTCCCTCTGGTTCTCCAGTAACCTCAAGGGAATGCGGGATGACTAGTCTCTCCACTATTGGCTTAAGCCCCTTCTGATTATGTTCTCCCAATTTTAGAGGTTGCTTGCAACCTACTTCTATTTAAGGACCTAGCAGTCAGATTAACTTTTACAAAGGAATATAGGTATACCTCAAAGGTATAGCAAGAACAAATATACGGACATGAACCTCTCCAACATCTGAAGGTACAATCCTACTTTATACTGCCCCAGGCTCTGGGGAGGGGAAGGAGATCAGGTTGAGTTTAGCTCAGTTCTTATGTAGAATAGCTCTGCCAAGTTCCAAGACCAAAGCACCCTCTGCTCCTGTGGGCTCGAGTCCCAGGCACCCTGGCTTCTCAGGGCTTTTCTGCTGGCCTGGCAGTAACATCCATTCTGTAATCCTGCCTCCAGGGTTGCCATGGCTCAGGCTTTCAGATCTGGGGCCTCCACCCCCGTACGTACAACTGAAAAGGATAATGCAGTGGACTGAAAGCCCAAACTTGATTCTCGGGGCAGCAGGGCCTTAAAAGGAAGAAGAGGTAAAATAGCCTTTCTCCTCATCCATCCCAGTTCATGGTGCAGATGCTGTGAGTGGAAAGGACGTTCACCCTATATATGTAGCTAAAAAGAGGATGTTAAAGACATAGCCTATGCTGGCTATGTAGCCAATAGCCCTCCCCTGCAGGGGAGCGGAGAATGTTCTCTCCCAGAAACTGATCTCTGGTGTCTCTCACATTCATACCTCCATCTCAGAACCCTGTAACAGGTATGCATAGTCCAGCCAAAAAATTCCCTCAGTGGACATGTTAAGACACACGCACACACACGCACATGTATCCTCTGTCCGAAGATACCTAGTATCAGTCCTCTAGAATCTTAAATGGTTATTATGTTGTAATGGAAATGCAGATTTAAAGATCTTCCCTGCCCCTAGGCTAAAGTGCGCCTGGAGCCTGGGGTGGGAGGCTTGTTTTTCAGTAGATACTTTTTGATTGGCCAGTGGGTCCAAAAGGTTGTTACATTCTCTGAGCCAGGAGAAGGCTGTATAAGCCCTGATGTGTAGCTTTGTTTGGGGGCTCACTTTGAGAAGTGTTCTGTGATTTGATCAGATGAAACTCTGGGAAGCCATTGTTGAGAGCCCCCGGCTTTGAAAACCCAGATGTTGATTTGATATGGATGTAATGGTTGGACAGTTTGGAAACTGTCTACTTGATCTGTTTCTCTGTCTTGATAATTCTGTCTGTGTATTCTGAAGTTCAGGGTGCTGACCTTTTTCCCCTGAACTAGGTAAACGATACATATTTGACTGATTAAAATAAGCTTGTTAACCCATTTTGAGTTGCTTTCCTCTATTAAAGCAGATCCAAGAACCTGTGTTGGCAGCAAACCCTGGGGACACTGGGGTGCTTGCTGCTACATATGTTGATCTTAGAGCTTTCAAAGTTGTCTTTTACAATATTATTGTAATTGTACAAATTATTCTTCTGCTTCTACTCATTTCATTTTTCATCAGTTTATAAACATCTTCAGAATTGTTTGTTTTAGTATAAGTTATTAGAGAAATGGAAAATTAAAGCAGTTCTGAGGTTCTGCCTTATACCACATCAGATTGCCAAAGATGAGAGAAAAGGAAAATGACAAATATTGGAAGAATTGTGGAAAAACTTTTTTTCACATGTCTGTAGATAGCCAGGGATTCTTCCCTTGAGAAATACCTATTCATATCAATTTATTTTTCTGTTAAGGAACAGCTCTTATTCATATAAATTTGAATTAGTTCTTCTTATAGCTTAGAAATGAGAACTTTGCCAGAGAAACATGCTGCAAAGATTTTCCCCAGTTAATTGTTTCTCATTTCATCTTACCTTTGTTAAATTTGTTTGTACAAAAACTCTTTAATTTTATGCAATAAAAATTACCCATTTTGTCTTCTATGATTTCTGTATACCTTGCTAGGTCATGAACTTTTTTTCAATCCGTAGATTTGATGTATATTGTGTGTGTGTGTGTGTGTGTGTATGTGTAAATACACCTATTTTCATATTTCTCTAATTTGTTTATAATATGACCTTTTATATCTAGGTTTCATATTTATTTCTAGATTGTCTTGGCAAAAGGTGTGAAGTGATAGTTTGAAGCTGGGATCTTTGTGTTTGTTGAACACTAAGCTGCTAGATTTATTTCTTTGGGTATCGTATGCACTTAGTCTGTTTCCCTGATCAGTTTATCTCTTTTTTTAACTAGTATCAGATTGGAATTTTTGACTCTTCCTTCTCCATCATTTCCCTTGACTATTCAGTTGCCAGGTATTGGAAGAAAAACTCTATTTCTTATTTTTAGCCAAAAGTATAGTAAACAAACATTCCTTCTTGGAGGGAGATCTAAATGGGCAGTTTCCCTTCCTAATTGAAATTCTTCCTGACCCAAGCATGTTCTCTTACATTTTATAGTAATTATGAAACAAAATTCCACAGCAAGATAAAGCAAGGTATGATGTTTAGGCTTAGCGTTTGTGTGTTTTTGCTTTGTTTCTGATTCACAAAACAGAACTATAGTATAATCGACAAACCAAACATTTATTAAGCACCTAGTATGTGCTAGACATTTTACTAAGCACTAGAAATACAAACAGAGCACAAAACAATCCCTGTTCTCAATTAGCTCACAATCTAATTGTGGAGACTTACATTGGACATAGACTTGAGAAAAGGCACTAAGATTCAGGAGGAGAAGAAAAGGCTTCTTACAGAAGGTGCAATTTTCACTGAAACTTTAAGGAAACCAGGAGAGCCCAGAACAAAGAGAAAGAGGGAAACTGTTCCAGGCATAAATAGTAAAAATTCCCAAATTGGGGAAATGGAGTGTCTTGTTTGAGGAATAGCAAAGGGTCCAGAATCACTGAATTGCAGAGTATAAGGATAGGATAGGTAGTGTAAGGTGTAAAGAGAGGATTTTACATTTGATCCTGAGGCCAGTAGGGAGTTACTAGAATTTATTCAATAGAGGCATGACATGGTCAGACTTGTTCTTTAGGAAGATTAATTTGACAGGTGAGTGGAGGATGGATGGAATGGGTAAGAGGCTTGAGGTAAGGAGACCAGCCAGACAGCTTTGTTATGCTAGTTCAGGTGAGAAGAGCCGACACCAGGGTGTCAGATAAGAGAGGAGTGTGTGTATATGAGAAATGCTGCAAAGTTAGACATGACAGGACTTGACAGCTTATTGGATATGGGAGGAACAGAGAGAGAGTGAAAGACCTTGACTAGGCCTTTGACAGTAAGAGGGAACTTTGGAAGAGGTGAGGGTTTTGCAAAAAAGACGATGTGCTCAGGGTTTTGAACATACTGAGTTTAAGATGCCTACGAGATATCCAAATTGGAGGTAGCTGTTGTCTTTTGTTCTTGAAGGGGACCAAAATGGCCTTGACTATGTTAGAGTCAAGTTCCGATGTGTCCAACTGTGGCTGATCAGACCAAAGCTTGGAATGCTCTAACACAGGTCAGCCACAAAGAGTCCATTTGAACATTTGGGGTGGGTTCCCTAAATTTGTGCATCTCGTGTTTCTTTTGAGCTATTTTAATTCTGCTCTGCTCATAGAGCACAGTACCTTCTCTGATGATGGCATGCCATGCTGAGTGGTCCTGTGCCAGTGTCTCCCATGTCACACAGTGAGTGTGTCCTGTATCACTTTTTCTGACCAACATGAGAGCACTTATGCTGTGTGAGTTCTCCATCAAATAGTTTTTCTGGCAAGCCAAATCGGAGAATTATCTGCAGAGAGACTGTAGTTGAATACATGTGAGCTGATGAGCTCACCAAGGAAATAATACAGAGGGAGAAGAGGAGAGGGTTCTAGGCAGAGCCTATAATGAGGTTAGTGGTCTGTCTTTCCAGAAAACTAATGATCTGGCCTAGACAAACAAAAAGTTTATCTCCCTTGATTTAGTCCTTAATAAACATGGGGACCCTTTCTGTCTTAACAGGGGATATTCCCTCCATTTGTATTCTGTGAAGGAGATCCCTTTCTGAATTTGTTTAAATCTTCTATTTGAGGAAGACATTAGATCTTTGTTTCAAGTGAGATTGAGAATTTCAGGACAAGACACTGTCATAACATTATTTCTTAATGCTTGTACCGTGATTGAGGCCTTGGTGGACATGCTTCCACACAAATCCTGCAGATTCCATCTCAGCATTTTACTGGTCACAATTTCCTTTCATCTCCCCTTGTCACCACCTTCGTGCAGACTCCATCATTTGTTCTCACCAGGCTATTCCGAAGCTTCTTCCTAAGACTCCTTATTTCCCAGTCTCCTTCTCCTACAGTCTCTTCTTCATACAATCATAGATCTTGAGCAGGAAGCCACTGCAGAGGCCATCTGAGGTTCAGCCTCCCCCCTCATTTTACAGGTAAAGAAACTGAATCATAGTAAAGTTAAATGACTTGCCCAAGGTCACACAGGTACACTGTGTCAGAGATGGGATTTGAATTCCCATATTCTAATTCCAAAATCAGTGTTCTGCTTCATCCTTCACACAGTTGTCATTCCATCTTCCTGTACACAGCTTTTCTTCTTGACAAAACCCCTTAATGACTACTGGTTAATTAACGAGCCAGAATCAAAATGAGCCTGACTTTTGAGACCCTCCACCAGTCTGACACCACCCATTTATGTAGCTTTCTCTCACTATTTTTTTTTTTGGCTTTTCCCAATATTCTCTTGCCAAACTGTACTACTTCTAATCCCTTGAATTTGTCCTTCACTTCCTCACATCTTTCCCTTGGTTCATAGCATTGCCTGTGCCTAGAAGGCCTCTCTATTTCTTCCAGTTGAAATTCTACCCCTCCTCCTAGGGTCTGTTTAAATGCTACCTGCTCCATGAGTGCTTTGATCTCCTAGTTGAACTATTTTCTTTCTCAGAACATAGTCTGCTTCTCCTCCCCCCCCCCCAACAATTGGTTCATTTCCCGGAATGATATATTTTATGTTATAGTTATTTATGTCTATGTCTTCTCTCTCCTACTAGATCGTGAAGTCATAGACTAGAGGTTATTTTTGCAGCCCCACGGCTCCTAACCTTGTCCTTTGCATGTAGTCGGCACTTAATAAATTGTGTCAAATTTGAACCAAAGTCAGAGATTAGAACTTGATTGAAGGGGGCTTTTAGAAGTGCTGTCTGAGGTCTCTATCCAGTGGTTTTTTGTAGCATCCGAGTATATATATAAATAAATAAATTGAACACCATGTGGCTTTAAGGGGACCATCCTTTGCTGCAGTTTGTTCCTCTCTACAGTCAGCCACATTTCCTCCTTTTGTGCCTTCTGAAATCTCTCAAAGGCAAGAGAGCCTGCTCTCCTCCTTTTCAATTTCAGACTCAGTTCATCATCCAGCTGCAGAGGAGAGAAGCCTGAATGGCACTGGGAAAATTGCACACAGTGCCTTTAATGACCCAGCTTTCTTCATGAAACAAAGATCCGACTTCATAGCATCAGTATATTTCTGGTGATGCTTGATGCCTGAGAGTCCTAGAATATCACAGTCTCTAAAGAATTAAAGATGTGTGTCATTCAGGGTCAATGGAGCGGTGCTTGGTGGGAATGAGTAGCCCACATGGTGCCTGTTATCAAGGAATAATGGCGTGAAGGTTATCATTGGGGAGGTGTAGGACTGACAAATAGTGGGTCTAGTCAAGTATCTAGAACTAGATGGATGGATGGATGGCAGGCCACTGTGTTCCTTTGGCATCCTGGAAATGTCAAGACATTTAGATCTCACCTGAATTCTCTTTGGATTCCTCTGCTTCTCCCTCTTGGCTGCTTGGCCACCTTGAGAAATTGTCACCCTGGACCCTCCCTACCTCCTTGGTAACTCCCTCCTGAGTCCACCATTTTAGGAAGGACCCTAGACATGCTTCATTTCACTCTTGCCTAGACTGTCTCCAGATTCCTTCTCTTTTTCTTTCTTATTGTCCCCTCCATTTTTCCAATATCCTTTAATTTTTTATTATTATTGTATCATTGTCACCATCATCATAATCATCATCATCTCTGAGTGAGGAGAACCTTAAGACTCTGCTCTGAAGGAGAATCATTAGGCTTGGTTTGTAAATGTGGTTCTTTGTGACCTTGGATGATTAATTTTCTGTTCCTGGGCTTCAGTTTTCTTACCTATAAAGTGAATGTTCAGTTCAATTCAGCGTTTAAATCAACAATTTAAATTCAACAATTAAATCAACCTTTTTTAAACACCTGCTGTGTGCCAGACACTGTACTATGAGTTGGAGATACAAAGGGAAGCAAAAGACAGTCCCTTCCCTCAAGGAGCTTACAGTCTACTTTTGCGTCTTTCTCAGGGTTATAGTGAGGTTGTAGTAAGGACTGGCTGATGAATGGATAGGGCTTTGAAAAGTTAAATGTGGAAGAAAAGAAAGAGAGTTTAAATGTGCTGTACAGATAAGATGTTCCACTCAAAATAAAGCAAAATCTTAAGATGGCTTTGGGCCACACAGTTAAAAAACTGGTAACAATTTGATGCATTCCACTTCCCAGAGGGTTTTATATTTCCCTGGAGGATTTGTTGTTGTTGAGGATTTACCCTAAAGCCCTTGGGTCAGTAGGACATTTCAGACAAATAAGCAATTGGAAAAGTCACATCTCACTTTCTGTCCCTTAGGCTGTGTTCGTTTAAGAGAAAAACAGTAAGGAGCCAGCTTTTAAAAGTTTAGAGGCCTTTTCCTCATATGGACAGCTCTATGACCTTTGGCAGAACCTGCCCAGGACTCCTCTAATTCAGGTACAATGTGTGGCAGGTCTAGTGCCCTTTGTTGGCACTGCCCCTGGTGGTGAGCAGGATGGTCTGTCTGATACCTCCAGTCTAGAGCTAGCTGAGGATTTACTCTGAAGTCAAAGGAATGAGACTCTCATCACGGGATATCAGGTATATCTTAACTTGGGGTCTGTGAATTTTAAAACACATGTCTTGATAAGTTTATTTCTGTACCTTTGGTTTCCTTTGTGTTTTATTTTATGCATTTAAAAACATGATCCTGAGGAAGAGTCCGTTGGCTTCACCTGCCTCCCGAAAGGCTCATTGACCTCAAAATCATGAAGAACTCTTCTCATAGGATATAATTTTCAAGGGAAGGGGAATTCCCCAACCTTTCGCATCAATTTATTCTGAGAACATTCTACATCTGTTTGTTAATATGGTTTTAGCTGTGCTAGACTGGTGTGGGTCCTGTTCTTTATCTCTTTGTGGTTTATAAACATTCTGTGAATGCTGCAAGGTCACTGGGCAAGGAACCAAGTATGGCATTGTCACCATTGGTTTTTGAGAGTGTACACAGGCTGCCTCATTTAAAGAGGGGCCCTCTTAAGGGGCCACACTACATCAAGTGGTGTCTGCTTTTAAGTTCTGCCCTCTGTCCCTGAGTGTCAGTGGGGGGAGGATGGGGGAGACATAGAGCAGGGGGAGAGGGAGAGGGGGGGAGAAGAGGGGATAGAGAGATGGAGACAGAGGGAGAAGGAGGGATAGGGAGGGAGAAGAAGGGATAGAGAGATGGGGAGAGAGGGAGAAGGAGGGATAGGGAGGGAGAAGAAGGGATAGAGAGATAGGGAGAGAAGGAGAGGGAGGGAGAAGAGGGGATAGAGAGATAGGGAGAGAAGGAGAGGGAGGGAGAGAGAGAAATTCCCCTTTTGCAGAAAATAGCCTTGTGAGGAGGTCTGACAGCAGATGACCAGCTGGCCACTTCTCTGCCTGCGGGCAGAGATTCATTAAGGGTCTCTTCAATACCTAGAATTATGCTAGGCACTGTGGGAGAGACAGCCGTGGCCTTGCACAGCTCCCGGACTAGCTGAGCAGACAACATGTACTCATAGCACATATGGGTACTGTGGTTGAGTACAGTAAGCAGTCTATGATTTAAAGCTGAAATGTGTGGAGCCTTCTCTGAATGCTTTGGGAGCCAAAGGGAAGTGTGGCCTTCATCTCTTGGTTGTTTGTGCCTCTCTGCTTCTCCTGATGCCACAACATTCACCTTCTAAGTTCAGCTTAATTGGATAATTAGAGCTAAGTATGAATATCCCCTCCCCCTTTCTATCCGCCCACCACTTAGCCCCCCTCATCCTGTTCCAGGTATTTAACCATCATCCCCCAGAAAACACGCTCTTAATCCTGGGATTCATTTGGCAGGTTTTTCAAATGAGGAAATGCTTGTCTATGTTTTTATGGACAAAGCCTCACCCTACAGCCTTCCCTGTGTTTCAGCACATGTATTGAGCCAGTGACAATGCTTTTAAAGGCCACGCCCTTTGGTTTTTTGTCCTCCCCCCTGCTCCATTTGTAAAATGAGGAAGTTGGAATACATGATCCCGGAAGTTCGTCCCAGCTGTAAATCTATGGGCAGCCATGGTACAGTGCAGAGTACAAATACGAAATCTGGATGCCAGGGGAGCTGAGTTCAAATCCTGGCTCTGATGTTTCAACTTGTGTGACCTTAGAAAAATTACTTCACCTCCTTGGGCTTCAGGTTCCTTGACTAGAAGAAGAGAAGGTTGGACTCAGTGGCCTCTGAGATTCCTTTCACTTGATCCTATAATCTGCCATTTCCCTCCCCCACACCAGATATCTATGTAGATAATGATAAAGCATTTATTAAGCCAGGCACTGTATGCTAAGGGCTGGGGATAAAAAAAAAAATGAAAACAATAAGGTTCCTACTCTCAAGGAACTTACATTCTGATAAGAGAAGGTAGAAGACGGGAGAGGAGGCAATAGGATCTAGAGCCATGTAGTTTGTGTGGAGTGAGGGCCATATGGTACGTGGAATGGGAGTTCCAGGTAGGGATTCACCAATTATTGAGTTCGCCTGACCATTGAAAGAATCTCACTATTTTACTACAGGCTTCACCTGGGACTAATGAACGAGGCTAGAGGTCCTCTAGAAGCATGCATCAGTTATGCTTATTAATGCGAGCTGGGTTTGAATGTGTGTACACATAGGGAGAATACAAACAGTATGAGAGCGTGCTAGTACAGTCCCTGCCCTCTGAGAGGCAGCTGTCTAGCTAAAGGAATACGACATAAGGAGCATAACTATGCAGGAATGAGGCAGATACATTGCATTTCATTTTTATAAACTTACACATCTAAAAATTATCTTCAGGGGAGTGCCTGAGAGGCTCCAATATCCAATCAGCCAATTAATCAGTAAGCATTTGTTAATCTAAGTGCCAAGTGGGACTATAAAGACAAATATGAAATGGTCTCTGCTTCTATTCGATTGGGGAAGACACCTTGAATGAGTCTAAGTATATGATAAATGGATAATAAAGTCATTTGGAAGGGAGAGGTAGTAGATGCAGCAGTCCTTGCACAGTAACAAATGGCCAGACTCTTGGGAAGTGCTTGCAAAGACAGTTTGCCAGCCAGACCTGAAAATCAGTCTAGCTGCTGAGGATCACACTTTCTTTGGGGGACGTGGGTGGGGGGGGGTGTAAGGGAGAGGAGAGGCTGACCCAGAGAGTATTGTTCAGATCCATTGCCTGTTTTATCCATCAGCCTCCAAGTAAAATGACACACTGTTTCCAAAGAGCAGATCTACCCTCAAAAGATAGAGATTTACCACCACGGAGGGTTCTTGAATGTGCTCCAGGCTCTGAATCCAGTTTCCAAAGAGGAGTTCCCAACATGATGTAAGGGCTTGGCAGCATCCAGTAAAGTAAAGAGAGAGCCTCCCAAATGCTTTGAAGTCCATAATACTCATTTGGAGGTGTAAATTTAGTAGAGTTGCATGACTTTGCAATGAAATCTGTATGCCTAAAAAGATAGGTTACAGGGCATAAAATGCAGGGTACAGACCAGAAGAGCAGCAGGGAGAGACTTCTGTGAACAGAGGTGGTCAGGGAAGCCATTTTTTTTTATTTAAAGTTTTTAAATTAAAAGTTTGTTTTCCCTATTACTCCCCTCACTCCATAAAGAAAGAGAAAAAATGAAATCCTTGTAACAAATGTGCATAGTCAAGCAAAACCACTTTCCATGTTGGCCATGTCCAGAAATGTGTATTTCATTCTGCACTGAGTCTGTTGCCTTACAATCAGCATGTATGGTCATTGTGTTGATCAAGGTTCTTAATTCTTTGAAAGTTTTCTGTTTTTAGGATGTTGTTATTGTAAAATTTGCTCTCTTGGTTCTAGCTTCAGTATATCAGTTCATATAAATCTTCAGAGGAGCCTTCTTAAAGAGTATTGAACTTGAACCCTTTCTTTCTTTACTTGAGCCTTTGGTGAGTAGAGTTGGCGAGAGAATACTTGTAGAAGTGGATAGAGCTCAGGGATTGAAGGAGACCAGGCTTTAAATTTTGCCTTTGACAGGTCCTGACTGAGACTCTGGACAAGTCATTTATCTTCTCTCTGGCTCTCTCAGCCTGAGTTTCATCATTTATAATATGGGAATAGTAAATAGCTACCTTACCTCTCTGTGAGAGAATTCAGACAAAGTGCTTTGCAAATCTTAAATTGCCGCAGCAATAATAATAATAGCTAGGATTTATTAGGTGCTTCCTATGTGCCAGGCACTGTGCTAAGTGCTTTATAAATATTATCTGTGTGGTCCTCATAAAAGCCCTGGGAAATAGGTGCTGCTGTTACCCCATTTTTATAGCTGAGGAAACTGAGGCAAAGGGAAGATAAGAAGCTTGTCTCGGGTCACACAACTAGTCAGTGCTGAAACTAGATCTGTGCTCGGGTCTTCCTGGTGCCAGACCCAGGGCTTTTACCCACTATGCCACCTAGCTGCCATAAAACACCAACTGTTATCATGACTGTTCCTTTCTATAGCAGTATTAATTAGAGGAAAAAGCATATTTTTAACTCTATAGTAGAAAGAGCTCTGAATTTCAAATAGAAGGACCTTGTTTTCAATCCTGGCCGTACTATGTACAACTCTCTGGTTGTGGATAAGTCTTTTAAGCTCTCTGAACCTTAGTTTCTTCATCTGTTAAATGGGATGTTGGACTAGATGGTCTGTGAAGCCCCTGCTGGCTCTGACTGTAAATTATCCCATGATAACAGCTTTCAGCCTATGGGTTAGAGAGAGATGATTTTAGATTGCTTTTGTACTAAGCATTGGATGGACCTGTGAACAATACCTTCAAGAGAGAAGGGCCTGCTTGGGTTGGTCCAGTTCTTATCCAAAGTGGGTGCAGTGGCCAGGTGTTTAATATTATTGGCGTCTGAAGCTCTTAATGGACCTTTCATAGGAAACAAAGTCACAAAAGATAGTGAATGGCGTGATTGAGAGGAATGGCAAAACCATGAGTTTGACCCATAATTTGGAAAAAAAAATTAGCTAAATGGACTAGATCTGTCTGGATGGGGTGAAATGAGGGAGATGGGTACATGAAATTGGGCAAAGGGAGTTAGCATTTAGGTGGTTTAGAGGTGGTGAGGTGCTAAAATTGAAATCAGAAGGTCATGGCAATTACTACTGATATGATCTTATACACTTCTTTCTGGACCTCATTTTCCTTATTGATACAGTGAGATCTTTGAGATCCCTTCCACACTATTGAAATGCTTGGGAAATAAAGAAATCTGTGTGTACCGTGCATAGGTACTCATGGCTTAACAGAGAAGGCAGACAGAGTAATCTCAAAGATTACCAACCCCAGCAGTTAAAAACTACTAACCCGATTCTTTCTGTAGTCTTGTATTTTCACATACATTGCCACATTTTTCCCATTATTTTATATGTCTACTAAATGCATGTCTGGCTTTTTCTTTAATATATACATACATATATATATATATAATATTATATATGTGTCTATCTTGTTCTTTCTCTTTATATGTACAAATATACATATATAATATATATTATACACTCATACATTCCTAAGAGCAAAAACTATGACTTCTAATTCTTTTGTAGATAGCAGATTCTTAATGGGTGAAAAGTAATCTTAAAAGATCACTTTTGTTATCTTGAAATGAAGTCAAGTAAATTTGGGAGGCAGCTGTGTTGTGATGAAGAGAAGGGCCAGAGTGGGAATAAGAAAACCTAGGTTTTAGTCTTGGTTCTGCTGGATGACCTTGGCCAAGTCCCATTTCTTTGGATTTCAGTTTTCGCTCCTGAAAAATGAGGGCATTGTGCCAAATTATCTCCTAGTTCCCCATGAGCTAGAAGAGTCTCTGAGTCTGTAAATGGAATGACTGCAGACAATAGACATTTGAGAACAATAGCAGACGAGAGCATCAGCACAGCAGGCTGTGTAAATGAGTACATAGGAGCATAGATTCAGAACTATAAGATGCCTCAGAGCTTCCTCATTTTATATATGAGGAAATCCAGAGCCAGAGACATGAAGTCATTTGGCAATTCTGGTAATAAGTGGCAAAGCTGGAATTCAAACCCAGACCCAGACCCACTGCCTCTAAATCTAGCAAACTCCCATGAATGCAAAAACAAACACTAATCTTATAATTATGTTGTTGTTTAGTTATTTTCAGTTGAGTCCGACCCTTCGTTGACCCCTTTTTGGGGTTTTCTTGGCAAAGATACTGGAGTGGTTTGCCATTTCCTTCTCCAGGTCATTTCACAGATGAGTAATTGAGGCAAATAAGGTTAAATGACTTGCCCAAGGTCACATGGCTAGTATGGGTCTGAGGCTGAATTTGAACTCAGTTCATCCTCATTCCAGATCTAGTACTCTCTCCACCAAGCCGCCTAGCTGCCCCAAGCCAATATTACCCTGATCTAAATATACATACTCTGCCTCCAAAGGTTGGGTTCATCCTTAAAATGAGATCTTTTTAAAAAACAAAATAGTATTGAGGTATGAAAATGAACTGGACCTATATATGTTTACTGTGAAAGTTTTTATTAAATTTCTCTCAATTCAAATAAAGATGTTTGACTTATGTTTATCAGTTCTATTTCCTTCATCTTCATCATTTTAATTGTCATTTTCTTATTGAGGTCACTGTTGCTAAGAACACCTTCCTCGGGCTAACAGTCAGATTTGTTGGCAGGGGTGGGGTTGTAATTGAAACAATTATTGTGAAGTGTTCAGGGAGGGCCTTTCTGTGTGTTGGGTCCCAGGCTTGGAGATGTGGGGGATACAAAGAAGTTGCTATTAACGTAGCTAGATAGACAGGAGTTATGCTCGTGAAACTGTTACAGAACAAGGTAGCACATTGCAGAATTCTGTGGCAGAGACACAGGACAGGCCGGCGCATGGTGCCTGTTCCCAAGGTCAATGATGTTCCCTTGTGTCTTATCTATACTATTTCCAGACCTTGGTGACTTCACTGTATGTTTTGTCACGGTTTCCCCTGAAGGCTCCCTCTTCCTTTTCCTCTTTGGACTCAGTGTTTTGACTGTTCCTTTCCCTGTTTTCTTGCTTCTGCAGCTTAATTACAAGGCCAAAGATGGAGTAGGAGTGTATTTCATTTCCTAGCTTTCTAATTGGTTTCTCCTGCACTTCAGTCTTTATTTTCGGTCTGGGTGACTTTGACTGTCCCCCATGTCTAGAATGCTTTCTCCTCACTCTTGCTTCTTACTTTCACTGGCTCAGCTCAAGACTCAGATCAAATGTCAGCTTCTGCAGAAGTCATTCCCGCTTCCCCTGATGGCTAGTGCCTTCCCCTCTGAGATAACCTTCTGTTTTTCTTTTATATGTCTTGTATAGCTAATTATTGTGTGCCTAATTACTTACATGTTGTCTACCTCATTAGAATGTAAGTGGCATGAGGACAGGGACTTTTTTTGTATCCCCAGCAATTAGCCCAGTGTCTGGCACATAGTAAACATGTAATAAATGTTTGATGACAATTAATTGATTCCTTTCTATGTGAGGGGATTCCAGGAAGGTGTTCTCTCAAGGGGTGCAAGAAGCCTGTCAAGGGGCATGGGGAATGTTTTGGTAAATATCTTAATCCTATTGAAATTAATTAGTCCATTTTTTTTCTTATGTGCATATGTATAGTAAACTCTGGGATGTGTTCTTATTGAATAGAAGGTACAAGAAGTTTTAGTGAAAGCCAAAGCATAAGGAGACCCCTGTTCTATATGGATCAAGAGATTATAAGTTAAAACTGAAAGAGACCTTGGAAATACTTTAGTCTAATGCTTTCATTTTACAGATGAGGAAAGTGAGGTCAATTCAGTTGAACAAGCTTTTACTAAAGACTTCTTATGTGCAAAGCATTGTGCTGGGTGAAGATACTACCAGGAGAGGTGTGTGTGTTTGTGTGGAGGAATAAAGAGAAATATACATGTCTTTCTTCTCTAGAGTGAAAGTGCAATAAGTCTTAGTGGAAAGGGCATTGGATTTGGAATCACAAGACCTGGGTTAAGGATCAAGATCTACCTCTTACAAATCATGTGGCCTTAGGCAAGTCACTTAACTTGGAACTTGTTCCCTTATATGTCAGATACAGAAAATGACAACGTACTTTGAAAGGTCGCTACCAATATCTGTCTAATGAGATCACGGAGATAAAAATCTGTATATTGCTTTGAAAGCCAAAGGGTATTATATAAACAAACTTATTATTAGAAAGTTCAAGAGCTTACAATCTAGATGGTAAAATAAGGGATGGACACTCATTAAACAGTATAGCAACCCCTACAACAAAGTAAAACAGGAGGTGAAGAAGTATAGAAATAGGAGAGAGCCGTTGGCGCCCATGGTGGTGGGGAAAGACCTCTTGAGCAGGATCATGAAGGATGGACAGATGGAGAATGGAATACCTTGAATGTTATGTCCAGTTGCTTGCTATATTCTCCCCTCTATATTCTCCATAGGGAGATCTTCACAGACCAGCTCTTCCAATGGAGAAGGGAATCTGCATAGTTGTGCTCCATGACCAGACTCCCTGGGCTGGTTGGTAAAGAATGAGAAAGGCGAAGTGCTTTTGTAAAGTGTTTCACTCTTTATTGCTGTCTCTGTTTCTGTCCCTGTCTCTGTCTCTCTGTCTTTTTCTTTCTGTCTGTCTCTAAGTGTCATCTCTCTGTCTCTCTCTTTCTCCGTCTGTCTTGACTCTCTCTCTCTCCTTCCCCCTCTCTTTCTCTCCCTGTCTTTGTTTCTCTTTTTGTCTCTGTCTTTGAAAAGGTTAGATAGAGTTGAAAATACAGGCAGAAAGGGAGATAGAGAAGGGGAGAAAAAGGAGAGAAGAGAAAGAATGAAAGCAATGAGGAGAAGTAGGTATCAAGGGGCTATAAGTGGGAGTAAACAAGCTAAATGAAATGGACACAGAGAAAAGAGAGGTGAGGAACAGCAGACTTGAGATCTCTTGAAAGTTTGATCACAAAAAGGGAACGAGAATTTGTTAAGTGCCTGCCGTATACTAGGCACTCTGCTAAGAGTTTCCCAAATATCTCAGTTGATCCTCACAGTGTCGCGGGGAGCTAGGTGCTATTATCATTCCCTTTAGACCACGTGAAAAGGAAAATTCCATAGCAAACCAGGTGAATAAGAAGAAATAGAGACTTGACTCTTTCTGGGAGAATTTCCCTAGTAACTGAATGAAGTACCCAGAATGTATGAAAGCTTGTGTCTGAGCTGCATTTGACCCAGACAGAGGACTGCAGAGGAAGGAGCCTTTGGAGTTGAAGGTGAGAGAACCTGGGCTTCAGTCCAGGGCCCTGCTGCAGACTTTCTGTGTAACTCTGGGCTCTCTCAGTCTTCAGTTTCCTCATCTCTGAAGTGGAGGTGATAATGCCCATACTTCTTACCTCCCCAGAAGTGGGGAACAAGCTAACATCGCATATATGAGGTGCTTTGTAAACACAAGTGGTTTGTTTACATGTATACCTCAGCATTGGAGCCTTGAAATGTATGAGTGGGAGGATTCTGACAAGGGATTGAATGGGTAACAGAGGAGAACACTGAGAGGAAATTCCAGAAGGCAAGACCGGAGAGTTAAGTGCTTGCTGATTCATTCCTCCTTGGCCCCAACTGGTTTGGCCCTAAAATGATGGATTTTCCTATGGAAATAACAAGGTGTAGTATGAGAGCCAATCACAAGGACCTCATTTGAACTGCAGGTCACTTTATTCATTCCTGAGGATGTAGGGAAGGAGAAGGAGGTAATCCTTTTTAAAATCCAGGGTGGACTTAAAGGGATTGTCTAATTTTACAGCCACTAATAGCATTTGTCAGTGGTATAAGGTAATCAGAGGATCTGTGTTTCAGCTGCCTGCCTATAGGTACCCAACGTCTCCATAGCTTGCTGGGGTGGGGAGGGGAGAGGTCAGTGCATTCAGATGGGAAAAAACTTCATCTTCATTTAAAAATGTTATTCTGAAGAGGTATCTATAGGCTTCAGCAGTCTGCCAAAAGATCCTTGGCACAAAAAAAGGTTAAAATCCCTTGCAATGGAGAAACTGTTGAGTGGTGGATCCCCAAAGACACCAGGGCTAGCAGTAAGTTTGGGCAATGAGGATTTGAAGAGTCTCTTTACACATAAGAAGTACAGAAGTCTCCTATGTCAGGGGAAGCAAGCGGCTCACCCTTGCATCTCTCAGGTCTGACATGGTTGATTAAGAGTTGATTGAAAATAAGGGAAAAAAAAAGTATTTAAGATCTTAGAGTGAGGGGTCATATCTATAAAAAGCCAGGGATAAGTTTTTAGTGGCCTAAAAAAGACATCAACAGTTCCATCACTGGCTTCAAATTCAGTTCCCAGCTGAGGGTGAGGCACATGCCCCTCTGCCTGGATACAACTATAATTCTTTCAAAGGCCCTGATGGGAAGTGACTTCATACAAAGGAATTTCAGGATTTTTTTTCCTCCCCACCAGACAACCACAAATGGCTCTCAGCACATAATTTGTCCACATTGTGCCATAAATCTGCATTGAAAAGTAGATCCCAGAGGACCTTTCTCAGTTTTTGTTGTCCTCAGGTGGTCAACCCCCTTAAAAAAAAAAGTCTTACATTAACTACTTCATCTGCTTCCCCAGCAGAGATAGATCTTTTATCTTTTCCTAGGATGCCAATTTATAGATTCTTTTATTTCCTCCGACTCCATCACCTTCTGGTTCAGGACAGAGAGAGAAGGAAGTTGCTATTGAGAGAAATGGGATCCCTTATGACCACTCACAAAGATAGCAAGAATCAAGTGTCAATTACAGTGGGCAACCTTGATCCAAATAAGCAGATGAGGAAACACGCTTCCGTCCTCCCTGAGAGATGAGAGACAGACTATGTGGAATGCCAGCTACATTGCCAGACATAGTCATGGTACTGATTGGGTTTGCTTAACTTTTCTTTGTTACAAGATGTTCACTAGGGAAGGAAGGGAAGGGGATATATATGGGGAAATGACTGTACTAAAAAATAAGGCATCAATAAAACTGTAACAAAAAAAGGGGGGATTTGATATACGGGAAGAATCTTTTCATTCTCAGAATCACAGAATGTTAGTGCTAGAGGGATCTTTAAAAATCATCTGTCAGGGCAGCTAGGTGGTGGCAGTGAATAGAGCACCGCCCTGGAGTCAGGAGCACCTGAGTTCAAATCTTGTCTCAGACACTTAACACTTACTAGCAGTGTGACCTTAGGCAAATTACTTAACCCCAATTGCCCTGCCTTCCCCCCTCCAAAAAGCAAAAAAAAAAAAAAAAATCATCTGTCAACATTTTCTTTTGACAGTTGAGGAAATGGTGGAAGCCCAGGAAAGGGTGTCAGCTTGTCTGGGATGCTGTAGGGGGAGTTACACTCAATGAAATCTGTCATCCCTTCCAATTCAGAGGGTCTGTGACTCTGTGGTCACATTGATGGAAAATAAGAAGGCAATAATTTGAATCCAGTGCTAGGGGGCTTAGGAGTTCTGTATTTGGAAGCAGAAAATCAGGATTCATATCCTGGCCCTGATGTTTGCTTTATATGAATATGGGCATATCCTTTCATTTTCCTGCTTCCTCATTGGTGAAATGGAAATAACGTATCCTGCACTATCTAGCTCCATGAATGAGGTGTTTTGTTTTGAGGTCTAGGTACATCCTGTTCCTGTTCTCTTCCCTATTCCCTGCTGACTGCTCCGTGCTCGCTCTCAACCCGGAAACAGTCTAGAGATTTTCATTCTCCTTTTATTCCTTTTTCTTCGCCATTCATTAGCATAGGAACTCCTTGAGGACTGGAGAGTTTTTTGCCTTAGCACTTAGCACTGTACCTGGTACACAGCAGTACTTAAGAAATACTTGATTACTGACTTGCTGACTGACTTAGTTCTACTCAGTTGAACTAATCTTTATTAACTTTGACTGCCAGTGTGGTAGACATTGAATTGGGCACTGGAGACCCTAAGAAAAATCAGCCCCTGTGCCCAGGATGCAAGGAGTCTAAAGAGTGGTGCAAAATGATAATAGCAATAGCAATAATAGCATTTATATAGTATTTTAATGCTTGCAAAGTACTTTACAAATATCTCATTTTATCCTCACAGCAGCTTTGTATTTTACAGATGAGGAAACTGAGACAGACAGAGCCAGGGTCACCCAGTGTTCTGAGGCAAGATTTGGACTCAGGTCTTTCTGACTCCAGGTTCAGCATTCTTTTCCTGTGGCCCTAGTGACCACTGATTCCACATTTTGAGAGGGCTTAGAAAAAGTAAAGCTCTAGACTGATGATAGAGTGGATAAGAGGTCTGGCTGGCCTTGGTATCAGAAAGCCCTGCGTTTGAGTTGTGACTGTGTTGCTTGCTGTGGGCGTGTCATTGGAGCTGTCTCAGCCTCAGGCTTCTCATCTGGAAAATGGGGAGAATAATATTTGTCTGTCTCGCAAAGTTATCTTGGACCTTAAATGAGATTGTTTATGTAAAATCTTAGCCCACTGTATTGTGATGCATAAATATCACTTATTAGACAGTTAAGTGGTTCAGTGGGTAAGAGTGTTACATGTGGAATCAGGAAGACCCAAGTTCAAATCCTACCTCAGGTTTTAACTAGTTGTCTAACTTTGGACAAATCATTTAACCTGCTCACCACCTCACTTATCTATATAGTGGGAATAATAAGAGGAACCCAAGTGATCGATTCAAAAGAAATATCCTGTAGAGTTCTTTACAAACCTTTAAGTCCTATCTGGGTTATATAAATACCAATTCTTAATACTACTATTGGGGCAGCTATATGGCACAGAGGATAGAATGCCCATCCTGGAGGGAGGAAAACTCACCTTTCTGAGTTCAAATCTGTTCTCAGGCACTTACTAGCTGTGTGACCCTGGACAAGTCTCTTAACACCATTGGCCTCAGTTTCCTCATCTGTAAAAAGAGTTGGAGAAAGAAATGGCAAACCAGTCCAGTATCTTTGCCAAGAAAACCTCAAATGGGGTCACGAAGAGTTGGAAATGCCTAAACAACAACAAATACTATTACTGTTATTTTGATGTTAGTGATTGCTGGACCTCCCCCAACAGCAACAACAAAAAAACCTAAAAGTGCGTGATACTATAAAGCTTCTGCTGTGGCACTCATTGCTTCTCCAAGGCTGAAGGCCCTTGATTCTCTAGTTGGAGAAAATGGTTGAGGCTTATCTCCTGTAGATATACTCTTGAAAAAATATAGGCTCATTTCCAGTCTCAGGAAGAGCAACCCTAAAGGAGGGTAGGTGTACAGTCGAGAAAGAGTGCTAGACAAGAAAGCCAGAGGCCCAGCGACACTGCAGTGAGGAGGCACTGGGGGAATCCCAGCAGAGCCAATCCCAGAAGAGGGTTGGATGCTTCAGAGGGTGAGCTAGGAAGGGCTTTGGTGCCACAGGCTAGAGCAGGGATGGGGAACCTGGCGCCTCAGGGCCACATAGGGCCCTCCAGGTCAGACAACTGTGCTACTTGCAGAGGCTACAAAAAGAGGTAAGAGACAATTCCTGCATTCAAGGAGCTTACAGTCTAAGGGAGGAGACAGCACACAAACGATTGTGTACAGACCACATGTCGGATAAACTGGAAATCATCAGCAGAGGGAAGGCACTAGAATTAAGGGGAATGGGAAAGATTTCCTGTTAGAAGGTGAGATTTTAGCTGGAACTTGAAGAAAGCCAGGGAATCAGGAGGCAAGAGAGGATGTTGTCAGATGAGGGGGATAGCCAGTGAAAATGTCTGGAGTCAGGAAATAAGTGTCTTGTTTGGGGAACAGCAAGGAGTCCAGTGTCACCAGACTGAAGAATATTTGGTGGGGGATGGGAATTGTAAGGAGTAAGAATATTGGAGAGGAGAGGAGAGGCCAGGTAAAGAAGGAGTTTGAATACCAAACAGGATTTTATATTTGATCCTGGAGGTGATAGGGAGTCCCTAGAGTGTAGTAAGTAGGGGAGTGAGGTGGGAGGACCTGTGTTTTAGGAAAATCACTTTGGTGGGTGAATGGAGGATGGATCAGAATGGGGAGAGACTGGAGGCAAGCAGATCTACATCAGGCTTTTGTAAAAGTCCATGTGTGGGGTGATGAGGACTTGCCTGAGAGTGGGGACAGTGTTAGAGGGGGAAGAAGGGGAGAGATGGAGGTATGAAATTAACAGATCTTGTGAATGTCAGAAAACCTGGAAGACTTACCTGTACTGATGCTGAATGAAGTGAGCAGAATCAGGAGAACCTTGTACACAGTAACAGCAACATTGTTTGATGATCAGCTATGATAGACCTAACTCTTCTGAGCAATACGATGACTCAAGACAGTTCCAAAAGACTCATAATAAAAAATGCTGTCTCCATCCAGAGAAAGAACATCAAAGGCTGAATGTAGATCGAAGAATACTATTTTCATTGTCTTTGAGTTTTTCTTTTTCTTTTTTTTTCATGTTTTTTTTTCCTTTTCTGTTTTTTCTTTTACAAAATGACTAATGTGGAAATATATTTAACATGATTGCATATGTATAACCTATATCAGATTGCTTACTGTCTTGGAGAGAGGGGAGGGAAAGAGAGAGGGAGAAAAATTTGGAACTAAAAATCTTATTAAAAAAGTGAATGTAGAAAACTATCTTTACATGGAAAAAAACAAATACTTTTTACATTAAAAAAGAAATGAACAGACCTTGACAACAGATTGATTATGAGGGGTGTGGGATAGTGAGGCAGGAGTCAAGAATGAAACCTAAGTTGTGAGCCTTATGATGACTGGGAGAATGGTGCCCTTAATAATAATAGGGAAATTAGGACCAGCGAGGGCTTTGGGGAAAGGATGAGTTCAGTTTGGACATGCTGGGTTCCAATTGTCTACAGGACATACAATTCAAGTTGCCTGATAGAAAGCTGGAGCTACAAGACTACGGGTCCTTAGAAGAAAAGTTAATCCCAGATAAGTGGATTTGAGCAGCAGCATAGAATTGTTAACTCATGGTCTTATTTTATAGATGAGTCACCAAAAAACTGAGAGCTTCAGTCTGCCAAACTGGGTCAGAATTCTAGCCAGGACCAATTCTGTAGAGCACTACAAGAAATAGCTTGGTTGGGAGGGGAGAGTTCAATTGTTCTCCCTGACATTCATCCTTTACCCAGCAGCTATTTATCAAAAGTGTCCTGTTTACCTAACCCATTGCTAGGCACCATGAGGGAGATAGAAAGAATGAAAGGTATAGTGACTGCCCAACAATTTGTAATTATAGAAGTTTGAAATGAGAGGTGTTAGAGTTCAGAGAGTTGTGAAATAGCTATGAAAGACTTTTTGTCACATTAGGGGTATGCTTCAGTTATTCCTCAAATCCCATAAAAATTCATTGTAGTTCCCTGAATCTGAGGCCAAATACTGAATATTGGAGAGGAAGGGCACCACAGCCAGTTCAAGATATTATGAGTCCAAGGGAAGGTTTTGAAAATTGTTCTCCTTTCTACTGGAGGTATTAATCCCTCATGGTATCCTGTGAGACCTTATGTATCCAAAGCTCAATATCCATGTGCTCTGGAGAGTAGAATTTCCTGGTATTAAAGAGAAGTGCATTTGTTAAAAGGAATAATAAAAGTGTTCCTGAGAATTTCCTGGTTTTAAAGAGAAGTGCATTTGTTAAAAGGAATAATAAAAGTGTTCCTGATAATTTCCTGGTATTAAAGATATGTGCCCTTATTAGAAGTAATAATAATAATCATAATAATTGGTATTCCTTGTTGTGTCCGCACTGCCTGTTGTGCTCTAGGCAACTGCCTGCCACATCTAGGTCAGATGTCTTGAATCTTAGCTCTTAACATTCTCTACCTGTGTGATTGTGGGCAAGTCACTTAATTTTTCTGGATCTGAGTTTACTTAGAATGACCTTATTTTTCTTCTAGCTCTAAATCTATGTATTTTATACATGACTCTGCCCTCTAGATTTACCACCCAAACAATGAAATCCTGCTGTTTTCCTAAGATGCTTTTGTACCGATAGTGCTTCATCTTAGGTCAGAGGGCCTGCAGGAGGGAGCTGCCAGGGAGAGGGCAGAAGGAGCCAGGCCAAGGCAAGACAGAAACACCAGATATTTGAGCCTCTTGGAACCTGCTTAGTGTCAAACTTCTGGACTCGCTCAGGGGATAGCAAAACCTGGTGCTCAGATAGAACCTGTTAAGTCTGCCAAGGCATCTTTGATAAGATCTATTTGAGTCTTCAAGGAATAATATGGTGCCCTAGGCATCCACCGTCTCACTCACTCTTCTGCAGAGAAGGTAGCCCTCCAGGACTTCACAGTCCTCGCTGGGATATCATTGTCATTAACGATCAATCAGTCCACCCACTATGTGTCCAGGATTGTATTAGCCCCTGTATGGGAGAGTTTGTAGGCTTGTTGGGGAAATAAAATGCACATTTGAAACAGATAGCAATTGAATGATAAACACTTGTTCAGATTATAATTGCAGTAGTTATTCAGAGACAGGAGAGATCCCTGTGGGCTAGAGAAGTGGAGGGAGGGCTTCATAAAAGAGGGGGTATGGTGGTACAAAGAACTGTCCCTCTTCTAATACGGGCAATGTCTCCACCTGATTGTAACCCTTCTTCTCTCCAGGCTCAGGTTCCTCACGTTATAGATAGACAGACAGATAGGGCAAATTTACTGTATGTATAATATGCGCTGTAGGTATAAAAAGAAAAGAAAAGAAGATAGTTTCTGCTGTCATGGAGGACATCTTAATGGGGTAGGACAGTGGGTAAAAGGGGAGCTGGAAAGAGGGAGAGATAGGGGGAGAGGGGAGAAGAGAAGTATTGTTCCTCCCAGCTCTGACATTATGTGATTATTTGTCCAATAAGATACAGCAAACATTATTCGATACTTACTGTATACAAGTCACTGTGCTAATCTGGGGAGATTTAGATAAGACTTAGACTCAGTTTTCAAGGTCTAGTGAGGTGATAAGACGCCAACACATAATATATAATATTTAATGATACGTGCACTAGAGAAATACAGAACAAAATGAAAGGTCTCTGAGAAGTCTGAGGTCTGTATTATTTCTTTGTTGGGTTTGAGTTATCTTCATCAGAATTAGGATGGATGGTGACTGTTTCCCTAGTGTCATAGGACTAATATTAACCAGTTTCCCTGATGCAGGTTCTTTCCCTTCCTGCCCCCCAAACAAAATAGTAGAGACCCAGATCACTCCTCTTTGTCTAATCCTTAGAGATTAGCTTTCTTTAAGAAAAAAAAAAAAGACAAAGCTATCCCAAGGAACCTGATTGGCCAGGCTTTTCATGATGCAGTTTCTTGGTCACCTAAAGTCATAAAAAAGTTCTAGCCATGGACAATCTAGATCCCTTAGACTTGGTGGATTCCTGAAGACCATAGGAATTACCCTGTCCTTTACCATATCCCATTTTAGGAGAGTATCTCCCTTCTAAATTGGGGCGTAAAATTATATGATATGTTGGATCCATCTTCTATAATTCTCCAGCAGTCACAAAGCATTTATTTAACACCTGCTCTGTTCTGGGCATTGTGGTAGGTATTGGGGATACAGAGATATGAGTGAAGGGTCTTTGCCCTCAAGGAAGCAAATTCTAAGTGTTCTGTCTCATTTTTGCCCTTGTATCATGAAAAGTAGCTGGAGGAAAACTAGATTGTTTCCTAGTACTAGCATTGCCTTTAACTTGTGGGTTTAGCATTCAACCAAGATATTTGGGCCTCAGTTTGTTTTTCATATTGAAGTCATAAATGTCTAGAGGTAGAGTGGATGACAAGGCCCAGAGATCCTTGGATTATTTCAGTAGGTCCAAGGACAGTGCCAGGATCTGCAGGGCATAGAAATAGAACAAGTGCTAAAACCCGGTGGTCCCCTATCTTGTTGGAAGAAATGGTGTTGGTGAATCTGGGCTCAACAACCAAGCCATGTAAGCAGTCTGTGTGAGTTCTGGAAAGTCCAAGCTGGGGAAGAGGTTGAAAGAGAAAAGCAAGGGAAGAAATATACCACCCATTAAAAACCATGGGTTAACTTCCCCAGACCTCTGTTTTCTCATCTATAATATGAAGAGATTGGACTAGAAGGCTTCAGAGATTACTTCCATCTCTAGATCTGTGATCCTCTGTAATTTGGGGACTAGAAGCCTAGAAAAATGGTACAGTGTAGTGAAGTTGGGAGGAGGGAAAATTTTGGGGAGGTGATTCCATTTTTTTCTTTTAAATTAATTTATTTAATTTTAGTTTTCAAGATTTACTTCCATAAGCTTTTGAGTTTTACATTTTCTCCCCCCCTCCTCCCCCAAGAAGGCTTGCAATCTGGTAAAGGATCTACATATGCATTCTTATTAAACATATTTTCACATTAGTCATGTTGTAGAGAAGAATTAGAATGAATGGGAGAAACAAGAAAGAAAAAGCAAAAACAGAGAGAGTAAATGGTATGTTTCCATCTGCATTCAGACTCCATGGTTCTTTCTCTGGATGTGGATAACATTTTCTATCTTGAGTCTTTTGGAATTGTCTTAGATCCTTGCATTGCTGAGAAGAGATAAGTCTATCAGAGTTAGTCATTGTACAGTGTGGCTGTTGCTATGTACGGTATTCTCCTGGTTCTGCTCATTTCACTCAGCATCAGTTCACCTAAGTCTTTCCAGATTTTTCTGAAGTCTGCCTGCTCATCAGGAGGTGATTTCATTTTTAACTGCTGAGTCTGAGGTCCAAGCACATATCCAGATATTTCTCAGTCAATGAGCATTTAATCAAGTATAGTGCTAGGCACTAGAGGTTACAAAGACAGAAATGAAACAGGTTTTGCCCTCCAGGAGCTTATATTTTATCAGGAGGACACAATATGTTACATATATAAAATACAAAAGATAGCATAGAGGTAGGGAATGGACCTACAATTTCATTGGTATGAGGAACTTTGCAGTGAGGAAGTTCTCTCTGCTACTCCAGGCCAGTACCTTCTCTATAGCTCATATGCTTAGAGATTTGCACAGAGTACTGAGTATCTTTTTTTTTTTTGGAGAGGGGGAGGCAGGGCAATTGGGGTTAAGTAACTTGCCGAAGGTCACATGGCTAGTTTTTGTGTTAATTGTCTGGGTTCAAATTTGAACTCAGGTCCTCCTGACTCCAAGGCCAGTGCTCTATTCACTCTATTCACCCCCTAGCTGCCCCTATTGAGTGTTTTAAGTGCTTGCTTAGGGTTATAAAAACTGGCATGTATAGAGGCAGGACCTGAACCCAGGTCTTCCCAACTTTGGGGCCAGCTCTTTATTCATTATACCAGGCTTCTTTCTGCATAAAAACAGAACATATACAACATTTTTTAAAAGTCCCAGAGTTGGGGACTGAGCCTGGGTTTTGAGATTCCAAATTTGGTTCTTTCTTTAGCACTTTGTTAAAAGGAGACAATGGATATATGGAAATAATCTACAAAATAAACAAGAGGGATAGAAACTGGGACTTTGATTTCATTGGTATGGGGAATTTCCTTTACCAGCATAGGTCAGTGCCTTCTCTTCAGCTTACAGTTTTAAAGAGTTGTCTAGACCACTGAGAGGTTAAATGACTTGACCAGGGTCATCTGAGAGCATTGTCATGGCAGCCAAGGGAAGAGAGGGTATCCATAAGGAGGGAATTGACAGCAATCTTAAATGCCACCGAATGGTCAAGGAGAGTAAAAACTTGAGAAAATAACATTGGGCTTGACAAGTGGGAGGTCATGGGTGTCCTTGAAGTGAGGAGTCATCTATAAAATAAGAACAGTGCCCTTTCTGCCTTTCAGTTGCTCTTGTGAAGATTAGTAATAGTAATAGCATGTGTCTGTAGCACTTTAAGACTTACGAAATGCTTACCTGCTATGAGATAGTGCAAGTAATATTTGCATTTTATGTTAGAAAACTAAAGCCCAGAGAAACAGCAGCATGTGACAATGAACACCAACCCAGCAATACCGTCATTAGGTCTGTTTCCCAAGGGGATCAGAGAAAAAGGAAAAGAACCTATATGTCCTAAAAATATTTATAGCAGCTCTCTTTGTGGTGACAAAGAGCTGGAAATTGCAGGGATGCCCATCAGTTGGCTAAACAAATTGTGGTGAATGGTTGTGATGGAATATTGCTGTGCTGTAAGAAATAATGAGCAGGATGGTTTCAGAGTGAAACAGACACAATCAAGAGACTGTTGCCTGCGGTAACAGCAATGTTGTTTGAAGAACAATACTCTGAATGACTAAGAGCTATTCTGTGCTATATGATCATTTAAATCAGCTACAAAGGACTTAGGAAGGAAAGTGCAGTCCACCTCCAGAGAAAGAACTGATGTATGGCGGTATGTGTTGTATGGTTGCAGATAGATACAGATGTAGATATCTATAAATATCTATATGAGAAGTTGGCCTTCTACTGCGAGGTTGGGAGGGAGAGAGATAACCCAGAACTTAAAATATAACAAAAAATAAAATGAATGAAAAATAGAACAAAACCCAAACCACCACTGCCTCTGGAATCATGGCATGTGGGCTCAATTTCTTCTGATTATGTTCATCTGAATGATCTTAGTCCAAGCGTTTAACCTCCAGGGACCCCATTTTCTTCATTTGTAAAATGAAGGCATTGGGCCAGTCTCCAAGGTCCCTACTAACCCTAGATCTGTGATCCTACTACACAGAGATAAAGTCCCTCACTCACTGTTACACATCTAGGGAAGTGTCAGAGCCAGTGTTCCAGACTAGGTCTCCCGATACCACCCCAATAATCTTTCCATGAAGCCATTCTTCCTTTCTAAGCAAATGAAATAATGTATGTAAAATTGCTTTGAAAAGTAGAAAGTGCCTTACACTTGTTAGAACCTCTCATAGACATAGGAAGAATTTCATGCCTGTCTTGTCTGTTCTCTCTCTTCTCTTCTCCCCCACCTTTCCCACCAGCTCTCCCTCAGGCTTCCTCCCTCTGGGTTTCTGAGCAGTCGAGATGGAGAACTCCTCAGCAGCTTCAGCCTCCTCTGAGGCGGGGAGCAGCCGTTCTCAGGAGATTGAGGAGCTGGAGCGCTTCATAGACAGCTATGTGCTCGAGTACCAGGTGCAGGGGCTCCTGACTGACAAGACGGAGGGAGATGGGGAGAGTGAGAAGACGCAGTCCAACATCTCCCAGGTGAGGCAACCCTCAGCAGCAACATGGTCTGCTTTCCTATACTGATGGTTCTTGGGATTTAAAATGTAAGAAGGGGGGCAGCTAAATGTAAGAAGGTGGTGCAGTGAATAGAACACTGGCCCTGGAGTCAGGAGGACCTGAGTTCAAATCCAAGCTCAGACACTTACTTAACACTTACTAGCCGTGTGACCCTGGGCAGTCACTTAACCCCAATTGCCCTGCCTTCCGCCCTCCAAAAAAAAGCAAAAATAAAATAAAATTTAGGAAGGAGGTAGGACAGGGGGCAGACATCACAATGAGCTCAATGGCCATGTCATGTATTTATCACAGTGAGATCTTATTGGTTCTTGGAGTGGTTCCTGAGAACGTTTCAGAGGGTCCTTGATGCCAAAATTATTTTTACAATTATACTAATTATAATAGTATATTACTGATAGGTAGTTATAAATTACCATATTAACTAATTAATTAACAACTAATGCTAATTTTTCTAATAAAATATTCTTCCATTTCCCAATTACATAACTATGTAAGGCCAGATTTTTTTTCATATGTTCAACCAAAACAATATATCAAAACAGATTAAATGCAGAAGCAGGTAGAAGAATGCAACTATTTTCTATTCAATCAGACATTAAAAGAGATTTGCAAAAAAGAGAGAGAGAGTAAAGTGGTCCTGATATGAGACCACAAAGTTTTGAAAACCACTGCTGCTCTAGATAATGTATGTTAATGGAACAGCACTATGTGGAGCAGCAGAAGCCCCTTCCATTTATTTACCATGTAAAGCAGTCAGAGAAGCCATGTTCACATGCTTCCCCTGTCCTGCTCCTCCCCCACAACCTCCCATGCCTTCTTACTCTTTCCCAACTCTAGCCTGGGCTTGGTAACATAACCAGTTGGGCTGGTGGAGGGGAAGAGGCCATTGACAAGCCTCAAAGTGAATGATGGCTATTAGGTGGTGCATTATAAACATACCTTAATGTAAATCAGACCTGATAATAAGGAGATGGATGCAATGAAAAGTCAGCATATAGGACCCATGATCCCAGAAAGAAAGAGTTGAATCTGGGTTCATCCTCTAGGGTTGGGGATTCCTAACCATTTCTGTATTGTGGACCCCACTGGCAGTCTGATAAAACCCCTTCCCAGAATGTTTTTAGATGCAAAAAATAAAATATATAGCATTGCCAAGAAAATTAATTATATTAAGATACACAGCATTCCAGATACAAAGTGATTAAAAAATCACAGTATAGGGAGCGGCTAGGTGGCACAGTGAATAAAGCACTGGCCCTGGTGTCAGGAGGATCTGAGTTCAAATCCATCCCAAGACACTTAACACTTACTAGCTGTATGACCTTGGGCAAGTCACTTATCGCCAATTGCCCTGCCTTCCCTCTCCAAAAAGCAAAACAAACATATAAATAAGTAAATTACAGTATTTTTAAAAGACAAGTTCATTGATCCTGAGAAGCTCTTCTCTGGAAAATCTGGGCATCTTGGACCCTGGGTGTCAAATAGGCAAGATCTCTGTGAGATACAGTTTAATGTTAAGAACATGGACTAGTATTCAAGGATTTTCTTTCTGGCTCTGCAGAGTAACTGGTTTGTGACATTAGACAAAGCATTTACCTTCTCCAGTACTTAGCTTCCTTATCTGTCAAATGAGAATGGTAATACATTTTCTACTGATTTCACAGTATTTTTGTAAGCATAAGAGGGTATTATAAACCAGTCAATTATTGAGTGCCTGCTGTGTACAAAGTACTCACTGTATTGCCTAGTACCTTGTCCATAGTATGCTTTATAAATGTTTGTTGAATTATTTTAAAGTAATTTAAAATACGTGTGTGTGTGTATATATGTAAATATATATCTATATGTGTGTAATATATATGCACACATACATATATTGTGTATAGATGGATGGATGGATAGATAGACAGACAGTTGTTAATGTTTAGTCGTTTCTGGTATAAACAGTGCTTAGTGCTATCATTCACCTCGAGGCTTGGCCATGGCCTCCTCTCCTTCACACATATACCCCCCCACCCCTGCCAAGGTTGTAAAAAGTTGCCCACCCTGACTCTTTGTGACCTCATTTGGGGTTTTTTGTTTTGGGGGGAGGGGGAAAAATGACTGCAGTGTTTTGCCATTTCCTTCTCCAGCTCATTTGGTTAAATGCCTTGCCCAGGGTCACATAACCAGTAAGTGTCTGAGGTCAAATTTGAACTCAGGAAGATGAGTCTTCCTGACTCTAGACCCTGAGCTCTATGCACTATGGCACCACCTACCTGCCGTGTGTGTGTGTGTGTGTGTGTGTGTGTGTGCGTGTGTGTGTATACACATACACATATACACATGTATATCTCAAAAGCATTTACTTTAAATATAGGACAATGAGATTTGGGGGTTTTTTGTTTAGTTACTTAGAAACCCTTGGATTTTAGCCCTGTTGGGCTCTTAGAGTAGTTCCATTCACATGCTTATGTGAACCCTTAGCTAAGCAGCTATTCCAATCTTCCTCCTACTGCCTCTTCTCAAGAAAAATCCAAGGAAAATACAAAACAGGTCTAGGGTTCCCATATTGCCTCAAAAATGAAAACTGTTCCCCCCCCAGCACGCGTCATCCCTTAATTTCACAAAGGACATTCTTTTCTTTATAGGGGCTGTGTCTGAGGGAAGGGAATGGGAGAGGATTTGGATATTTGTGTTTGTTTCAACCAGGGGTGGGGAACTTGTGGCCTCAAGGCTGCAGGTTCTCCACCTCCGGTCTAAACTCTCTTCAGCAACCATAGACTTTTCTCACAGGTTAATGTATATTGCTGTTCTCTACAGCATGGCCTAATCATCTCAACGTTTCTCTCCCTCCCCCATCTCTATCCAAAGGCTCACTGAGTTCTGCCATTTGTTTTCCTTCCTCTGAGAGAACTCAAAGAATGTATAAACTTCCAGGAATGCTGCTCGAAGCTGGAGCTGCCATGCTTTCTGTGCCCTCTTTCAGACAGGACGCAGGCTCTTCTCAGCATTTCCCTCTGGAGTTTGCCGGGCTTGCCTAATGTCCCGTAGGCAGTAACAGCAGAGCCCAAGCTCACTCATTCTCCATCCAGGGCTTTTTCCAGGGCACCATACTGGCATTTTAATGAGAGGTCAAAGGAATCGCAGAATTTTAGGATGATTAAAGAGATTTCCTGGGTTATTTAGTTCATCCCCCACTCAGAAGAGAGCTATCTCAAACCCCAGACGTGGCCATCCAGGGGCTTCTTAAAGCTTTTCCATTCGCAGACCCCTTCAGCACTGCTGAAACAGTGGGTTGGGACCCTACGTGGGGCTGTGCTTGAAGACTGCTGGTGAGGAGGACTCTTCCCTCTAGAGGCAGCCCATTACAGTTTTAAATGTTGTGACGTCTTTCCTCATGTCAAGCCTAAGTGAGTCTTTTTGCACTTTCTGTTTCTTCGTCTCAGTTCTGTCATCTGGAATAAAACACATCGAGTTCCTTTTGCAAATGGCAGCCCTTCGGCTGCTTGAATATAGGTGCAGTATATTGTGTTTTAGTCTTGTCCAAGCTGAGACCCTTCTCCAACTGCCCTGAGGATGGCATAGACTAGAAGCCCTGCACCATTCCGCCTGCTCTCTTCTCAGTGCTGCCCAGTTTATCAGTGTCCTTCTTAAGCTGTGCTCCTAGGAAGAAGCTACACAGTACAGTTTACGTCTTTGTGGTCTTGGAAGCTGTGCCTCTTTAAATGAGTAAGCTAAGGGGCAATTAGATTGCTTGGAAGATATAACACTGGCCCTGGAGTCAGGGTGACCTGAGTTCAAATTCAGCCTCAGATACTTACCAGCTTTGTGACCCTGGGCAAGTCACTTAACCCCAACGGCTTCAAATAAATAAATGAGTCAGCTAGGCGGCTCAGTGAAGACCTGAATTCAGACATGACTTGCTGGGGCAGCTAGGTGGTACAGAGTATGGAGCATCAGACCTGGATTCAGGAAGTCCTGAGTTCAGATCCAGCCTCAGACACTTTCTAACTCTGTTAGCCTGGGTAAGTCATTTAACCCTATTTGCCTCAGTTTCCTCATCTGCAAAATGAGTGGGAAAAGGAAATGGCAAACCAATCCAAGGGTCACCCTGCATGACCCTAAACAAGTCATTCGACCTGTCTGCCTCAGCTTCTTCACCTATAAAATTGGGATAATAATAGCACCTGCCTCCCACAGTTGTTGTGAGGATTAAGTGAGGTAATATTTGTAAAGAGTACCATGCCTGAGGGGCGGCTAGGTGGCACAGAGAATAGATCACCGGCCCTGGAGTCAGGAGGACCTGAGTTCAAATCCGGCCTCAGATACGTGACATAACTAGCCGTGTGACCTTGGGCAAGTCACTTAACCCCAATTGCCATCCCCCCCCAAAAGAGTGCCATGCCTGGCACATAGTAGGCACTATGTAAAGGCTATTGTTATTCAGCTGTTTTCAGTCATTTCCGACTCTTCATGACTCTATTTGGGTTTTTCTTTGTAAAGTTACTGGAGTGTTTTGCCATTTCCTTCTCCAGCTATTAATAATAATAATGCTACCTAAGATCATAGTAGGACATTTGCCTGCTGTGTCACACTGTTGACTCATGCTAATTCTCTAAGATACCAGAACTTTCTCAAACAAGCCACAGTCTAACTGTGTTTTCTTAATCTTGAATCTAAAGTTGATTTTTTGGACCTAAGGACAAGACTTTACATTTATGCCTGTTGATTTTCTTATTAGATCTAGCCCCTCATTCCAGCCCATCAAGACCTTTTTTGGATTCTGATTTTGTCATCCAGTGTGTCAGTTCTCTTGGTTCTGAGGCCTCTGAACATTGGATAAGCATGCCATCTATGATTTCATCCAAGACCATTGATTAAAAATGTTTTTAAAAATATTACTGGACCAGGAACTATTCCCCCAGAGAAATCTACTGGACACTTTCTTCCAAAATGATATTAAACCCTTTGTGACCCAACCATTTAATTGTTAATGTCCTTTAGTCTCCATCCCCCCATCTTTTCCTCAAGAATTGCATGTGCAATTTTGTCAAATACTTTACTGTGAAATGCTTTGCATTAACTTTAGCATTTCTTTGATCTACCAGTTGAGTGACTAGAGAGTAGGAATCCATGACTTCCAAAGGCAGCCCATGACAATTTTAAGTAGTTCTAATCGCTAGAAAGTTTTTCCTACATGAAACCTTTTTTGCAGTTTCTGTCTATTCCTTGTTCTATATCTGTCATCTGGAGCAAATGCATTTCTTTGATCTACTAGTTTAGAAACCCTGTCAGAAAAGGAAAAAGGGTTAATTTGGTATGTCCTGTTCTTACTGAAGCCTCTTGGACATCATTGCTTCCTTTTCTCCATGTTCTGGGACCATCTTTTAAATATAATCCATTCTAGAATTTTGCCAGAAATCCCAAGTTAAGCTAGAGTTTTCTATCTCTGTTTTCTTCTCTTTTCTTCCCTTATTTTGAAAATCAGGAAAATATTTTTACTTTCCCCATTCCTTCAGGACTTCTCCCACTCTCCACAATGATTCAAGGATTACTGATGGTACCTTAGCAATCACATCTACTGGTTTTTTCAGTGGCTAAAGATGTAATTCAAAACATGAGGTGTGGGGCAGCTAGGTGCCTCAGTGAATAGAGTGCCAGCCCTGGAGTCAGGAGGACCTGAGTTCAAATCCGGCCTCAGACACTTAACACAAAAAATTAGCCATGTGACCTTGGGCAAGTCACTTAACCCCAATTGCTCTACCTTCCCCCCTCCAAAAAAAGTAAAACAAAACAAAACAAAAAAACAGAACGTGAGGCAAAATTTGGGACACCAGAAGAGGAGAGAATGCAGAAAGGAAAGTGATTTTGAACAGTCATTCGAGGATAGAAATAGGTCCCTGAGGTAAATAGAGAACACACAGAGAGTAGATTTTTTTGATGGTGAGGAGTGTGTCTTTCTGCTTAATATGTGAGTTTAATCCATGCTAACTCTAGAGATAAGTGAAGGGAATTTTCCCACTCCCTGTCTCCAATGCAAAGCTTGGTGATTTTCCAGCTTGGTCTTTTTAGAAAGATCATCAAACATTTTTTCTCCAAAGGAGTTCTGTAATTTCACAGAATTTGAGGGTTGGAAGGGATCTCAGAGGTCAAGTCCAATAGATAGATAGTCTCTCCCTTCCTTAAGAAAAGAAAGAATTCCTTCTTTCTATTATACCAGAAAAATGATCATTCTGCCTCTGTCTGAAAATTTTTTTAATTCAATTTTTATTTTCTCACCTAACAAACATTCATTGAAATGAGCATTTGCCTATACATAATAGAACAGTTAAAAAAAAAAGATTATTACACAAAATTACAGGTCTTTTTTATGTACATCTAGCTTTTTATTTTTTATTTTTTGGTAGGCTCTTAGGTGGCACAATGGATAAAATGTTGGAAGTCAGGAAGACCTGATTTCAAGTTTGACCTCAGACACTTACTAGCTGTGTGACCCTGGGAGAGTTGCCAAAGGGTCTTGCCAAATTATGTCCGGGGGTAGGGGTGGGGGGCTCCCCGCTTTTTCCTTGATTCAGAGCCTTCTACATGCTCCAGGCCCAGTGTTTCTGGAAAATATGGCAACTCAAAAAGACAAATTCAGGGGACCTTAAGATTCCTTACCAGCATCAACTTCCTTAGCTATAAAATGGGGATAATAGCACCTACCTCCCAGGGTTGTTATATATATACACTAAGTTAGTATTTTGTAAAGTTTTTTTTGCAAACCCCAAAGAACTATTATTATTATTTTCTTATAATAATCTCAATCTGTAGTTTTCAGAGCTAACTTGCTTGTTTGGATTTTGTTTTGTTCTTATCTTGACATTTTAAGAGAAAGGTACCTTAATGACTCTCTCTCTTTTTTCTTTTTTTATTTTTACTATATTCCTATCCCCCCCTTGCACTTCCGCTACCACCCCCTTGGAAAAAAAGAAAAAACCAAAGCCTTTGTAACACATGTGCGTGGTCAAATTCCTACATTGTAATGTCTGCAAATTTCTGTCTCATCTGCATCTTGAATCCATCTCCTGTCTGTCCAGCTGAAGATCTTCTATGAGAAGACGAAGCCCAGCACTGAGGGAGGCAGCCCCTTGTACCTGTATCTGCCTCTTTCTCTCCTCTGCCACTGCTGCCACCATGGTTCAGTCCCTCACAACTCAGGCCTGGACTATTGCAGCAGCTTCTGCTGGGTCGCCCTGCTTCGAGCATTTCTCTACTCTAATCTAGTCTCCACTGATCTGTGAAATTGATCTTCCTAAAGTGAATGTCTGATCATGTCAGTCTTCTATTTAATAAACTCCAGTGGTTCCCTGTTGCCTCCAGGATCAAATATGAAATTCTTTGTTTGGTTCTTAAAGCCCTGCACAACCTGACCCCTTCCAGCCTTTTCTTCCTCCTTCTACCTTCCTTCCCTGCATATATTCATTCTGTGATCCAGTAACACCGACCTTCTCATTCTTTGAAGGCAAAGTTCCGTCCCCTCACTCGGGACACTTCCACTGACTCTTCCACGCTTTAGATTCTCTCCTTTGTTTCCATCTCCTGGCTCCCCTGGCTTCCTTCAAATTTCAGCCCACATCCCGCCTTCTGTAAGAAGCCTTTCCTAATCATCCTTAATGGTGTCTTCCCTCTGAGATTACTTCCACATTATTCTACAATTTCTTTGTTTGCACATCACCCTCGCGACCAACAGCATCATGCATCTGTAAGCTGGTTGACAGGGTGTGGGGGTCTCTTCTGAATTGTATATACATGTAGGTGGGCTTGAAGTGAGTTTGTGTTCCGCAGAGTTAGCAGGAGTGGTCATTTATTTCAATTCCTCAGAAAAGGCACATTTTCACCTCTAGGGTCCTCCCTTTATTAATTATACCTTAGTAGATTCATAAATGGCTATAGTCAGAAAAAAAAATTCACCTAAAGGCCAGCCTTTTGATGATGAGCCTCTTTGAACTGAGGTGGGCTGGTCTTGGCTCACATGTACCTGAAGTCTTTCCAGCTTCCTAGGATCTCCCTGGGCCTGTGTTTTTCCAGCATGGCCTTTGAGAATCCAAGGTGAATCCACGATGGGGCATCAGAGATCTGTGTGACAGAATGGCTACTATTCAGCATAATCCAAGAGCATACTTCTACTCCCCACGTCCCTATTAGATATGGAGAGCCAAAATCTTTCAGACTGGCAAAGATATGGTTAATTCAGAAACCCATTTGCCTACCTAGTGAGTGTTTTCTGATGTTAGAATTTACGCTGGCTGTCCTAGAACCTCTCTTACCATTGATGTTGAACAGAATGGAATGGATTCCTGTTGAGACACAAAGCAAATTTTTCTTCTACTGCTCCTAGATTTTTTTGAAGAATGCTCTCTTCAGGGGTGGCTAGGTGGCGCAGCGAATAGAGCACCAGTCCTAGAGTCAGGAGGACCTGAGTTCAAATCCGGCCTCAGACACAACACAAAAAACTAGCCGTGTGACCTTGGGCCAGTCATTTAACCCCAGTTGCCCTCCAAAAAGCAAAAAAGAAAAAGAATGCTCTCTTCAGTCTCTTGCTTCTTATTGGGGGAGATATTCTCCTTGGGCAGTTAAATCTTGCATGGGTTTCTAAGGAGGGAGACAATTTGGTGTGACCCTGGCCAAAACTTATTTGCCTCAGGCAATTTCCAAATGATTATTTAGACGGGTCATCAATGGAAAGCATTTCCACACTGGGACTTGCCTACAATAATAAAAATCAGGGCCCGAGATATAAATGTGGTTTATTCATTTCTTGAATACATACTGCTTAGAGGTGGCCCATTAATGAGGTTGAGATGAGGAAATCTGGAATCAAGCACTTGCTGGAGATAGATAACGCATACTTAGAAAATCAAGTTGTTTTTCCTTGAAAAAACCCCTACCGGTAGTGAGGAAGGGTTTCTAGTTGTAATGTCCCAATGAAGATGTAACGGCAGAACCTGACCTTATGGGTGCAGAGAACGTGGATGTCATGAGTAGACAGGGCCAGGTGAGCCCCCTGTGGTGTGACTCTGATCCCGTCTTCTCCCTCACAGTGGCCTGTGGATTGCAATGACCAGTTGGATGGCACTTGTTCATCCTCCCAAGGGAGAGGCCCCTCTCAACAGGTAAGGAGAAATCTCTTTTGCTTGGGTCAGCATCTGCTCCCTGTCTGGTGCATTTTGCCTGCCCTTGAGTGGACCGGCTGCTGAGGGTGGTTCTCTTGGAGGACTTCTCATCAGGCCAGCAAAGCCTTTGTTGACGACCCCTCATCTCTTCTTCTCAACATTCATAGGATGTGAGTCAGAAGGGGCCTTTGAAATCGTTTTATAGATGAGGCAGCAATGGGACTCCAGAAAGGCTGGTGATTTGCCCATGTCACAGAAAGTCCTTGACTGGAAATGAAGCCAGACCTTTTGACTTCCTCATCCAATACTGTTAGCCCCTCTTACTTATCACTCACTGTCTCATACTGTTAATAAACTTTTGAAGTAACCACAAGAGTATTATGCATATTGACCGCACATGTATATAGCTGAAATTGAAATGCTTCCCTTCTCAATGAGAGGTCTGGGGAGGTCGGGAGAGAATTTGGAGCTTGGAATTTTAAAAAGACGAATGTTAAAATTGTTTTTGCATGTAATTCAGGGAAAATAAAATATTAAACATTGGAAAAGAAAAAAAAAACCTAAGTAGATGTATCTTTAAAAAAAAGAGGTTTACACATTGAATAGTGAACTAAAGGACGTTTAAAGAGACTTCCAACCATCAGATCTGTGATTGTAGCTTCCCGACCGTCAGATGTTGTGTGATGCAGACATTAAGGTTATGTTGTGGTTAGACTGCTAAATCCAGAGTCAGGAAGACCTAAATTCCCATGTGGCCTAAGACACTAACTGTGCAATCCTGGGCTTAGCCTCTGTCTTCTCCAGTTTCCTTATGTATAAAATAAGGGTGATAACAATAATGCTTACCTTCCAGGGTGGTGAAGATGAATGGAATAATATTCATGGAGCGCTAAATAAACGTTAGTTATTGTGATGATTGCTCCTCGCCCGTGCTTACATTGTCCTGGGCGTGCCAGAAGTTCTCAATATGCAGTTGATCAATGGATTGTAGCGGTTCCTTTTGTTTGTGTTCCATATGTGTGTATATATACATTTATTAAGTCTTTTTTTGATCATGTCTGATTCTTTGTGACCCCATTGAGGTTTTCTTGGAAAAGATAATGGGATGGCTTGCCCTTTTCCTTCTCCATCTCTTTTAATAGAGGAGGAAACTGAGGCCAACAGGGTTAAGTGCCTTGACCAGGGTCCCACAGCTAATTAAATGTCTGAGGCCAAATTTGAACTCACCAAGATGAGTCTTGCTGATCCCAGCCCCAGCCCTCTATGCACTGCTATATGTGTGTGCACGTGTATGTGTACATGTATATGTGTATACACATACACAACATACATGTATCTCTTGTATGCTTACATACGTACATACATGTGTTGTATATTTATGTTTGTATACACACACCTATCAGAAAGCACTCTGTAACTACGCACATACTTCCTCACCAGATAGAATATAATTTCCTTGATTGAGGGAAGGAATTATTTAACTTTTGTCTTTGTCTTCCAGCACCTAGTATAGTGATAGGCACACAATAGGTACTTAATAAATGCTTATTGAATTGTTTGATTCATTCTATTAAAGGCCCCTTGACCCTGAAACAAGAGAATGGGCTTAAAATTGGGAAAGTAAGAATCAGCCTGGAAATTTTAAGCAAGGAGACCAGAGAGCTCTTTGATTTGGAAACATGGCAGCTAGACCCAATGAGTGCTTGATAATAGACATTTAAAATATTATAGTCATCATCAAGAGGCAGCTTGGCATTGTAGATAGAGACCCAGCCTTAGAGTCAGGAAAATAGGGTTCCAACCCTGTCTCTGATACATACATAGGAGCTGTGTGACCTGGGCAGATTCACTTCACCCCTTGTGGTCCTCCTGCCTGCTTCTCTGACACTCTTAGGTTGCTTTCAGTCATGTAGCTGCATTAGGAAAGTAGTTTTGAGTGAGTGAGAGAGAGAGAAAGAGAATGTGTGTGTGTGTGTGTGTGTCTGTGTGTGTGTGTGTGAGTGAGACAGACAGATGGAGAGAGAGATCACTTTCGTCATCAGAGAGATCTCATAGCCTTTCCTGGTATTCAGGACTATTTACCCACTTTGGTGGCTTTTCTCAGGGCTGCTAGTTGGACATTAGTTCTGGAAACTCAATTGTTAAATCGTCAGGGGGATCATTTAAAACCTCACAAATAGGCAAATGTTACAAATCAGGGCAGGATTTGTTGTTTTGTTGATTGTCTAGACGTAAGAAAGTGATAGAGAAAATATTAAGGCATATTAAATTTATAACTGTGTTATTGGGCACATTTATTTTTTCTGGAGAGCCAATTGTTAAACATTTACTGCCTCCTTGCTGCTTTCCTATTTCCCTTGATTTGATTAACCCTTGGGCGTTGCCCTACCCCCTTTCAAAGTATTCAAATTCAGAGATTTGGAAGGAACCCTACAAACCACAGAAATCATCTCATCACAGGAATGACAGACTTATAGAAGGGACCTTAGCTGTTTTCTAGCCCGAACTCTTCATTTTATAGATGAGGAAGGGGACATAACTTGTCTGAGGTTACACAGGTATTATGAAAGACAGAATTTGAACCCAGGTCCTTTGGTCCTATGATCAAAGTTCTTTTCCAAAGAGCTTAGGTAAATTGCTTCAGGTTACAAGTAGCATGTGGCTGTGCCGGAATTTGAATACAGAGCTTCTGATTTCAGACATAATACTTTTGGCTTTATTATAAATATCGTCTCTTGTCCTATTACTTTTACTTTGAACCCTGACCTGTAAGTTCTGGGTGCTATTTTATCCCAGGTCTGCCCACCTGGGGTTCCAAAGGCCAGTTATTATGGACGAAAGGCCAGCGATGAACTTTTTTCTGGGTCTTTGAGAGGTGGGATGGGGGTTGGATGACTCGGCAGGATTTGTAGCTATTTGGAAACAGAAGGGTTATAAGATAGAATGACCTCAGAACAAGAAATAAGTAGGAAAGACTGTGGAGATCCCTCTTTGTCACACGGAAATTATTACTTGCTACATTGCCTAGACTTGGAGGCATAGAGTGAGAGGGTGACAAGAATCCTTGAGAAGCTGGTTTAGTCTGCCTCCCTCTAGGAAACTGCTGATTCATTGGAGCCTTAAGATTCCTGAGGCATTGTGTGTGCAGTGTTTAAAAAGGACAATCAGATTTAAAGGCGTGATTACAGGAAAATCATAAACTTGGGAAGAAACATGATGAATGGAGAATAAACACAATTCACAGAGATGGAATAAGCCTGCCCTCCACAACACATTTTTAAAAATAGTCACAGTTGCTTATAGTAACCCATTCACAATGAGTTACTACCTTAAATTCAGTGCCTCATCACAGGGCATACTTTGTTTCTGTGACTAATGATTTCGGGGTTTCTGAGAATTGTTGGGAGCTTGGCACTGATTTCTCTGAAAGCACAGGGTGAGGAGAAAAGCTGCAGAGAAGGAAGGCTTTAATTAAAGGGCTGAGCTCCGATGAAATGGAAAAAGGAATCAGAATCCCTCATTTCCTTTGAAGCCATAGATTCGTCTTTGGATATACCCTCTATAATGAAAGAAGGTTTTCAGATTACATCTCCCAACTCCAGGCATTTTCCTCTCACCCTCCTCATCTCCCTTTCTTTGCTTTCCTGGCTTCCTTCAGGTCTCAGGTAGTCTTACTACCTTCTATAGGAAGCCTTTCCCAGTTCTCCTTAATCTTAGTGCTTTTCCTCTGAGATTTTCTTCTGTGTCTCCTGTGAATCTTGTTTGTATATAGCTGTTTGTATGCTATTTTTTCCTTTAGAATGCAAGTTTCTTGAAATCAGGGACTTTTTTTTTTTAAATCCCAGGCACTTAAATGCAAAGAGCCTGCCTCAATCTGTACTTGGAGTTATCTATTCTCTCTGGAGGTGGAGAGCATGCTAGCTTATTCTTTAGACAAGTTCATGGTTGACTCACTGGCCAGTCAAGCCCAGCCCAGCCCAAACTGAGGAGATTAACTCACCCAGAAATCATAGAATTTTTGAGTTCAGAGACCTTGGTGGTTATCAAGTTCAGCCACCCCTCCTGGGCATGTCTTTAGGTTTTTGCTTGTGCTGCAGTCTCTGTTAGGAATGCCTTCCATACACTAGGATCATCTAAAAACGGGCCCTTTCACCAAACTTTCCCTGGTTCCTTGATACTATATTATAGGACCCTTTTCTGAACTCATACAGCACTTAAAAATTTGAACCACAAAATTATAGCCCTTGCAATGTGATGTTTTTTGTTTTTCAGTTCTCTGATTATTGCTTCTCTAGTCAGGGAAGAGAGACAGCCTTGCTTCTCAGCATCCCCTTAGCATTCATGTATTCATTCATTCATTCATTCATTCACTCATTCACTCATTCACCTGGACTTGTTGACGCTCGGTTTTGTCCTCTTGTTATTTCTGGGGAGTCTGCTTTCCCCAGCAATTAAATTCATAGAGTCTGTAGTTTAGAGACAACAGACTGATTTTATTCCTGCAAAAGTTTTTCAGTTTCATGTAATTGAAATGATCCATCTTATTTAGTCCCTTTTCCTAACCATAGCTGTGAACGGTCCCTGATCTGGAGCTTTTCTATTTGTTTTGAATGGTGTGACCCTTTATATTCAGGTGATGTGTCCAGTTGGAGCTTATCATAGTACATGATGTCACATGTTAATCTAAACCTAATTTTTACCAAGCTGTTTTTCAACCCTCAGCAGTTATGGTCAAATAGAAAGTTTTCCACAATTAATTTAGGTTTTTAATTTTTAACAAAATAGGTTGTTTGATGCCTGCTTTAGAATAAAATTTGAGACCTGGAAGTGCTAATCCTCCTTTTATTTCTGTTTGCTTTTCATTATTTTCCTTGAGATTCTAGATATTTTTTTCCTCCAAATGAATTTTGCTATTATTTTGTCTAGTTCTTTAACTACCTGTATTGCCAAGGCAATATTCACAGCATGAATACGCCAGCATAGTTCTGAATCACAAAATATAACAGACTCTCCTAGAGAAGACAGAAGCAAAACATTTATTCAGACACCAGAAAGCTGAATCCCAATACCAGAAAACCGAATCCATCATAACAACAAAGAAGTTGATATACCTTATCACTGCAGGAAACAATATCATCCCAAAACCTCCCCCCCCCCCCACTCTGCTGCTGCCCTTCTGGAGTATATATTGAATAAGGGAAGTGACGTGGTCAAACTAGCTAGTACTTTAGGAAGATCTCTTCTATAGCTGAGTCATCACTCAGATGGACTGGAGTGGGGAGAAAATTGGGTCAAGGAGACCAACCAACAAGCTATTGCAATAGTCCAGGTGTCATATAAGGACCTGTATCAGGGTGGTGGCTACATCAGAGGAGAAAAGGGGGAGTATTCTAGAGATGACATGAAAGTAGCTGAGGCAGGACTTTGCAAGAGATTGGATATTGGAGGAGTGAAAATGAGGGAGAAGTTGAGAGTGACACCTATATTTGAAGCCTGGGTGACCAGTGGATGGTGGTATCCTTGACAGTGATAGGGAAGTTTGAGAGTAGGGTGGGCGTAGGGGTGGGGAGAAAGGTAATAAATTACATTTTGGACATGTTGGGTTTAAGATGTCTATGAGATATCAGTTTGAAAAAGCAGTTGGAGATGCTTGATTCGAGGTCAGCAGAAAAATGAGAGCTGAACACATGCATCTGCATAGAGAATGATAGTTAAAACCATGGGGGGCTGATGAGATCACCTAGGGAAGTTATATAGAAGGACTGAGCCTTGGGGGACACCCTTCGCTATACATATGAATGCTTCTCCAGACACCTGGCCCTCAGCCTTAGCCTCTTCCCATGAACCCTACCTTTACTGTACCTCAGACACTGACAGAAATGGATACGTCTTAAAGTTCACCATCATCCATAGCTGTTCTACTACCATCATCCTGAACTTAGATGTTCCCTTTTCTGATCAAACCTCCAGTCCCCATTTCCACCCCAGTCTCATCCCTCCTAAATCTATTTTTCATTCTCACCACAATCTCTGGTCCCTCCATAGCTTTCATCTTTTTCCAGTTTGTCACCTTTGCTTTGGCTTTACTTTCTTCCCTTCAAAATCTTGACCTTATGTCCTGACCCTCATCCTCTGCCAAATTGTAACTCTGGGTCTTAACTTTTTTTTGCTTTTTGGAGAGGGGAAGGCAGGGCAATTGAGTTAAGTGACTTGCCCAAGGTCACACGGCTAGTAAGTGTTAAGTTTCTGAGGCCTGATTTGAACTCAGGTCCTCCTGACTCCAGGGCTGGTGCTCTATTCACTGCGCCACCTAGCTGCACCCACAATCACTTTTTTTTAGAGTCTAATCTTCTAAATGCAACCTGAAAAAGCTACATGATCCAGCCAGTGAGATCCATTACAAGTTTATGCTATCTAGTCTCAGCTGAGTCCTCATTGTTGTATAATAGTACTCATTCCTCCTAATTGACTGAGTCACGATCTCTAGAAGGGCTCTTTAGAACCCTTTCTCTCCCTTCCTCAGGACCCTTGCACCCCTTCCTTTTCTCTCTGGCAGTCTTGGTTCTGCTCCTTCCTATCTGACCTCCCCTTTTTGCCTTCCTCTGTTGGATGTCACCTCGCTCCCATCCACCGAGCTTACCTCCAGGACTATGCCAGGTCACATTTCTGTCTTCACTTGATCTCCTGGTAACCTCCTCAGCTCTGACAACATTACTGGTCTTCTATCATTTCTGCTCAGGTGGCTCCCAGATCTGCATTTTGCTCCTAAAACTTCATTCATCCATCACCAACTGCCTTTTGGCCACCTCCACACGGGTGCTCCAGAGGAATGTCACATTCAGTATGTCTAAAATAGAACTAATTAATTATCTTTTCTTTTCAATCCACTCTTCTAAAATTCCTTTTAAAAGTCCCTTCTGCCAGGCACTCAGATTTGCATTCTGGAGTACATCCTTCTTACACTCCCTTACTCACTATATCCAATCAGTAGCCAAACCTTGTCATTTTTACCTCCAGATAAGGACCTGGCTCCTTACTCTGTTCTCTTTACTCAAAAGATCACTTTCCAAGTTTAGATCTCTTATCCAGACTATTATAATAGATTCCTAACTCTCCTCCCTACCTACCCTCCACATAGATGCCAAATAAATATTCTTTTTTTCAGGGTTTTTAAGAAGTTTATTAAATTTCATTACCTATTCTGCTGCCTCATCTGTATAAAATAGCTCCAACCAAGCAGTTTATTAAAAAATTAAGTTGGTATTGTACTGCATCTGGTCCCAGCCAGCTAACCAATCTCAGTAAATTATTCCCATGAAAATTAACATTCTTTAAATATAGAATTATGTTTTAGGTTGATTGGTAATGTTACTTGACTGTTCAAATCATCAGTACTTACCTATTACCCTAACACGCCCCCTCCATTTAATATGTTTATGTCTACACATATACATATGCATGGACATGGTCAGCTAGGTGGCATGGTGGATAGAGTGTTGGGCCAAGAATCAGAAGACTCATCATCCTGAGTTCAAATCCAGCCTCAGACACTTACTAGCTGTGTGACCCTGCACAAGTCACTTAGCCCTGATTGCCTCCAAAACAAAAATAAGTGTGTGTTGAATATTGTTTTGTTGAAGTTCGTGGTCTCCCACTAGTTACAGCAGCCTAAGTCACTAACCCTCTGAATCTCTTACCTGGTAAAATGGGGATTGTCTACTACCATTTAGAGATATCTGTTGTCATCGAGACCAGGGAGGGCCACCAAAATAGGACCTGACTGGACAAATTCAGAAATCGAAGGTCAAGTCAGGTTACCTACAGTGGAGAATATACCTCCAGAATGTTGAGGGTAGCAAATTCACAGGGCTTTTATCCTGAGTTTGAACCTTTTTTATCTCCCTTGGTATTGAACCCCTGCACTTGTCCTTCTGACTTATTGATTCTGGTTATGATCCTCATTTTACAATTAAGAAAACGGAGATAAACAGGTTAAGTGACTTGTCCAGGGTCACATAGCTGGCAAGGTTCTGAAGTGGGATTTGAGCTTTGGGTTTTCTGACTCCAGGCCCAGTGCTCTGCCTACTCTATCACCCACCTGCATGGTCTGTAAGAACAGAACTGGTGGATTGAGCCCTCAGAGCTATTCTGGGATTCAGATCACTCTTTTAAAAGAAGCATTGCCTGTGGACTAACCCCCTTGTACATCCTTGATCCTTCTCTGCTGCTTGTTGGCTAGAGTAGGCTCATAGCATTTTGAGCTAGAAGAATCCTTAGAGATCATCCAGTCCAACAACCTCATTTTACAAATGTGGAAACTCAAGCTCAGAGTGGTAATATGACTTCCTTACAAGTGGTACATAACTTCTGACACACTAACCACCATTTGTAAAGTGGGGATGATAATGTCAATCTGTAAATATTAGGTACGTGCTCTATGCCGGGCACTGTGCTAGGTCCTAGGGAGACAAAAACAAGTTAAAGACTGGCCCCGCCCTCAAGGGGCTTACAATCCAATGGAGGAGATAACATGCAAAGAAATACTTACCAAAAAAATCTATGTGCAGGATAAACGGACTTCACTGACTCAGATTCCCTTTCCTTATTTGAGCCCCCATTACCAGAGAAGTGGCTTTCATATCTGGTAATCTGCACTCTCCTCTTCCCAGCAGATTGCTACATGTCTGCCAGAATTACATTTGAAACTGTTAGCATGACCAGCTAATCCCTTCCTTTTACCATGACCATGTCATCCTCCAGAGTCTGTAGCCTTCCTGTGGTCAGCCTTATTGTTTCAGTTATCTCTTGCATCCTAGGATTCTTTTTTTTTGGGGGGGGGGGAAGTGGCTAACAATCTTGCTTTAATCAAACATAAGTCATTTACCTACCGTGTTTCCCCGATAATAAGACACTGTCTTATTATTTTTTTGGACAGAAAAACACCAGAGGGCTTATTTTCAGGGGAGGGCTTATTTTAATGAACATTGACAGCAATTTTAATAAACAGGTAAATGTGAACAAAAAAATGTACCTTTATTCAATAAGCAAATCACTGGGGAAGAACAGGATGACGCGCTCACTGCTGCAGCTCTGATTGGATGCAGCTCGGAGCGCAGCATGCGTTTCATGGGGGGGGGGCGACGGTGCATACAGAGGGTACCGTAATGTAGCGTGTAGCGCAGGGGATCACCTTCACTACAGTAGCAATCTCAATAGGGCTTATTTTTGGGGGAGGGCTTATTTTAGAGGAATCTTACACAGTAAGTGGAGGGCTTATTTTCGGGATAGGTCTTATTATCGGGGAAACACGGTAGTTCAGGGGAAAAAGGTCAGCACCCTGAATTCATAAAATACAGAGGTTATAAGCAGACAAAAAATAGAGAAACAGATCAGCAGACAGGCTTCCAGCTGCGTGACCATTACATCCATACCTAGTCAGTTACCAAAGAGGGAAGCATCAATATCTGGGTTTTCAAGGCCGGGGACTTGATGGATGCCCAGAGTCTCATCTGGTCAAATCCCACAACACTTCTCAAAGTGAGCCCCCCATCCGAGGATTTTTTAGGATACAACACTTTTCTAGACAGTGTTCCAGAGTGGAGCAAGCACGCTGAACTTGGTGTCTGAAACCCTGGCATCATTTCCTATCTTGGACTCAACTCTGTTTGCTTATCTGTAAAATGGACTAATAACACTAACTCATAGGGTTGTTGTGAAGGGCCCAAAATAAGATGAAACATTTAAAGCCTCAATGCAGAGAGCCTTTTCTTGTTCAGAAGGCCATACAAATGTTATATAGTATCTCCCTTTTGCAGAAGAGGAAACATGCCCAAGATCATGGCAGAGCTGGGATTTTGATCCAGGTCTCCAGCTTCCAAGTTGGGTGTTACAGTGAATTGAGAACCATGGACCTTGGGATCAGGAACCCTAGGTCCAAGTGCTGACAATGTTCTTCTGTGCCCCTAGACATGTCACTTGTCTTAGTGCTCCCAAGTAATGCTATCAGACTCTTTGTTTCAGAGAAGTTTCAGTGTGTAATGATGGGGACTCAGAATTGCCTGCTTCGTTTACATCATAGGTCCATACTCTCCAAAATTTTTATTAGTCTATTTATTCTTCTGTGGTCCTGCTTAAAAGTAGGGCATAGACCACATGACTTCATGATCCAGCTAGACCCTGGGAACTCCTGTTCTTTCTCTTGAGAAGTTGTCCTATCTCCATTCTCTGGTAGAGAATCTCCGAGCTTAGGCAGTTTCCTTTAAGGCATCCACTTCAAGACTGAAACCCAGCGTTTGTCTCTACCCTGACAGCTGCTGCCACTGTCCATTTCTCCTCCCAGCCTTCCTGTCCCTCTCTCCTCACTCTCTCCTCTCAACAGGGGCCGGAGGGGGCTTAGGGTTTCAGGGAAGAACAAATTAGCTGCTTGTCAAGGTGAGTTCTCCTCAAACAGGCTGTCCATTTGCCCGGTGCTTGCTGTAGTAATTGGATTTTGGCCCATCTATCCTTCCAGCTCCCTTCAGCCTGGCATGACAGATGCTCCTTGGAGCTGAGAAGCTTCCAGCTTCTAATAGAGAATGCACCCTGATGCATTGTGTGCACAGTTCCCCAGGCCATCCATCATTCTGCTTTCAGGCAGTTTCTACTCACCTCCCCCTCCCAGAAGGGGGGCCCTCAGCAAGGATGGGTTGAACTGGCCTCATTGTCCATGCTCTCTACTTTCCTCCTGTCTTTGGCCACACTGCTGCCAGCCCATTTCTCCTCTTCACTAACCTTTCCCCCTTCCCCCTTTTCTCCACCTTCTTGTTATTTCACTTTTTAAAGTGAAAATAACTTTTTTTGATGGCAAATTCCCTCTATTAATGCAGGTCACATTGCTTACTCTTGCTGTACAACTTGTCAACTAAGAGGTTGCCTGGTCCCCTAAAAGCTTAAGTGACTTGCTTGGGGTCACAGTCAGAGATGGAACTTGAAGCTAAAGTCCTCTGGCTTTGAGGCTTCCTCTGAAAAACAAGAAGAGAAAACCAAACAACAGCAAACAGAAAACATTCTTCAGTAGATACGGGAGGAGATGCCATCCACCCCTTTTTGGAGGTGGAAGGTCCACAGGTGATGCACATTGAACATATTTTTGGAACTTTTTCAATGAATTGATTGGTTATATTGATTTTTTTTCCCCTTTTCTTTTTTTAATTAAAAAAATACAGCTTATGGGGGCGGCCAGGTAGCACAGCGAGTAAGAGCACTGGCTCCAGTGTCGGGATGACCTGGGGATCGAATCCCAGGCTCAGACACTTAACACCCACCCAGAAACACCTGGCCGTATAACCTTGAGCAAGTTACTTAACCCCAATTGCTTAGGGGAGGCCAGGTGGCTCAGCGAGAAAGAGCACTGGCTCCAGAGTCGGGATGACATGGGGATCAAATCTGAGCTCCAATACACAGCACCACACCCAGAAATAACTGGCTGTGTAACCTTGAGCAAGTTACTTTACCCCGATTGTTTAAAAAAAAAAATACAGTTTATGGGGGCTGTTAGGTGGTGCAGTGAATAGAGCACTGGCCCTGGAGTCAGGAGGACCTGAATTCAAATCCAGCCTCAGGCACTTAACACAAAGCTTGCCATGTGACTTTGGGCAAGTCACAAACTCGATCGCCCTCCAAAAAGCAAAAAATAAAAAATACAGTTTATTATGTAGGATGATTCTCTGTGAGGGGAAGGGGAGAGGGAGAGATAGTGGAGAAAACTATTTTGTTGTAAATATATAGGTGACATGAATAAAAAGTTATTTATTAAAGTGTTATCTAATAAATATTTATTGAATTGAAATCCCTATTCAAGGCTTAAAAAAACCCCAACAACCAGCAACTCATTTTTAGGGCCCCCTAGGCTATCCTCCTTTTAACCACTAAACTCATACTGACAGATCCTTCCTCTGAACTCCTCTAGCACTTACACTACTCATTTTTTTACTTAATTATATAATATATATATATAAAATGATGCAGATGTTATTATATAATGCATACATAACATGTTATTACATAATTTATCATATATTATTATATGATTTATTATATATTACATAATATATATCATTATATTCCAGCTAAATTCGGCAAACACTTACCAAGTGCCTACTGCTGCGCAAGGCACCATGTTAGGTACTGGGACAAGAGTCCTTGCCCTCAAGAAGGGAGGCAGCAAGCACCTACTATGTGCCAGGCACTGTGCTTATACTTTACAAATCTCACAACAACCTTGGGAGGGGATTCTGTTATCCCCATTTTACAGTTGAGGAAACTGAGGCAGAGATTAAGGTCCCCCACCTAATAAGTGTCTGAGACGGGACTTTAGCCTAGAATATGGCCTCTTCGTTTCCTCTACCACCATCACCCCCCCCATCATCATCATCATCATCACTGCCATTTATACAGCCCTTACACTCTGCCGGGAACTCTGCTTAAGCCCTTTACAATTTTCATCTCATCTCATTCTCACAACAACCCTGGGAGGTAGGTGCTATTAATTTATCTTCATTTTACAAGTGAGAAAACTGAGGCCAAAAGGGTGAAGTGACTTGTCCAGGGTCACACAGCTAGTAAGTGTCTGAGGCCAGATTTGTACTGGGCTGACTGCAGGCCCAGGGCTCTATCCATTGAGCCTCTAGTAATACTATAAGAAGCTCACAGTATCAATAGAAGAGATATGTGGGTGTATAGTGCATGCACACACATATACATATACGTATGCATAGGTATAGTCATGTGTATATGTGTACATATACACATATATATTTATACACACCCATTATACGCACAAAAAAGATGTAAGACAGTTTGGACGGGGGGAAGTCTTAACAGCTCATGGAGTCAGGAAAAGCCTCAAAGCTCAAGCATGTCAAGGTGCTTGAGCTGAGTGTTGAAGGAAGCTAGGGATTCTGAGAGGCAGAGGTGAGGAGGGACAGCCCCTGCAAAAAGGGTGGAAACGTGGGGTGCAGTGATGTTTGTGGGTGAGAAGTCAATTTAGCTGCACTGTCAGTATGGATCCCTTTGTCCTGGGAATAAAAAGACAAAAATTAAATAGTTCTTGACCTCAAGGTCTGTTGAGAGATACAGTATATACATAAATACAAAGTAAATACAAGATAATTTGAGGAGGGTGAACATAGTTAATTAGTGAGATCAGAAAAGGCTTCCAGGAGGAGGTGTCACCTGAGCTGTGTCCTGGGGTGGTTGGGTGGTTCAGTGGATAGAGCCCTGGGCCTGGAGTCAGGAAGACTTGAGTACAAATCTGGCCTCAGACACTTACTAGCTGTGTAACCCTGGGCAAGTCCCTTAACCTCTGTTTGCCTCCCTTTCCTCATCTGTAAAATGAAGATAAATAATAACACCAACCTCCCAGGGTTGTTGTGAGAATCAGATGAGAGGATAATTGTAAAAGGCTTAAGTACAGTACCTGGCACAGTGTAAGGGCTGTATAAATGGTAGCTATGATGATGATGGTGGGGGTGGGGTAGGTGATGGTGGTAGAGGAAATTAAGGATTCTGAGAGGGGGGAGGAAAGGGAGACTGTGTTCTAGGCATGAGAGAATAGCCTGTGTGCATGCACGGGGTTGAAGGACGGAACACCAAGTTCAGGGAGTAGCTAATAGGCCAATTAGTCTGGAACATATACTGCCTGAAGCAGAGTAGTTTGAAATAAGCCTGGAAAGACAGGCTGGAGCCTGGCTGTGGAGGGCTTTAAATACCAAGCAGTGAAGTTTGTGTTTTATCCTAGATCACATACAGACACCTACCTCAAAAGCTTGTTGTCAGGGTGAAATGACAAAAATATGTTTGTAAAGCCCCATGAAAATGCTAGCTACTTTGATTACACTGGTGTCGAAGCTACCCATTCAGAGTGGGACTGAGCAGGTGCTTGGTCAGGTGAGCTGTGGATTGATGCTGGAAATTCAGGCTGAGTCAGTCAGCAAGGCATTAGTTCTGGGTGCTGTGCTCAGGAGCTGGAATGCAAAGAAAGGCAAAGCATGGACCCTCTCCTCGAGGACATCACATTCCGGTTGGTTAATTCAAGTCACATAAGGAACTGGTTCAAATTTATAAGAGTAAGTCTTGTTTCCCAAATGGAAAGTGGGCAAAGGATATGAATGGGCAGTTTTCTAAGGAAGAAATCCAAGCTGTCAGTAGTTATGTGAAAAAAAAATGTGCTCCAAGTCACTAATAATTCAGTCTATTCAAATTTATTTTTAAATTAAATTTTGTTTATTTTCTCTCCTTCCCCCAACTAAATAAAAAAGAAAACTTTCATAACAGATCAATCAGTAAACATTTAAGTACCTTAATTGGGGCAGCTAGGTAGTTCAAAGTGTAGAGCTCCGGGACTTGGAGTCAGGAAGACCTGATTTCAAATCCAGCTTCAGACACTCACTAGCTCTGTGACCATAACCTCTGTTTGTCTTAATCCTCTGGAGAAGGACATGGCAAATCATTTCAGTATCTTTACGAAGAAAACTCCTTAGACAGTATTGGTATGTGATGGTCTACACAGTCGTGGAGAGAACAACAGTGTGTCTGACGTGGTACTAAGAGTAACAGATATGCATAGTCAGGAAAAGCAAATTCTGGCATCGGCTATATCCAAAAAATATGTCTCTTACCGTGCATTTTGAGCCCTTTAACCCTCTCTCTCTCCAGAGGTTATGTAGCATGCTTCATCTTGGGTCTTTAGAAATTGTGGTTGATCATTGCATTGATCAGAGTTCTCAAGTCTTTTACAGATATTTTTCTTTATAATGTTGTTATTGTGTAAATTGTTGTACTGGCTCCTTTTGACTTTGCTCTGAATCAGTTCATCCAGGTCTTCCCGGTTCTCTCTAAAGCTGTCCATTTCACATTTCTTATGGTACAAAAATATTTCATTATATTAATATACTGTAATTAGTTAAGCTATTCCCTAATAGATGTGAACTCTTTTAGTTTCTGTTGTTTGGGGGGTTTTGCTACTATAAAAACTGTTATTATCAATAATTTTGTACATGTGGATCCTATTCCTTTTTCTTTAGTCTGTTTTGGGTATAGGATCAGTAGTGATATTGTTGGGCCAAAAAATATGGATGCCCAGTAAGCATAGTGACTTTTGGTGCACAGCTCCAAACTTTCCATAATGGCTGGATGAATTCGTAACTATACCAGCAGTTCATTAGTGTGCTTATTTTTCCACAGCCCCTTAAACAACTGCCTCCCCCCCCCTTTTTTTTTTTATCATTTTTGCCAGTGTGATAGGTGTGAGGTAAAACTTTGTGAAAAATACACATGTTGTTTCCCCCGTTAGAATATAAGCTCTCTGAGGGAAGGAACTGATTTTTTTTGTTTTTTGCTTGTTTTCAGGTGGATTTTTGCCTTTCTTTGTAGCCCCAGTACTCATCACAGTGCCTGGCACATAGTGCTTAATAAATGCCTATCGGTCGATGATTGATTGATTGATTTGCTCTGTAGCCAGTAGTCAGTGAAGAATTTTAAGCAGATGTGTTCCATGGCCAGATTTATGCATAAGGAATATTACTTTGGCTGTTGTGTGAAGGATAGATTAGAGGCAGAGATAGAAAGTAGAAGGTAAGAAAGACTATTAAGGAGATATTTCCCACTTAGGAGAAAAGCAAGGCCAAACTGATATCAGGGCAGACAGCCACCCTGGCAAGAGAAGTCTTTCCTCGCTGCCAATAATACTGCAGCCGAGTTTGCAGAGAGTGCCCAGGGGATGCATTTTGGCCAAAGCTACTAAGCTTTTGCATTCTTTACCAATAGACTCCTGGTCATATTACAGGCAAGCTACCATGTGGGATGGGATAAGGCTTGGGGGATGGTGGAAAGTGGTGACAAACAGAGAGAAAGGGCAGTGAGTATAGATTCCAGACCATTCTTGAATAACTGTGCAGTTAGGTGGCTAGGTACTGTGCTGACTTGGAGACAGACCTGAGTTTGAATCCTGCCTCAGACACTTAACTAACTGTATAATCTTGGACAATTCACAAAACCTCTTCAAGACTCAATAGCACTTACCTCACAGAGTTGTTGTGAACATCAACTAAGATAATATACCTTAAGTCCTTTGCAAAATCCCAAGTTCCATATAAGTGCTTGCTATTATTATGGATAATCCAAAAATGCCTCAAGAGAGAATTATGAAGCTTGTGGGTTTATTTGCTTTTATAACAGATCTATCTTTTCTGTTGAATTCCACAAAGATTTATTGAGTGGTATGCAAGGCGCTAGAAATACAGAGATGAAAAAAATTACCCAGGTATTACCCTCAAGGGTCTTACAGCCTACTTAATAGTGGGTACATGTTATGGGTCCATAGAAATGTAATGGAAGGCAGAGTATGATAAGCCACAAAAGAAAGTTCCAGACAGGGTATTAGAAGTAGTATGCAGTAATGGATAAAGTTCTGGCCTTGAGTCAGGAAAACCTGGTTCCAAATTCTACCTCATACATTTAGTAAACTTCATGGCCTCTGGGCAAACTACTTAATGACTGTGTTACCTTTGTTTCCTTTTCTGTAAAATGAGATGGTTGGACTTAGTGACCTCTAAATTCTCTTCCGACTGTAAATTATGATCTTATAGAAAAAAATATGCTTGCCCAGGTAGTATCAGAGTCAGGATTTGAACTCACATCCCATGACTCCAGACTCAGCACTCTTTCCCTATGGCAAACAAGAATTACTGAGATAATAGGAAGGATAAAATAAGGCAGGTGGTCCCTAGATCATAAATGGAGAATTTTGTAGCTGTCAGAAGAGAGCTAAGAAGCTGGTCGCTATTGAATAAAATCTATAAAACTCCTGTTGTGCACTGACTATCATCTTGGGTTTGATGGGCACTTGTTACCATAGCCTCTGACCTTGAGGAACATCTAAGCTATTTGGGAGACAAAATGAGCCCCATATACATGTGTGAAAAAATGACCACCCATAGGAGGTATTGAATACTAAATACAGAAAGAATGGGATGGATCATGGTGAGGGCATTAGGGGGAGGGAGAGCTTTCTGGTCTGGGGTAGTTGGGAAGGTTTTATAGGACAACTTGATCTCAGGCATTTATTAGCTGAATGACCCTGGGCAAGTCACTTAACCCTGTTTGCTTCAGTTTCCTATAAAATGAGCTGAAGAAGGAAATGGCAAACCATTCCAGTACCTTTGCCAAAATACCCCAAATGGGGTCATGAAAAGTCAGACACAGCCAGATGCAGGTGACAGGCATTCCGCAATGTAAAGAGCCTTATTTGGGACCATAGATTTAGAACTAGCAAGGACATTAGAGTCATTGTGTCCAAGCCCTGATTTTATATGTGAGGAAAGTGAGTTCTGGATATGTGCTGTGCCCTGCCCTGGGTTATCCAGGTAGCGGGTGTCTGAGACCTCCTTCAGACCCAGATCTTACTGACACCTCCCCCAGCACCTTGTGCCCTCCACCTGCTGCCTCTTCGTCCTGCCATGTTTAGGAGCTGGTTAGACCACCACTGTGTCTTTGCCTATGGCCTGAGTGGGAGTTGGGAAAACAGGCAGTCACAATAACTGTGTGACCACTCTTTATCAGCAGCAGCAAGCAGGGCAGGCTGCCAGCCTTGGCCTCTCTTGTCACAGTCCGAAATGAATACAAATACAGGCCACACCGAAAACCAAACAAACAAACCTAATTAACAAAGAGAAAGTGTGGTATGGGGTCAGGGATTGCTTGGGAAGTACAGTTAGCTCTGGCTGCAGGCATCACTTCCCACCTCTCCCTAATCTGTCTTAATTAGAGAAAGAAAATAGGTAATGACTGGAGGCCTGGCCGAGTCAGAAGAGCACATTACCCAAGAAGTTCTCTTGGAAAGGCACAGGATTGGAGTGTTCCTGTCACTTCTGGTAGAGATGGACAGAACTGCACTGCTTCTAGGTCCTGTTTTGGGGGCACTCTCGGCACATTCCTGCCTGCTACAGGGCTTGTCTTTGAGTCTAGAAAGCTAGAACTTGTAGAAGCCCTACTGTGCGCCTACTCCCCCCACCCCATTATACAGGTGAGGAAACTGAGTCCCAGAGAAGGGAAGTGACCTGCCCAAGGCCACACACCTCCCATTTCCAAGCATTTTCACTGATTGTTGCTCACTTGTGGAATGTTGTCCCTTCTCATCTTTGCTTCCTTCAAGTTTCAGCTAAAATCCCACCTTCTCCAGGAAACCTTTCCTCATCCCTCTCTTGATTATTTCTACTTTGTCTTGCATGTAGTTTGTTTGTACATAGTTATTTGTGTGTTCTCTCTTTAATGAGATTGTTAGCTTCTTGAGGACATGGACAGCATTTTACCTTCCTTTGTATTCCCAGTACTTAGCACGGTGTCTGCCACATAGTAGGTAGTTAATAAATAAATGTTCATTGACTGACTGACTGACATCACACTGCCTTGTGATGAGAGAATGAGAGAATCATAGAGTTAGGTCTAGAGGATATCTTGGCGGTCATCTCATCTAACCACCTCCATTTACAAGTGGGGAAACTGAGTCCTGGATAGGTAAAGTGCCCTGGTCTTGTAGGTGATGAGGAGGAGAACTGGGATCCCCTCGCCCCCGCCAAAGCCAGCTCACTTTCTACTTCATTCTATGCATATAAAGCACTTGCACATAATATGTTCTGTATAAATGCTCACTGTCGCTGTAATTATTAAACACCAGCTCTGTACCACATGATGGTAACTCTCCTGTGGGGGAATGTAGAAAGAGAAAAGAACTTTAGAGAAGCTGAGGAGAGAAAAGTAACATGAAACAGAGAGCAAGATACAAGAAGACTGAGCTCTGGTAAGACTGTGAATACTGTAGGACAGAGGTGGCAGACACTGCAAGAGTGTCAACATTCGGGGCGGCTAGGTGGCGCAGTGAATAGAGCACCGGCCCTGGAATCAGGAGGACCTGAGTTCAAATTTGGCTTCAGACACTTAACGCTTACTAGCCATGTGGCCCTGGGCAAGTCACTTAACCCCAATCGTCCTGCCTTCCCCCCTCCAAAAAGCAAAAAAAAAAACAAAAAAGCATCAACATCCCCCCTCACCCCCAACTGGATTAAAATCTAATTAGAAAATATTTAACAAAATGAAATAAAAAGACAATAGAATCATGTTAAAATGTGGTTTTCTGAGTCAGTGTGTAGTCTGCAGGATCCTTACGTATGGTTTAGTGACAGCCCTCCCCTTTCCCTTGCCCCCATTGCTGTTGAATTTGACACCACTTCTCTAGGAGTCCAGGGAAGCAGATCAGTGTGGGCCAGCGTCATCCTGCATCCTTGCCATTTCATGGCGGACATACTGATAGAATCTGGGCCTTGGAATCTATGCAGGTTTTTCAGTGGCTGGAAGGGGAGAAGAAAGAGTGTTTCTAATATTTTCCCCTTGAAGTTGAACTTGAATGGCTTCTATAACATGGGGGGTGAGAGCAAGGAGCATGTATGTAGAGGCTGGTAAAAAGTCGTCTCCATTTGCTGAGGTAGACCATAGGATATTTGAAGCATCTGGGCTGTAGGTTTTCCAATTCCAATTTCGGCAATAATGGACTATTAAGGGCTGAGTCCCAGGGGATTTAGACGGCACTCAGGCCATTAGCCTAGACAATGAACAAACAGAAAGGTGAAATGCTTCTTGGGTGGAAGGAGGCGTTTCCATCTTTGACTGTGATGTAGTAGAAAGAGTCAGATGACTTGCATCTGAATCCTGACTCGTCTACTCACTGGTTTTGTGACCCTGGGCAAGTCATTCCCTATAATCTAGTACTCTTTTTCTATAAATGGAAGAGATTAGATGATCTCTGCTGTCCTTTCTAGCTATAATATCTTTGATTCCATGGGCTGAGACCTTGAAGATTGAAGACCCTGAAGAATTGTCTAAGTTTTTTTTAAGACTTTATCTAAAATTTTTTTCTTGTATTAAAACATTATTGGGTCAAATATGGCTTCTATAGCACCTTACTTCCAAGGAGTTCTTAAAACTTTTTTTTTACCTGTTACCATATCAACCTGTTTGAGAAGAAGGAGTGGACAAAGTGCCTGAGTTAAAAAAAAATTTCGCTAGCCACTGTTTGGCAAATAAACAACAACAATAATATCCAGATGTTACTATTTGGGAAATCATAAGTAATATCTGAGTGTTACTATGCTGGAAACAATAGCAATGCCCAGTTATCACTCCACAGAAAGCTGTAGTTATAACCAGGTGTTTCAGTATCAGAAACAGATGATAAAGCTCTTGTGTCTAGGAGTGTGGTGCCATAGTGCATAGGAGTGCCAGGCCAGGAGTTTGACTGTGGCCTTAGACATTTACTAGCTGTATGACCCTGGATGAGTCACTTAACTCTGCCTCAGTTCTCTCATCTGTCAAATGAGCTGGAGAAGGAAATGGCAAACCACTCCAGTATTTTTGCCAAGAAAACCCCAAATGGAGTCATGAGGAGTCGACACAAGTAAAAAAACTACTGAACAGCAACAAAATAACAGTCTGGGTGTTACTCTGTGAGTAGCAACAGCAATGTCTGGGTGTTACTATCCAGGAAATTACAATAATATGTGAATAGGTCAGATATCATTCAGGAAACTGCAACATTATCTGAGTGTTATTACACTGGATGTAACAGCAAGCGTCCAGGTGTATGGTAATTTTATTGTTGTTCAGTCATTTTTCCCAATTGTGTCTGATTCTTCATGACCCTCTTTCGGGTTTTCTTGACAAAGATACTGGTTTGCCATTTTCTTCTACAGCTCATTTTATAGATGAGGAAACTGAGACCAACAGGGTTAAGTGACTTGCCCAGGGTCACACAGCTAGTAAGTGTCTGAGGCCAGCTTTGAACTTAGGAAGATGAATCTTCCTAACCCCAGACTCAGCCCTCTATCCTCTGTGCCACCGAGTTGCCCATGTATTAATATGTAGGTGTTATTATACAGGAAGCTACAATAATGTCTGGATATTGTTATGCTGCATACCAATGGTGTCAAACTCAAATGAAAATAGATCCCTACAACTCGTGTATTGATTTAGACAACCACAAATTAACATTATCTGTGTTGTATTAAAATATAAACATTTCCTGTTCATATTTTAATCTGGTTCTGGCTGCAAGTTTGATGCTTCTCCTGTATACAACAATGGTGCTATAGGCATGCAGGAAACTGCAGTGCTGTCTGGATGTTACAGTACAAGAAGCAGTAATAATACCTAGGGACTCATATACAGGAAACTAGAACAATGCCTGGGTGTTAATGCCCTGCATGCAACAGTAGTGTCCTGGGATCACTGGATAGGAAATACTAGTCAGGTTCAGGTGTTACTGTTAGGGAAACGCTGGGAGTCACCGTCCTGGAAGCAGTCCTACTTAACTTCCTTAGAGCTAAATGCGCAGGAGGCATGTAGAATGTCGGAATGTCTCTGTGTAGGAAACCACAATAATGCCTGTGTCTGTCTGTGCAATTAAAACAGAACTCAGTTTATACACACCTTTCCAGGAATACATCTGCTGTGTAACTCAAGGCGCACCTGTTATAAGAACCATAACTGTTGGAAGGAGGTGGAGAAGAAGGGGACTCAGCCATTCTCCCTATTTACTTCACAGTTTTTTTTTTCCTGCCAGTGGTCATGGTCATTTGGCTCACTCAGGGGGTCTCTAGGCCAAGTAGAGTTTAAGGTCCCTTGTTGGACATGCTCGCTTGCTGTAAGTTGCATTTCCCTGTTTGTCTTCAGCATTCGTTAAGCACTTGCCTGGTTGGGGTTGTGGTGTTTCCCTTCAGCTCTTGGGCACATTTACACTCTCAGGTCCTCTGGTGAGGGGACGTTGAACTTCCCTGGGATCTTCTCTTTTCTGCCTGCCAACGCAGGAGGAACAGCCAAGGTTTCATCCCCCCAGGTGAAAGCTGAAGATTTCTGTTTCTGTCTCTGCTTATTGCCCTTGAGCTGAGGCGGTTTTATTGTTATGGCTTATTTTTCAGTCTCTGGCTTGGCTGTAGACTTGCCTTCTCTAAGTAACCGCCCCCTCCCCCTCTGTCGCCGTTGGGTCCAGCACCCTACATAGCCCTCTGATTACAAAGCAGAGCCAGTTTAATTAGCTGGCAAGCATTCCTGGGTCTCAGTACTGTGGGGAGAGGGTAGCATGAGAAACAAAAGACAGGATCCCTTTCCTTGAAGAAGAAAGCAGTGTATTAATGGTGACAATCATAGAGCATCATGGGAAATAGACTTGGTATGACGGTGGTTGCAGAGAAAGCCTGTACGATGGAACCTTGAAGTCTTGGTTGAGGAATTAGAGATGGGACAGCATAATTCAGTTCAATTAGTATTAGTCACCTGATATGTAAAAGGCACTGTGCTAGTTAGAGAGGGGCAGAAAATTTTTTTAAAATACCAAAAAAAAACCCCGGTTCCTGCCCTCAGGATCTTACAGTTTACTAAGGGGGTGTGACATGAACACAAATAATTACAACACAGGGTTAGATATAATGGGGACAAAGGACTGATTCAACCAAATGCTCTAAGAAAATTCAAGGAAGGAGGGAACACTTTATAAGCTGAGGCAAAGAAGAAGAAAAGGAAGGAAGGAAGAAGAAGAAATGAAAGAAAGAAAAGAAGAGAGGAAGGAAGGAAGAAACAATTGTGTGGCTTCCACGTAAAACTACAGTAGAACTACAGAAGAGATGGTTAAACTATTGTTTACTAAATCGGTATGACCTTGGTTTTCTTATCTGTAAAATGAGGGAATTGCATTTGGAGATCTCCGAGATTTCCCTCACTTCTGTGTGATGTTATTTGAGAGCTCAGTGTTGCAATTTTTCTCATCTTCTCCTTCTGATCCTGAAATATTCTGGTGTCACCTCAAGGTATGGAGTGGCTGTCAAGGGGGGCCAGGACTAGGAATCTAGGTAAGCAAGTGAGCTAGACAGGTCTTAACAAGTAAGGGGTTCATGTTGGGGCAGGGGGTATCATCAAAGGTGACGTCAGAGAGCAGAATTGATGAGCTTCCATCCTAGGGCAGAAGTTGTTTTCACTTTGCTATTTTTATCCTGTCTGTTCGATGTGGGCTGCTCTCAGCTCTTGGATGTTGTCTGTGGCCAAGGTTAGAGAGAGAGAGAGACTTCAGGATGAATCTTGCTCATGACTAAAGTAAGAATGCTAAAATTATGTTATAAATAGGGATAATGTGGGGCTTAGGTAGTATGAACATAGGACCTTCCAGACTCTTTTGATCACAGAGTTGATAACTGAGGTAGGGCTCATGTTCATGACAAGTAAGACAAGGAGTATTCTCTGATGTAGGAGCTAATTAGTCAATTTGAAAGTGTTTCTTAAATAATCACTCACTTTCATATAGCGATTTGAGGTTTTCAAAGTACTTTACATACATTATTTTATTTCATCCTTACAGAAATTCAATGAGGTAGAGATTTCCAGTATTATTATCTTTATTTTACAGTTCAGGAAACTTGATCAAGTAAAAAAGTTAGTGACTGAACCTGAACTTCCACTGAGTTCTGCCCCACAATCCAGTGTTTCTCTGCTGCACCAAACATCCCCTCCCTTCTCAGTGCTGGGGATACAGGGAAGCATTTATTGAGTAACATAGGCATATAATAGGTGCTTAATAAATACTAGTTAATTAATTGGTCTAGCATTGATCTTATAGCAATCAGTCAGTTCCCTAAAATGAAATGGTTCCTGCCCTCAAGGAGCTTACATTCTATCAGGGAAACAACACATGCAAATATAAGGACATACAAAATATATATGTATATATATATTTGCTTTTTAGAGGGCAATTGGGGTTAAGTGACTTGCCCAAGGTCACACGACTAGTTTTTGTGTTAAGTGTCTGAGGCAGAACTTGAACCCAGGTCCTCCTGACTCCAGGGCCAGTATTCTATTAACTGTGCCACCTAGCCTCCCCTACAAAATATATTTAAAAGCAAATGAGAGAATTGCATGGGGGGATGTGTTATCATCTAACAGGGTTAGTAGAGGGGTCAGGAAAGTTCTCATGGAGGATGTGCTATAAAGGAAGCTAGAGATTCTCGTTGATGGAGACAAGAAATGAGCGCATTCCTTGTGGAAAGGCACAGAGACAGGACATAATACCATACATGTTGTTCTTCCTTCCTTGGGAAAAGAAAGAAGGCCAGTTTGGCTGCATTAGAGAGTGAGTGAAGGAGAATAATTAATAAGGCTGGAAAGGTAGGTTGAAGCCAGGCTGTAAGAAGCTATAAGTATGCTGAAATGTTTATTAAATGAACAAATATTAGAGAAAAATGTATTCATTGCCTTCAAGGAATCTTGCTTTATAAACGATATTAAGGCAAAGAATGGTTTCTTAGTTATTTTTGCATCCCCTGTAGTGCTTAGTACAATTTTTTTGTACTTGGTACTTAATAGGCACTCCTTGAATGTTTGTTGAATTGTCTTAGAGAATAATTAAGTGCTCAGCTCTAGGGTGAGAGGTATCATAGGAAACCTGGGAATATCTGGGTTGAAGTCCTATGATGAAATATGCTGGCTGTATGACTGACTCTTGGAAAGTCACTTAAACCTCTCATTGCCACTGGCAAGACTGTAATACTGAAAGTTCTAGAACATTTGCATTGATAGAAGGAATTTCCTAACTGAGGAATTCCCTATAGCAGTGAAATCACAAGTCTGGACAAAGATGAAAAAGCATGTGAATATTGACTAGAAATTCAGTAAGATTTTGGGGTGGGGTGGGGGGGAAGAGGTCATTGTAGGCTAGTGTAATTAGAAAGAGACTGAATCTGCTCTCACAGAGAGGCTTCGTGTTGCAGAGTGGTAGGAAATCAGATTGGATGTTTAAAGCCTTTAAATATAGAAGGAAGGCCTGGAGAACTAAGACAGAAGAGTCCTAACTACATAGTGAAGAAAATAGGGAGCCATTGTAGCTTCTTCAGCAAAGGAGCAACATAATAAAAGCAGTGTTTATAGATATTACTATTCTGTCAACAGAATGGTTTGGAGGAGGAAAGAAAGACAGTAGAGAATAAGTGGTCAGATAAGCTGTATTCATAATTTATTGGGAAAGAAAAAGTGAAGGAAAAAATGGGAAGAAAAGAGGCCTATACGGCACAGCAGTGGAACTGGGCAGGAAGAGGTGAATCTGAGAAACCGCCATGAGGTGGCCATTAAAGAGCACAGGATTTTGGAACTGCAAGAGACCCTGGAGATCCCCTGGCCTAGTCACCCCATTTTAAAGACAAAAAACTGACATTGAGATAATTTAAGTGAATTGTCCAAAGTCACACCGATGGTAAATTGTAGAGCCAAGATTTGAGCCTAAGGTTCCTCTAATGGCAAACCCAATGTTCTTTCTTTATACAACAGGGTCAAGTGGTAACAGACAAGGTAGAAGGCGGGAATAAGATGAAAATGTCACTATTATCGTGTTAGAGGGCATTTTATACCTGGAAGGGATCTTTCTTGTTGTGGTTGTCCAGTCATTGCAGCCATGTTTGGCTTTTCATGACAATATTTTTGATTTTCTTAGTGAAGTTGCTAGAGGGGTTTGCCATTTTCTTCTCCAGCTCATTTTACAGGTGAGGAGCTGAGGTAAAGAGAGATGAGATGACTTGCCAAGGGTCACACAACTATTAAGTGTCTGAAACCAGATTTGAACTCAGATCTTTCTGACTCTAGGCCTAGAGCTCTGTTCATTGAGCCGTCTGGTTGCCCACCAAGGATAACAATGCAGAGAGAAAGGAACGTAGGACGAGGAACAGAGACCAAAGGGTCACCCACAGCATATGGCAGAAGAGGAATGGTTAGGATTAGAGAACTATGGTAATTCAGTGAACTTTAAGGAGACACAGTCACCAATATCAGATATGTAGAAAAGCCAAGAAGAAGGAGACCTGAAGAAAAGATCATGGAGTTTGTAAAGAGAGAGTTTATTAGAATACAAATCTTTTTTTTTTTCATTTTTCAAATGCTTTATTAAGTTCTGATTTACATCATTCATTTCCACCAGATTTTGAGTTACAAATTTTCTCCCCGTTTTTCCCCTACCCACCACCCCAAAATAGCAGTCCCACAGGATATCCTCTCCTCCAGTCTGCTCTCTCCCATATTTTCTCCCATACCCCTTTTGACTTTTCTAGTAGGCCATGGTGGATCTCTATGCCCCAGTGCCTGCATATCTTATTTCCCAATTACATGTAAAATAATATTAATAATAGCATATATATATTTAAACATTTGATTTTAAAACTTTGAATTCCAGATTCATTTCCTTCCTCCCTTGTCTCCCACCCTTACTGGGAAGATAAGCAGTTCTGTATACGTTGTACATGTGTGGCTAATGCAAAACATTACCATAGTAGATATATTGTAAAAGACTGACTATATTTCCCTCCCTCCTATTCCACCTCCCACTTGTTCTATTCTCTACTTTGATCTCATCCCTTTTCAAAAGTGATTCTTCCAACTTCCCTCCCCCCAGCCTACCCTCCCTTCCATCATCCCTCCTCTCATCCCCTTCCCCCCTACTCTCCTGTAGGGTGAGATACCCTATTTAGTGTCTATTTCATTCCCTCCTCAAGCCAAATTCAATGGAATAAGGTTGACCCATTCCCTTTTGCCTTCCTATTCTTCCCCTCCATTGTAACTATTTTCCCTTGTCTCTTGTATATGAGATAGTTTACCCCCATCTCCTCTCATTATATTCCTCTCTCACCTCTTAATTTCACCTTTTAAATATCATCCCTTCCTGTTAAATTGGTCCTGTGCCCTCTATCTATGTATACCTGTAAATATATATACACACATTCACATATGTATTCATATGCCCATATACCCTCATATATAGACATATATATTTCTATTCCCTTCAACTACTGAGAAAAGTTTCATAAGTTACAATTATTGTTTTTCCATGTAGGGATGTTAATGGTTCTACTTTGATAAGTTCCTTATGATTTCTTTTCTCTGTTTACCTTCTCGTGCTTCTCTTGCTTCTTGTATCTGAATGTCAAATTTTCTATTCAACTCTGGTTTTTTCAGCAAGAATGCTTGAAAGTTCTCTATTCCACTGAATTACCATATTTTCTCCTGGAACATGATACTCAGTTTTGTTGGGTAGGTGACTCTTGGTTTTAATCCCAGCTCCTTTGACCTCCGGAATATCATATTCCAAGCCCTTCGATCCCTCAGTGTAGAAGCTGCCAGATCCTGGGTTATCTTGATTGTGTTTCCACAATATTCAAATTGTTTCTTCCTGGCTGCTTGTAATATTGTCTCCTTAATCTGGGAATTCCGGAACCTGGCTATAATATTCCTAGGAGTTTTCTTTTTGGAATCTTTTTCAGGAGGTGATCGATGGATTCTTTCAACCTCTATTTTGCCCTCTGGATCTAAAACATCAGAGCAGTTTTCTTTGAGAACTTCCTGGAGGATGATTTCTAGGTTCTTACTTTGATCATGGCTTTCAGGTAGTTCAATAATTTTTAAATGAACTCTCCTGGATCTATTTTCCAGGTCAGTGGTTTTTCCCATGAGATATTTCACATTGCCTTCTATTCTTTCATTTGTTTGGATCTGTTTAACAGCATCTTGATTTCTCATAAAGTCATTAGCTTCCATTTGCTCCAATCTAATTCTGAAGCAATGATTCTCCTCAGTGAGCGTTTGAGATTCTTTTTCCATCTGGCAAATTCGGCTTTTTAAGGCATTCTTCTCCTCATTGCCTTTTTGAGCTTCTTTTGACATTTGAGTTAGTCTATTTTTTAAGGTGTTATTTTCCTCATCAGGCTATTGACTCTCATTTTGTAATTTTCTTGCATCATTCTCATTTCTCTTCCCAATTTTTCCTCCACTTCTCTTAACTGCTTCTTAAGGTCCTCTATGGTCTGTAACCTTTCCTTTGAAGCTTTTGGTGCAGGAGTTCTGACTTCACTGTCTTCCTCCTGTTCCATGCTTTGCTCCTTTTTGTCCCCAAAATAGGAGTCTAATCTTCTGTCTGGTTTCCCTGGTTTCCTTTGCCTGGTCATGACTCCCCTCAGTCACTTGACCCCTGTGCTTTTTGCCACAGTAGGACTCTGCCACCAGACAGGGAGCTTTCATCCCAATCACTGGGGTTTTCTCAGCTGCTAGAGGTATTAGCTGGGTGCCCTCTCTGAGGCCTCCACACGCTCTGGTAAGCTGGACACACACCCCAGAACCTCCACCCTAGACTGCAATCCAGATCCAAGCAGGTTAAAGCAAGAGGGATTACCCTTCAGACTGGTTGCTTGGTCACCCTACACTCTGCAGGCCAGGAGCTGAAGCTGCCATGCTGCACTGGCTGACTGGGCCGGGCAGCTCAGCAGCTTCTCACCCCGGGGGCAAAAGCCACGCACTTCCACTTACTGGGTCCCAAAGTCTAGACTGCACTGACCTCTCACTTTGTCCATCGCATCTATGTGTTGATACATCTGGAAATGGCCACAGCTGCTGGTAATCTGGAGTCCCTCCAGCTGGCAGCTGGTCAGATCTGCCCTGTGGCTAAAACCAGCCCGGCTCCCAGAGTGCCAGCCGGGCTGTCCTCAGCGGGAGGTTAGCTTCTCTGTGTCATTTTGTGGGTCCTGCAGCAACAAAGTTTGTTTAGAGTCCCCTTTTTACATAGATTAGGGAAGGTGGAAGCCAGAGCCATGGGGAAGTCCTGCTTCTACTCCACCATCTTGACACTGCCCCCCTATGAATACAAATCTTAAAAAATCATTCATTGTATCATCACACATAGGGTACATTCTTATAGCATTCTGGTTCTAGGTGGAGATAATTCCAGTGTAGACATAATTTCCTTTTTCTTGTTGCCTCTGGTAGAAGGCTCCATTCTGGGCATCACAGTCTAGGAGTGACATTAAAATAACTAGAGTTCATCCAAAGGATCCATACGGTCAGGAGCATGAAGATACTAGAGACAGTGACATAGGAGGATCTATTGAAGGAACTGGACATGTCATAACTGTCTTCAAAGGGCTCACATTAAAAGGATTAGCTGTGTCCTGTTTGACAGTAGAGGGCAGAATTCTTCTCAGTGGATGGTAGATGGCAGGGGAGCCAATTTCACCTTGACATAAGAAAAAAACTTAACTGCAGCTATCCCAAAGTGGAATGAACTACCTTGACAGGTGGTTATTTCCTTTTTGCTGGAACTTTTCAGGTGAAAATTCAGGTGACTGTCTGTCCCAGATGTTGGGAATGTTGTTCTTCTGCAGGGCTGGGTTAGATTAGATGCTCTGGTAGTCTCTATTCTAATGATGACATTTCCGTTTTCTGAAAGACAGAAGTGTATGCCATAGAACCTTGGCAGGTGATATGTTAGGGATTGTCCCCTAAAGAGGTGAATGTAAACTGGTCTGTTATCGTGCTGTGACTCTCAGAATAATGACTTCCTTCTCTATTTCTGTCTTTTCTTTTAGAATGGCAACAAAGACAACTCTATGGACATGTTGGGTACTGATATCTGGGCTGCCAATACCTTTGATTCTTTCCGGTAAGCTCACCTTTCTTCCTGTTTTAAAAGAGTGATATTCTTCTGTTCTCCACTCCCAGTCCCCCTACAGGTGGTGAATTCAGTGTTTTGCAGACAAGTGTTCATCTTGCCTCCTTCCCCTCATGTCCTAGAGAAGACATGAGAACTTAGACCTAAGCAAAGACTGGATGGCCATTTATCAGCTCTAATATAGAGGGAATTCTCTTTCTGTCACAAATTGGACTTAGTGACCTCCCTCTCTTAAGTTCTTTCCAACTCTCCCATTTTGTGAGTTGGAGTTCAATTGCTTTCACTGCTCCCATGATTCCCAGTGGGACTGTGCTGTGCTAGGTAGAAGGTGGTTCTAGGTTCAGTAGGAGGCATAGGAAGAGCTCAGAAGAAGTGGGAAAGAAAAATTGGAAAGGAAGTTAAGACGTAGATGAAGAGAGAGAGAGAGATCAATGAGAAAAAAAGAAGTAGAATCAAAAAGAAACGTATAGAGAGAAAATAGGATGTAGGTGAAGAGGGAAGGAAAAAAGAAGAAATATGAAGGGAAGGAAAAAAGGGCCAAGTAGGCAGGAAAGGAAGACTGGAGAGAGAAGGTAGCAAAGTCAGTAAACACTGATTAAGCATTTGCTTTGTTTGAGGCACTGTGCTGGGGTCACCAGGAAAGAACAAAACATTCTTTGCCCTCAAGGAGCTTAGGTGGAAAAGAGAAGATTAGAAGAGAAATGGGGAAGGGGGAAGTGAGAAAGAGTGATGAAAGAGGTTAGAGAAAGGGAAAGGAAAAGAGGGTGTGGCTGATGAAGGTAGTGTCACCCCCACATCAGTATACCATCCGTTCTAGCCCCTACAGGAACTTCTTTTCCAGGGAGTTTAGTCAGTCAGCTGTGTCCGACTCTTTGTGACCTTATTTGGGGTTTTCTTGACAGAGATACTGGAGGGGTTTTCCTTTTCCTTCTCCAGCTCATTTTCCAGATGAGGAAACTGAGGCAAACAGGGTTAAGTGACTTGCCCACCAGCCTGCCATAGCTAGGGTCTGAGACTTTTGAGCTTAAGTCCTCCTGACTCCAGACCAACCTTATCCACCAACCTGCCCTTGAGATCTTCCATATGTACATACATACACACATACATATGTGTGTGTGTGTGTGTGTGTGTTCAGTATGGGACCTGCAAACCAGAGAAGCTGGTTCCACAGGAAGGTCTAAAATGTCTACAGACATCCTCTCCTACACAGAGACTGAGAAGGGAAAGACATTTTCTTGTGGGATTTATTTATCTATTTATTTTATGGCTAGGGAAAGGGAAATAAATATGAGACAGTCCCTAGAGACTGTTTCTCCCTGGCTCCTTATGAGGAGTGAAATTAATTGTGTCTCCAGAAAGGGAAGTCACATCTGTCCTTTCCCTCTGGAGCTATGAATTGGCAAGCCTATCTAAATCTTAGCACCCTTGGAGTCCCAGCTCAATCCAACCTTTTCCATGAAAGCTTTCTTCACTGAATAGTCTAGTTCATACCGATTTTCCCTTCCCTGCTTTCTGACCTCTCAGAGCATGTGGTCTGCCCTACACATTTTTTGCCCTTCGTCATATACAGTCTTCTGCTTGATTGTGTACAGTAATTTATTTTCCTGTAGGACCACAGAACTTCAAGCATTGGAAGGGACTTTGGAGGTCATTTAGATCAATTTTCTAATTGTTTCACATGGGTTAATTTTGTGCCCCCATGTGAAATGCACTTCAGAATGTTTAGGTGAACAGTAGCCTGGACTTTAGAAGTAGATGAAGAATTTGGGAAGCTGATCATAACTTGGCACAGAAGCAAAATATAATAGTAATGTGAATATTTAGTTACCTGGACATATGTTAGAACTCACTCGTTGCCAAGACAAGATCCCTTAATAATTTCTTAGATTGCATTAATGATGATTTCATCATTCGAAAGGTAGAGGAGACAATAAGGGGAAAATCTGCCTTGTATCTAATTCTCATTCTCAGTTTGAACTGTTTAGGTCCAGATTCTGGAACTACCTTCCCCCTCCCCACCCCCCAGATCTCCTTGAACTTTCCACACAGTCATGTCTCCCATTCCAGTAATCCTCTCAACTGAGCTTTCATTGTGGCCTATGCCCAATCTCCCAATTCTCTGTTCCCAGCCCTCCAGTTCTTTGTTAGCTCGGGATTGATTGCCACCCCCGCCCCCAGCTACTTCCCACCTGTGGTTCTATCTAGACCCAGTCTCCCTTGGTCCTGTGGTCCAGGTCCCTGGCATTCCCAGCCTTTCTTTATTATCTTCGAGTCACCCCGGACTACTTGGTACTCCTAGTTCCCTCCCACAGTCTTTGTGTATATAAGATCCATCTTTGCCTCCCTTGAGGTGCTCACATTCTATCTGGTCTGCTTGCATTAACCATACATATGCTTAGATTTCATAAGAGTCTGGCCAATAAGGCAGATTTTTAGAATCACACCTACCTTCTGTCGGTGTTCTAATAATTCTTGTCTTTGGCTGAAAGAAAACCCGGGTCAAATTCATTTAGGCAGTATTTTTTTGTTATTTTGGGGTCCCAGCATTCCTAAACCTCAGCAGGTGAAAATTATTAGAATATTTTAGGCAGTGAACATTTCCCCCCTACAGTTTGTGATAGAGAAGAGGAAATGCGCATACAAAATGTACCCTAGGTTTTAGCAGTGCAGATTTTTAAAAGTTCCAAGGAGAAGGAGGTAGGATGAACTTAACATTAAGCAGGAGAAATTATTCCAGGAGGAATGAGGCACTCTTAAGACTGAAGTTATGAATATTCAAAGGAAGACAAATCCAGTGAAGAGGAAAAACCTTCATTGTCTGAGGAGACTGATGTGGATGCATAAGGAACTCTCCAACCAACTTAGATTTCTAAATTATAAGCACAGAAGATGGGAAGTAAGGGCAGGTAACAAGATGAATTTAAGACCATGGCATGGTCCTGTAAAAACAGTCTCCAAAGTGCTAAAATTCAGAATGAGCTAAAGTTGGCAAGGGAAGCTAAGTAACAAAAAGCGTTGTTGGATTGTTATTAGTTTTTTGTTTGTTTCATAGCTATGAGAAATGGTTAAAGGGAAAGAATAATGGAGTGGAAGGGTTAATTATGACTGATGGAGAGAACACAGAGGTTTCTTCCTTCACTTTAGTTTTTTTGGCAAAGAGTATATCTTTACATGAAAATGACAGAATAAACATAAGTAAAACAATGTTTGTTGTTCAGTCATTTTCAGTCATGTCTGACTCATTGTGACCCCTTTTCAGGGTTTTCTTGGCAAAGATACCAGAGTGGTTTTCCATTTCCTTCTCCAGTTCATTTGACAGATGAGGAAACTGAAACCAACGGGGTTAAGTGACCTGCTCAAGGTCACACAGCTGAGTGCCAAATTTGGACTCAGGTCTTCCTGACTCCAGACCCAGCACTCTATCCACTGTGCTATCCACTGTGCCACCTAGCTGCCCTAAGTAAAACAATAGTAGGGGATTATTTAGTTGCCCTTGATGAATTCAGTTCACCCAGCCCAGTTAATCTACATCCTCTAGATTTAAAAAATGAGGGCATTTGATTGCTGTGTCCCTCACTGTTAGGTATTTGGGGGGAAAAACATCTAGAAAATGGGCAAAGTGCCTCAGGAATGAGGAAGGACAAACACTCTATCAGTTTAAAAAAAAGAGGAAGGGAACACTCTGCAAACTCTAGAATATAGAGCTTAATTTTGATGCCTGGAAAAATTCTGGAATGAATCATTAAGAGATAGTAAACATCTAGCCAAAAGAAGTAGCAATTACAAAGAACTAGTACAAATTTATCAAGAGAAGGGCATACTTTATCTCCAGTTTTGGCAGAGTTTCTAAACTAGCCTAGGTTTTGGCAAAGCCTTTAATAAAATATAATCATTCTTGTGGAAAAGATGAAGAGAAGATTAAATAATAATGCAATTAGATTAATTTACACCTGGTTGAATGATCAGACTCAGAATATTAATTAATGGTTCAATGTCAGTTGGCAGGAGGTCTCCAGTGAAATGTTTAGCCTTGAGCTGTTACTAACATTTTTTATCAGTAATTTGGATAAAGTCAAAGATTATATGCTTACCAGTTTTGCACATGACACAAAACTGTGAGATGCAGAAAAGAAAAAATTTCTGCCAGATTGAAATACAAAGCTCAGTCTCATAAGATGAACTTCAATAGGGATAAATGTAAGATTTTTCACTTGGGTTCAAAAAATAAACTTCACCAGTATATGGAGTATTCATAAGAATAGGATGGGTAAGGAATGGGTAGATTACACTTTGAAAAAAAAAAGATCTGGGGGTTTTAGCGGACCACAAACTCAGTATTAGTCAGCATTGTTATAGGTATGGCAGCCCAGAAAGGTGATGTGATCTTGGACAGCTGGCACTATCACCTCTCTTATTCTGAATACTATCCTATTTATTTAACCTAAGATTTTATTAGCATTTTTGGCCGCCATGTCACACTGCTGACTCATGTAGAGTTTTTAGTGTATTAAAACGTTTAAGTAATTCTATATTAACTGTGGTCTAATTCCATGCCCTCAATCCTGGGACTTTTACAGTTGATTTTTTTAATCATTTTTAAGACTTTGCATTTATCTCTATTTCATTTCATCTTCTTAGATATGGTCCAATGTTCTAGTTCAGTGCTTCTTAAACTCTGGGTCTCAACACCAGAGTTTAAGAAGCCCTGAAGGGGTCACGAATGGAAAAAGTTTAAGAAGTCCTGTAGTAGGGGAGGCCAGGTGGTCAGCAAGTAAGAGCACCGGCCCCAGTGTCGGGATGACCTGGGTATCGAATCCGGGCTCAGATACTTAGCACCACACCCAGAAATAACTGGCCGTGTAACCTTGAGCAAGTTACTTAACCCCAATTGCTTTAAAAAAAAAAAGTCCTGTAGTAGCTCATCATCATTTTTGGACACTTATTCCAGCATCTATTGGTTCCTGTCTCTCACAGATTTAATAACATGCTGTCTATCCCTTCCCCATACTTAATGACATTTTTTTTTAACAGAACAGGTTCAAGGGAAGCACTTTTCTGTACTCCACTAGAAAACTTCTTCTAAGTCAACATCAGTCCATTAATTACTAGTCACTAAGTCCAGTCATTCTACTAATTCTGAATTCTAATTATCTTCCCTCTCTATCTTGTACACAGTATTGTGAGACCATGCCAAATGTCTCTTTTTCAGGGGGTTTGTATTTACCAGTCTTGTAACTGGACATTTGCTTGTCCATACCACAAATCCACACACAGTGGTTCAGCAACTAAAAATATTCAGAAGTTCTGTCAGTGTCCTAGTATGTAATTGTCCAAGATTTGATGATGATAGGAAGTTATTGAGAATTCTGCCAAGTTTTTTTTAATCTCCTCACTTATCTTGGGTTTCATTTCCCCATTATCCATTTATGTGCTCTACTTCTTAGCCTGAAGATAATTCTCCTTCGTAAAGGTAACAAGAATCAGAAAAGGAGATGAGTAGTTCTACCTTCTCTTCATAATCTCTAATCCACGATCCTGATCATCCCACCCACCCGTAGCAGCGGCAGATCTTCCTCATACCTCCAACACAGCATTAAAGGTCATTTCAAGTGACATCCCTTTCAAGAGGTTGCCAGCTCTTTGTCACATACCGTAGAGCCCAATGAAAGAATGGTTTTTAGAATTAGATCTTACGCTTAAACTAACTTACACTTAACTAATCAAGTTTTTATAATCAATCAGCAAGTATTTATTATGCACCAACTTTGAGTCAAGCTTTGTGCTAGGCACTGAGGACACAAAATCATGAAATAACCTCTATTCTCAAAGAACTTATATTGTAAGAACATACTGTGCGCCCAGCACTGGGTTAAACACCAGGGAGTGTAAAAATAGAATAGGCACTTCCCATTAGGAGCTAGGAGCAGAAATAAGACATACAAGCACGAAATAATAGACGATTAAGATAATATATCATGAAGAACTGAAATGTGTGGTATGAGCAGTTCGAGAATAGGTGAATATAGTTAGGAGCTCCATGTGTGTCAACATGAAAAGAATTAGAGAAGTTATCTAATATGGGCTGGACTCATCAGGGAAGGAAGGATTTCCCAGAGATTCACAAAAACCTTGCAGACATTCATTCAGCCCCTTTAAGAGGCAGAGTTTCAAATGAGGAAACTGAGTCACAGAGAACAAAAGAGAGTTGATCCATTATCACTGGCCAAATATATATATATATATATTTTTCACAAAGAGAGTAATTTGGAAGGAAAGATAAGGCCACCAAAGTGATCCATACCAATTGCACAAATGAACCATCTAACAGAAAAAGGCCAGATAGGTGCATCTTTAGAAGAGAATATATTACCTGCCTCCCTGCTGAAAGCAAATAGCAGCATCTCCTGGTCAACTGTAATCACTCAACACTACATCTGGATTTCTGCAGGTGGGCTTGCTGGGATCAGCAGAAGTCTGCCAGACTCTCAGAATCTCGATATAGAGTCACAGCTCCCTGGCCAAGTCATGGTTCACCTGAGTTCACCTAGGAGTAATTGTCTATAACAGAAGGATGTTGCCATCTTGTGGCTTTGCCTAGAAATCGCTCCTTTCCCTGCACTATTCTTGAAGCAAGAATGTAAAACCTGGAGATTCCATTACAGCAACAAAAGTCCAGTAGGAAATTCATCACATTGAAAATAATATTGACAACAAGGATCAGCTTTCTCAGACCAACCCATTCCTCTCACCCAAATTTCAAAAGCACTCAGATAGTTTGCACATCCCTGGGACACAGATCTATACATCAGCCATTTGTGCAGAGTTGATTGGTCCATGGTTCATTGTTGCTGTGAAGAAACCAGAGAAGGCTGGTATTGTGAATAAGGCTATGATGCCAGTGCATGATGAAGTCCAGCACATTCTGGTGCCAAATTGCCAGCAAAATACAGTGGAGAGAACTCTTGTAACTAAGAAGTTAGAAGGCCTGGAGTCCATTCTCATCTCTGATTCTTACTATACTCCTGTGACAGTGGGCAAGACATTTCCATGAATCTCAGTTTCCTTGACTGTAAAAAAAAGGGAGGGGAGGGTGGTGGACTAGATGACTTCTGAAGTTGACTCCAACTCTACATCTCTGACTTTATACCTGCCTTCCCATACAGCACCTCCCCAGTGTTGACAGCATGAGCTTTCCTTCTTCTCTGACTTTGCTCTTGTCATTCCCATTCCCTGGAATGCCCTCTCCACCTACCTTCACCTGTCAAAATCCTACCCATCATTTAAGGTCCAGCTCAAGCACCACCTCTTCCAAAGAAACCTTCCTGATTATCCCAGCCAGAAATCATCTCTCTTCCTTCTTGGAAATCCTGGCTAGTACAAATGAATAGACTATTGGATCTATTAGAGTCAGGAAAACCTGAGTTCTAATCATGTCTCAGATACTTCCTAGGCATGTGGCCCTGAACAAGTTACTAAACTTCTTAGTCTCAGTTTCATCTGTAAAAGATGGATTATAATACTTCCTATCCCACAGACACTTAATAAGTGTTTTTTGTTGATTGATTTTGGGGGCGGTTAGGTGGCTTAGTGAATAGAGCGCCAGTCCTGAAGTCAAAAGGACCTGAGTTCAAATTCCTCCTCAGAGATTTACTAGCTTTCTGACCCTGGGCAAATCACTGAAACCTCTTTGCTTCCATTTCCTCATCTATAAAATGAGCTAGAAAAGGAAATGACAAACCACTACAGTTTGAGGTTTTTTTTTTTGTTGTTGCCAAGAAATCCCCAAATGTGGGTTACGAAGAGTTAGGTACAGCTGAAGAACATTGATTGATTTAATATGTTCTATCAATGTAATCCTGCATGTCATTGCTACAGCTTATCAATCCCCCTCCTAAAATGTGTCACTCACAAATGAATCCAATCCTCCAGATATGACGTGAACAGGGCAGAAATACGGAGGCATCGTTACTTCCTAATTGTGTAAATTGTTCCTTTCTTCATTCAGCCTATAAGATTACATTACTTTCTTTGGCTGCCACATCACATTTGTCATCTTTTTTTGCCTGTACACCCAGTTCTGTGTATAGAAGAGAGGCTCATGAAATAATATTGTTTAAAAGAACCAATGGACTGATCACCCAAGATTTGGAGAGGAACGTTAATCCTAGTGAGTAGGATTCTTGTTAGCTGATTTCATAGACTAGAGGAGACTGGAAGGTCCTCAGTGACAGAACTTGGATATATCATCCTGTGTTCTTGCTTTCCTTATAGGATAGGTATTCACAGCAGTGATATTGGTGCGAATGTGTCCTTGGCCTAGGGGTGCCATCCATCCTGAGCATTCACATACTTACCCAAGAGTAAGGACATTCAGTGCTGATATTATGGTGGTTAAAGAGCCACAGAGTAGTTGTAGTCAGGCCAGGAGAAGATGCACAGGGTGCCAGCAGCCTGGAGAGTAATAATAGAGGCAGAAGGATTGAACCTGAAGCCATGCTCAACTTCATAAACACTTATTAAGCATCTCTTGTATGCCAGGCGAGGTGCTTGAAACACAGAAACACCAATCACCTCTTGCTCTTCAATAGCTTGTGTTCTGTTGGGAGGGCAGAGATACAAAACCCATGCAAATAAATATAATGCAAGGAAAATATATAACTAGGAAGGTCAAAGAATGCTTCATGGTGGAGGAGGCACAAGCTCATCCTTGAGTGAAGACAAAGATTCTGAGAAATGACAAGGGACTTGATTCCAAGCATTAAGGACGACCTGCACAAACACATGCAAGTGGAAGAAGGAGTGTCCATTTGGAGACCAGTAGGAAGGTGCTTAGCCTGATTTGTCTGGAATGTAGAGTATATGGAGGGAAATAGTAGGAAATAAGGCTGGAAAAGGAGTGGAGAATGAGGTTATGGAGGGTCCTAAATGCCAAGCTAATAATACACCCCAGAGGAGTCACTTTGTTCTTCCATTCTTTGTTTATTCCGTCAATTTTCCAATTTTTGTCCCTTCTTGATCACTTCAGGCAGGGTATGATAGAAAGACCATGGGATTTTAGAATTAAAAGACTTGGCCGAACCACATACTAGCTCTATAATATTGGGCAAATCCCTTAACCTCTTCTGAACTTAAGTCTTTTTGTCTGTTAAATGAGACCAGATTTGAAAGAAGAGAGGAGGGAGGGAGGGAGGGAGGGAGGAAGGAAGGAAGGAAGGAAGGAATCCATCCTTAGGGCATCACCAGTGTTTAATGCAGTCTTGGACTCCATTAAAAGCAGTTTACCTTCCCAGGGTGAGGTGGAGACAATGTCTCTGTGTTCTGTTCTCATCAGAGCACATCTGGAGTACCACGATGACTTTGAGAAGAATGCTGACAAACCTCCGCATGATGAAGGTGGCCAGCAGAATGCTGAAGGAGCACCATTCCATATGAGTGCGTGAGGATCACTTGAAGGAACTGGGGCCGTTCAGGCCACGGAAGAAAAGATTCAGGGAACATGCCATGGCTCTTTTCAAGCATCCAAAGGCCTCTCTCTCTTGTGGAGGAAGGGTTAACATATTTGTTTTGCCCCATTATCCACAGATGGAATTTACAAAGAGACCAGTTTAGGCTTAAATTAGGAAACACAAACATTTTGTCTGAAAGAATAGTGGGCTGCCTCAGGAGGCCATCAGTAGGCTCCGCCTCCTCGTGTGTTTTCACATAGAAGGTGGATGGCCACTTTTCAGGTATCTTACTGTTGAAGTTCCTTTGGAGCATGGGTTTTCTACAGAAATAATTCCAACTTTCAGGTTCTCCAATTCCATGAACTCTTAGAGAAGAGAGACAACCCTTGTTGTTATTGTCTTAGGGTTGTCTCCTGCTGCAAATGGGCGGCACAGTCCGTGCCTTGTGAGGTGGTCAAGCCTAGAAGTAATGTCTGCTGTGCACAGACCCTAGAGAGGCAGCAGGGGACTCACATGCTGCTCAAGAATTTTGGAGAGGGCGAAACATGCCTTTCCTACGAGCTAGAAACACCTCCAGCCATTACTTGGCTCTCTCCCTTTTGTAGACTGTACATGCTAAATGGCAACCAAATGGAAGTTTTCATTATTCTTTTTTCTCTCTCTCTCTCTTGCTCTTGCTTTGGGCTCAGAAGTGGAAAAGGGAAGCTGGAAGATGGGGAAGGAATCAACTTGAACGACATAGAGAAAGTCCTTCCTGCCTGGCAGGTATGTGCACAGACAGGTGGTGCCTTCATTTAGAGGCCCCCACCGGTGACCCCCGTTGGTGAGGGTTGCCGAGCGAGTCCCATTCTTTGGGAAGTCATTCAGTAGTGATTGTTAGAGCTCTGTGTGCTGTCATATGTGATACATGTTATAACATCCTGACATAATGGTGGCTGTGGTTTTCTGTGATGACGATAAGATCAATTAACCTGTTTTTGGTAATTAACTCCCCCCCCCCCCAAAAGACCATGTAAACAGTGCCAAAGGCATCACTCAGATGTACCTTGGGTCTGAAACAGGTGAGACTGGGGCAGCCGCCTCCTCGATGGAGCATCTTCCAAGCCCAGTGCTGGGGTGAAGGGATTGTTGCAGTTTCTTAAATGGCTGTAATTAGTTTTTAAGCTTTTAAAAAGTTTAAATTGTCACTAACACCTCCAGTTAGCTGCGGTACTTGGTAAGCCTCAGGAGCTGATTTGTTTGCAATTTCTGAATCAGGCCAAATCCCAGTAGGTGGAGAGAAGTTTGCAAACACACATCTCTGCACCCTCAAAGGATCTAAGGAGTCACAAAAGCAGCAGCAAATGCAAAGGGGAAGACATTCAGTGCGATAGGCAGTTCTTGAAGGGATTATGGATAATCGGGTTGTTTATCCTGACTCCCACCCCTTAGTCCTATGTGCATTTTAAATTTTATATTTTTATCCTTCCTGTTCATCCTTTTCTCATCTTTTATTCACTTTCTCCCTTTTCCTTTATTCTTCCTCCTTCCCCAGTTCCTCCCCCATATATATATATATATATATACATGTATATATATGTATATATATGTATGTATATATATATGTATATATATATGTGTGTGTGTGTATATATATATATGTATGTGTATATATATATATATATATATATATATATCTTAGACCTACAAATGGGATCCAGAGGCATTGCTTCTTGGCCCAATTGGAGACCTTAGAACCAGAGACATCAACCTCTGTCTTTATAGCACAGCAGGCAGGGCTGAAATGGCTCTCTCGTATTGAATGCTGCTCAGACATTCCTATGAGATTGCCTGTGGCTGGGTTATCAACTTTGGATCTCAGACTAAGGAAGACAGCCTGACCTGGTGTCCTTTCCTACTTTCCCATTTCTACTTTTGCCCATATCTGTAGGCCACTGAGCACCATCCCTATAAGAGAAGGTGAAGATGCAGTCCTGTTGGCTCTGCCTCAGCCTATGGGTTCCATCCCAGACTCCTGTGGCTGACCCTTCCTGATTTATACACAGAAACCATCTAGTTCTAGGGGCTCTTCACCTGGGGGCATTAGACCAAACTCCGTGGATAGATTTCAAGGGAGTGTGGGTGAGGAAGACATCTGTAGCAGCAAGCACCCCAGGCGTCCTCAGGGTGGCTGCCACCACAGGTTCTTAGATCTGCTTTGTTAAAGGAAAGCAACTCAAAATGGGTTAACAAGCTTACTTTAATCAGTCAAACATATGTATCGTTCACCTAGTTCAGGGGGAAAAGGTCAGCACCCCGAACTTCAAAGTATACAGACAATTATCAAGACAGAAACAGATCAAGGAGACAGATTTCCAAACTGTCCAACCATTACATCCACACCAAACAACATCTGGGTTTCAAAGCCGGGAGGCCTCTGGACAACGGCTAGCCCAGACTTTCATCAAATCACAGAACACTTCTCAAAGTGAGCCCCAAAACAAAGCTACACATCAGGGCTCATATAGCCTTCTCCTGGCTCAGAGAATGTAACAACCTTATTGACCCACTGGCCAATCGAGAAGTATCTACTGAAAAACAAGCCTCCCACCCCAGGCTCCAGGTGCACTTTAGCCTAGGGGCAGGGAAGATCTTAAAAATTTACATTCCCATTACAACATCACATCTTTATTTTCACTAACCTCTAATAGAAACTTGGTATGATCTTCAGTTTTTAAAAACACTGTTCTGAGAAGGAATCCAAAGACTTTACCAGACTGCCCAAGGGATCCTTGACACAGAAAAAGGTGAAGAACTCCTGATCTGGCCTATCACCTTCATTTTATAGATGAGAAAACTTAGGGAATGTTGTTTCCCAAGGTGACATAGCAGTTCCTGGCAAAGCCAAGATTCAAACCCAGGTGTCCCGTTATGATTCCAACTTCACGGGTTGATTGTTGTTCTGTGATTTTAATTAATTGACCAGTATGTTTTGAGTGGTTATTGTGTACTTAGTCCTGAGAGGATACAATTTCTATTCCTTGAGATACTGTTTCAGAATGGATTTTGTGGTACTAGCAACAAAAGTAGTCTAGGAGAGACTGATGTCAATCCCTAAGCATTTATTAAGCTCCTACAGTGTGCCAGGCACTATGGTTGACCTTGAGACCACAGAGATAAAAAAAATAAAAGATATAATTCCTCTGTTGAAAACCAAATATTAATTTAAGCAGGACATCTATGACTTTATAATCCCCCACATAGCCTAATACAGTACCCTATTTTCCCACCAAAATAAGCCATTTCTCAAGTATGCAGTGGAAATCAGGAATTGAGTCTGTGTTTTAATTACCTTGGCCTTTTTTTTTTTCCCATTTCTGGTTACTTAGATTTTCTTGAGATTCTCCGTCTGGCAGTAAGTGGGAAATTTTTTTTTACATGTTTATGACTGGCAAGTGCTAATGTTCTCTTAGCTAGAGAGACCAAATGAGCCACGGGGCATTTGAATCTCAGGTCTAGGGGGAATGGCCTGCTTTAAAGAGGCTGCACTTGAATGTCCATGCCAATTTATCTTTGGTGAACATGATTTTGTCCTGTTCAGAATGATTATCGATCTGCTAGGAACTCCCCAATGATACAAGTACCTAGAAAACCGCTACATTTTCCTTGGTTTGGGGGAACACTGCTGAGGAAGAAATTTGTAGGATTGTTGTGGCTGGAGAGGCCTTGTCTGAATTCTCGGCCCATCTTTTCCAAAAAGAAGACTGTGCTAATGAGGAGGGAGCTCACAGTTCTTGGAATCCCCAACACCAGTGTTGACACTTGCCACTATATTGCTATGTCACTTTCCTGCAGCCTTGAGAACAAAGTACTGCATCATGCCCTTCAATACTGTCACCCATGTCTAGCACTGCCTAGCCCATATTAAGTGCAATCATCATGGAACATGGAGACTCCTGACTCTTAAGTCAGGCAGGGGCAGTTGGTTTAACAACCAACTCTCAGAAGGGGAAAAATATGTGAACAATATATTACTTTGAAGTTTAATAGGCATTATCAATATTTTCTCTTTCTTAATTCTGGATAAATCAACAAAACAAACCAAGCCCTGATTTTGTTAGCTTTTGCCAACTTCTGAGGTGTAAATGCTTACTTTGAAACTTTAACAATTAGTAACTAAGAAAACTTATGGCAGGAGACCTATGTTCTAATCCAGGCTGAGTTTCTTTATCTGTGAAATATGTATAACAGCTGTCCTGCATCTTTCACAAGATTTTTGTAAGATAAAATGATATACATATGAAAGGATTCACTGGATCATGGGATTTAGATCTTTATGGAATCTGGTGCCTTTTTTTTGGTTGGGGGCGGGGTGGGGGGCTAACTCCCCTAATTTTACAAATAAGGAAACTGAGTCCTAGATAAGGGAAGTTGTTTGCCTCAGGTCAAAGCTTACCAGTTGATAGAGTTATCCAAGACAATTAGTCAAATGCTCACTTGGCTCAAGTGCCAGTGTAGACTCTTGGATGCCTTTTGGGCCAAAAGAACCCCTCACCTCAAGGGTAGGAGGGGAACAAGAGCCTAGCAATCTTTTTAAATTTTTTTATTTATGCTAGCAGTCTTTTGCACATTTCTCTGATAATGACTTGCATGGTCCTCTAAGTCTGGGTAAAGCAGGTCATTGCCCAATGTGGGTAACATTTTTGTAACTTTTCAAACGATCCCTAAACCTGAATTTGTCAACCTTTTAAGCCAGCCTATAGATCTGAGTCTGAAATGCAGACTGAATTTAAGGGATGCATGGTCTATCCTGCCACCTGGTGGCACTTTTGAACAACGACATCCATCTCCTGATGCTGAGAAAAGCTCCGAGAGCCCAGCTGTATGCACTCTGTGTCCACGTTGGTGGAACTGAGCTCAGGTTGCGTCTCGCCACCTTGCCCTTATTTCATGGCGAACTATCCTGGGTCCCAGCACCAGCTGGCTCAGTTGAGGTTGACTGGTCTTTCGAGGAGATGTGACTGATTTTCAATAACCTTCCATTTATGATATTGTTTTCTCTCCTTTCTCCTTCTTTTCTTTCTCTAAGGGGTTGTGAGATTAGTAGAAATATGTTCCTAGACTAAGAGCCAGGAGACATGTGGTATAGAGCATTGAAATTTACTGTCAAAAGATTTGGGTTTGAGTCTGTGGTCTGCTCTTTGCTACATTGTGTGATTTGGCACATCACTTCTTTCTGGGATTGTTTGCTCATCCATAAAACAGAAGTATTAGATTAGTGATCTCTAAGATCTTTTAAGGAGACAGAGTGGTGCAATGGAAATCATGTTTGACTTGGAGTCAGAGGGACCTAGGTCCAAATCCCAACTCTTCCCCTTACCTATGTGACATTGGACAATTTACTAAATTTTCCTCTGCTCCAAGATGAGGAGGGGGTTGAATTAGATGTCCTCAAAGGTCCCTTACATCTCTAATCCTATGATTTTTCCAGCTCTAAAATCCTATGATTTCTTTAAATCCATGATTCCTAAGTCTTGGCTCTACAGCAGGCTTGTAGTATAGACTTGGGTGACTTGCTGTTGACCCCTCCTTCCTGGACTTCCATGAAACGAGGAGGTCCACTTAGATCATAAACTGAAAATAAAGTATCTAAATGGTTTACTAGGAACTCGTTCCTCTTCCCACCTCAGCAGATTAGATTGGAAAAGATTTGGGAGTGAAGCAAAACTGCAAGCATGGAAAACGAACATGAACTTGGGGAATGTAGGAGAAAGTGGATTTTTTTGTTTTGTTTTTGGAAGGCAATTGGAGTTAAGTGACTTGCCCAAAGTCACATAGCTAGTAAGTGTGTCAAGTGTCTGAGGCTGGATGTGAACTCAGGTCTTCCTGACTTCAGGGCTAGTGCTCTATTCACTGTGCCACCTAGCCGCCCCAGGAGAAAGTTTTTAAAGCACATAGGTTTGAAGAGGCAAAGATTTTTGGAAGTAGAAGTTTACTGTGTGTCAGTAAAAATTTGCTGTGAACCTGTGCCATTTAACAGATGAGTGCTTGGAAAACACTGGACTCAATTATGTTCAACATGTTCCATCTCTAACATTCTGTGATCATTTCCTCTTTCCTTCATATGACTGTGAATAAACAAATAGTCTTAGTTTCCTAGGGTCCACATAAGGATGCTTAGAAACCCTCACCCTCCTGTCTTCATTTGAAACTAAATTTAGCTAATGATGTCCTCTCTACCACCTCCCATCTCCCTTGCATTGAGACCTCCTGTCTTCCCCTCACCTCCCATGTTCCATTATGTCTAGGGCCAATTAGCACAGGACTCTGACCTGGCCAAAAAAAAAAAAAAAAAAAAGCTAGAGCTTAAAATAAATCAGGCAGTGACCAGTCAAAGCACTTTGATAAAAATGGAAAACTGGCCTCTCTCCATAGGCCTGTGTTGTCTTAGGCTCCTGCCCAGTGGAGGCGTTGCCGTCACCATGATGCTGTTCAAAAGGCAGGGCTAGGGGTTAGGAACTGAGAAACTGTAACCAGTGAGAACTGTAGAAACTCAGGGGATCTTAGGAAAACTTGGCGAGGAAGGTGGGAATTTGTTTGGACTGTGCATATTTGTTTGGAGGGTTTTGTTTTTCTTTATTTCAGTGGAATTAAGAAGGTGGGAAGGAGAGGGTAGAAATGGGGTTTCCTTCCTCCCTCTAAAAGAAGAAGGAATGGAAGGAAAGAAAGAATGACAGACAAACAGAGCAGCTTTGAAAGTTTTATGGGAAATTTATTACATATTTTAAAAGAGAAAGGGAAAGCAAGCCTGCGAATGGAGGCTGGCCATTTCAGGTACAATCTTCTATGATGTATATAGAGAACATGATCATTTTAATTAATGTTTGTTAAACTCAGAATAAAAAGCAAATGAACATTAAAGAAAATTTGGCCAGGCTGACCTTCAAAGGAATAGGTAAGCAGGAGAAAGTGTTGGATAGCACCAGCCCGTGGCAGAATGGGGAAGGGGGAAATTTGTCTTTAAGGGCCCCCCACCTAGTTCCCCTTTTCCCTGATGGCCTCTTTGGTACCCCTATTCTTTTCCACCTGTATTTCATCTGACTATCAGCTGATGACCTCAGATTACCCATAGAGACATTTTTGAAATTGGAAAAGTTCTAAGATCCAAAGAAATGACTTTCTAATGGTGGCATTCCAGATAATGTGAGAGCTGGTAAAGAGAGAGATTTGTGGGTAGCAGAATCTTCTGTGTTCCTCAACTAGCTGTATTTTCAGTAGGCAAGGTCAGTTCCTTTCCTTCACTGAAGGGAATGGCCTCCCACACATATACTCTTAACTCCTCCCATTCACAGAGCATGATTTCCCCCTCAGGTCTGTACCCCCTTCTACAGATGACCCCACCTATATAGATCCTTAGTAGAACTGTTACTCTTCCTTTATCAATTCAGTTCTTTCTCCATGTGTTAACACAATGCTAGGCTCTTTGGGGAATGGAATGACAAATTTTCATCAAATTTCAGGATTTGAGTTAGAATAGACCTCAAAGGTCACCCATCCCACTCATTCCTGAACAGGAATGCGCTCTACAAGAAGACACAAGTGACAGATTAGGATTTATACCCAGATCTTCTCCCTGCTTTCCTACTTACTGCTGGTATGACCTGTGCCACCTCTCTGGGCATTAGTTTACCCATCTGTGAAATGAGGGCATTAGACCAGATGATCTTAAAGGTCCCTTCTAGCTTTACATCATATCTTCTTCCACAGCTGATCATCCAGTTGTAGGGATTTCATCTCCTCCTGTGTACTTTTGAATAGCTCTCCATGTTAAGGCTCCATTCTGCCTTTCTGTAACTTCTTTTCTTTTAGGGCAATTGGGGTTAAGTGACTTGCCCAAGGTTACACGGCTAGTAAGTGTTAAATGTCTGAGGTCAGATTTGAACTCAGGTCCTCCTGACTCCAGGGCCAGTGCCCTATTCACTGCGCCACCTAGCTGCCCCCCTTTCTATAACTTCTGCTTGCTGCTCAATACCATCCTAGAAGGCCAAGCAGGACAAATCTGATCCCACTTCCCCATGAAAGTGCTTCCAATATTTGAATTGTTACCATGTTAACCACCTCTTCCCCAGGCTTCTCTAAAGCAAGCATACCTAATTCCTTCAGTTAATCCACATAAGGTTTAATTTGGGTTTCTTATCTTGCCATTCACATTGAGCCTTCATCTACTTAAAATCCTAAATATATCACATGAAATTATTTCTAGCTATGGCTCCGCTCTTCTCCCATTCTGTCCTTGAGTACTTTTTAAACCCTAATACTGGGGTGGGGGGAAGGGCTGGAGGTATATAGACAAAGGGAAAATGTCACCTCTAACTATCATCTGAATCACTTCCTTGCTTAGACCCCCTCAAGATCTGTAGTTTTTATAGAAGAGAACGAAGTTTCTTTCTAAGATTCTTAATTCAATAAACTTAAAAAAATTTTTCTCAATACTTTTTTTTTCTTTAGGTTAGTCACTTCCTAAGATTTTCCTACCTCTAATAGATTGCTTTTCTCATATTTTCCTTTTCTCTTATTTTTATTGGAGTCTTTGGCTTTTATCTCACTTTAAATTTCCAAATACATCCTTTCCCTCTCCATCAGTCAAAGAGGCATCCCTTTGATAACAGGGAACTGGTCAGTACCAGTAGTTTTCAAGCTTGGTTTACGTTCTAGACATTCTGCTCTTAACTTCTGAGAATATGAAAGCGTTCTGTAGCTGTTTACTTGTCGGGTTGACATTTTAGAGTTGGAAGGAACCTTAAAGGCCTTCCATCCTGGCTTCGGAGAAAGCGCTGTTCTGCCAGTCACTTCATCAGTAAGCATCAGTTAAGCTCATGCTGTGTACCAGGCATTGTGCTAAGCCCTGGGGACACAAAGACAGGCAGAAGACAGTCCCTGCTCTCGAGGAGCTCACAGTCTAATGAATTTGGAGTCAGAGGACCTGGCTCCTCATCCTGACTCTGGCACTCACGACTTATATGATCTTGAGCAAGTGATTTAACTTTCTAGTCCTTAGTTTCCCAGCTCTAGCTCTGTGATCCTTTGAATGTCCCTGGTGGAAAAACAGTCTTGAAATAGACCCCCAAAGTCATTAAACTGTATATCAGATCAGATGAGATGATATTTGTAAAGCACTTAACACAATGCCTGGCACATAGTAGGTCCTTATTCAATGTGCATTGCCCTCTCCTATATAACCTTTGATTCATCAATATTACTATTAAGCATGTACTCCAAAGAGGTCAAAGATAGAGAATGTTTACAGCAGTACCTTTTGTGGTAGCAAAGATCTGAAACAAAATCAGTAGGTGTTCTTCATTTTGGGAATGAGTAGACAAATGAAGCAGTTAGGTGGTACAGTAGATAGATAGCTGGGCCTATGGTTGGGATGACCTGAGTTCAGTTCCAGTCTCAGAAATGTACAAGCTCTGTGATCTTAGGCTAGTCATTTAACCTCTTTCTTCCTAAGTTTCCTCATCTGTGAAATGAGGATAATTATAGCACCTACCTTCCGGGGTTATTATGAGGATCAAGTGAGACAATATTGGTAAAATGATTTGCAAACCTTAAAGTTCTTTATAATTGCCATTGCATAAACTGCCGGTATTATTGTTACCGTTATACGAATATAATGGAATTTATCTACACCATAGAAATGGAAATATGATGGATTAAAAGGGAAACAATGGGTGGATGGATGTATATAAATTGATACAGAATGAAGTAGAACAACTTACTAGATTACCCGAACAATAAGAAGAAGAGCAAAGAACTTTAAAGCCTTCAGAACTCTTGTTGAACAGTGATCAGGCTTGATTTCAGAAGGCTGATGATGAAATGTGCCCCTGCTGCTTCTTGGCCCAGACACCTAAACATGCATTGCTAGACATAGCCAGTGTGTTGATTGATTTTCCTTAATTATTATTATATTTCATACGATGAAATATTATATTAGTTCTAATATATAAAATATTTTGTTATAATAAAATATAATATTTGTTTTAGGGAATGCTTTCTACTTGGAGATTAGGTAGTAAGGGAGTTAGTGGATGGTGAAAGATTTTTTGAAGTGCATGAATAAAGTCTTAAAAGGCACATGGAGGGAAGGGAAAGAAATAACAGAAAAGCAAACAAGCAGAGCATTTGTTGCTACCTTGCTAAGTTTTAATGTTTCTTTACAATAATTATTTGTGAGTTTTAAAAAAGAAATAACATATAAATTATACATATGTTGTACGTTAATTGTTTTAAATCCCTGGTAGACATATATCTGTTGATTAAATCCTTTCAGCAAAAAGGAAGTTCACTTCCCTCTAGAGTACACCATTCTATTTTATTAAAACAGTTCTAGTTGTTATCTTGACACAGCTGCAGTTGTGTTGACCAATATTACACAGGCAGGAGAGTAAAAAACACTGCGCATAGAGGGGAAAGCCAGTGTGCCTGATAACGTGGAGAAGGCCACCCTCTCCTCTCATACCATCTCCACCTCTGTATCCTTTACCAGGAATCCTTTCCTGGTGAAGGACCCCAAGGAAGCTAGTGGTTGCTAAGTGATCCCCTGTCACCCACAGATGTCTGTCCATCTGCTTCCCTCCCACATCCTCCTGTTTGGCAGGCACATTTAATTTCTGCTTCTGAATGCCCTTTGTACCCTGGAGTGTGAGGGCTAGTACGTGACAGAGAGTGCTTCTGTGATGTCTATCCTCTGAGTGACTGTGCTGAAGTCTCCCTGTGTAGATGCTCTGAGGAAACTAGCAAACAGTCCATGTTTCCTCATGGTGATGGTAGGTGATAGGGCTTGGGGCACTATAATCAACAGGATTCTGGACATAGAGTCAGGAGACTGAGGAATCCTGCCTTTAACTGGCTGTGGGGACTTGTGTAAGTCACTATTTCTCTTCTGCACAGTTTTCTCATTGGCAAAATAGAAGTAATACCTTTGGAAGAACCCAAAAAGATCTTCGACATAAAAACACTTTGAAAAGGATAAAATGCTTTATAAACTTTGTTGTTATATGAATGAAATGGAATGGAAAAACATAATAATGGAGAATTTTATCACATAATCACAGCTAGAAGGGATCTCAGATCCTATGACAGGGATTCTTAACCTAGGGCCCTTGAACGTGTGTGTGTGTGCTTTTAAAAGCATTTTGATAACTGTGTTTCTATGTAATTGGGGCTTCCTTGGCAATGCTATGTATTTTATTGCATGCATGTGAAAACATGATTCTGAGAAAGGGTTCCCAGACTACCCAAGGGGTCCATGACACACCACAAAGGTAAAGAACCCCTGCTGTGGCATTCACAATGCCCCAGTTTTACAGGTGAGGAAACTCTAATAGAGTTTGTCTGGGGGTGGGTGGATCACAAAGGTAGTAAGGAATATGTAGGAGGCAAATCTGGGTCTCAAAGTGACTCTTCAGAGCATCTCATTCAATTCAGTTTTTAAAAAAGCATTAATTAAGCATCTGCTGTGTACCAGGCACAGAGCTGAAGAAAAGACAAAAATGACATGGTCCCTGCCTCTTCAGTAAATGAACACTCTGCTGGGAAAAAACAACATGTATACATATAAGTAATCATAAACTGTATACAAAATAAATGCAAAGTAATCTAGATAGTATGGGTGGCTAGGTGGTGCCAGAGTGCACAGAGCCCCAGGCCTGAAGTCAGGAAGGCTCAACTGAGTTTATATCTGATCTCAAACGCTAGCTAGCTGTGTGACCCTGGGCAAGTCACTTAACCCATTTGCCTCAGTTTTCTCATCTGTAAAATGAACTGGAAAAGGAAATGGCAAACCACTCAAATTATCTTTATCAAGAAAACCCCAAATGGTGTCACAAAGACAACAAAACAAAAAATTAGGTAGTGGTGGGGACCATCAACAATTAAGTGATTCAGGAGGGTTCTCCTGTAGGAAGTAACACTTCATCTGAGCCTTTCAGGGAGCCAGGGCCCCAAAGAGCAAGAGCTGCTGATGTAGCAGGGAATCGCTCAGACAGGCTCACCCCAAAGGATTCCTGTTGGATTTGAATCCAAACTTCTCGCCTCTAGAGACGTCTAGTTTTCAGGGAGGGCACCTTGGAGTGGAGAAGAGAGTGGAAGAACTGTGAGTGAGAAGAAAGAAGCTCTCTGTACTGCATAAGCTGTGTCAGGGGAAATGCCTAGCCTTCTGATTTAAGAGACGCCATGTTGGGCCAGTCTGTAGTCCTATTCCGCTTGATTATCTGTCTCTGACATGGGCACCACAACATGTATTTGGAGGGGGCGGGATGGGAATGGCTATCTTCCCTGATACCAGCCTCAGAAGCTGAGCATGTACTGGAAACTTCTCAAACATCTTTTTAAAAATTGTTATGGGGAGGATGGGTGGCACAGTGAACAGAGCACTGGCCCTGGCGTCAGGAGGATCTGAGTTCAAATCTGGCCTCAGACACTTAACACTTACTAGCCGTGTGACCTTGGGCAAATCACGAGACGCAGAGGCAGGCCCGGAAGGCGCAGCCAGCACTTGGAAGGCAAGTCATCCCACCAACCACAAGGGCCACTACCAGGCCTATCACCAAAGGACTAGGACTGGAAAGATCAAGGTAAGAAGCCCCTGTCCTGGACAGCAAACACTCCTGGGGCTACCACTTCGTAGCTCAGAAATTTAAAAAAAAAAAAAAAACCCCTATCAGGACCTCCAAAGACCAGGATGACAGAGTGAATCTCACCTGCTCCAAACCCCCCTTCTGACCCAGAAAACATAGTAACTCTTGCCCCAGGGCAAAACCCTCTACAGTAAAGGCTTGGGATCCCTAGAGGAAGGGTGTGGCTAGGGCCCTGCCTCAAAATGGGTAGAAAGCAGACTCTGGAATCCTACCATCCTCAGAGGAAGGAACCAAACTTAGAGGGAGACAATGTGGACTCCACACTCACAGCTGAAACATCAACAGGGAATGGGTCCCAAGCACAGAAAGCTCTCCTAGATGAGATCAAAAAGAACTTTGAAAACCAAATGAGAGAGATAGAAGACAAAATGAATAATTCTCTCAAAACTAAAATAGCAGAATTAGGAAAACATTTCTCTAAAAAGAAAAGTGTATGATATGGAAAAGGAGCTCTAAAAATTAACCAGGGAAAATTATTTGCTAAAAACTAGAATCAACCAAATTGAAACAAATAACTCTATGAGGAACCAAGAATTAGTCAAACAAAACAAGAATGAAAAATTAGAAAAAGAGGTAAAATACCTCAAAGAAAAAATAACTGACCTGGGAAACAGATCCAGGAGAGATAATTTGAGAATCATAGGCCTACCAGAAAATCATGATAAAAAAATGAACCTGGACAACATTCTCCAAGAGCTGGTTAAGGAAAACTGCCCTGAGATACTAGAACCTGAGGGTAAAATAGAAGTCGAGAAAATCCACTGGACACCTGCTGAAAGAGACCCCAAACTGAAAAGTCCTTGAAATGTTGTGGCCAAACTCCAGAACTACCAGATAAAAGAGAAAATACTTCAAGCAGCCAGAAAGAAACAATTCAAATATCGAGGGTCCACAGAGAGAATTGCACAGGATTTGGCAACCTCTATACTGAAAGATTGGAGGCAGTGGAATACAATTTTCCAGAAGGCAAAAGAGCTCAGGTTACAACCAAGGATCACATACTCAGCGAGACTGAGCATATTCTTCCAGGCAAAGAGATGGTCATTCAATGATATAACAGAGTTCCAGACCTTCTTGATAAAAAAGTCAGAACTCAATGGAAAATTCAACCTCCAATTACGAGATGCAACAGTGACATAGAAAGGTAAACAAGGAGAACACACACACACACACACACACACACACACACACACACACCCTGCTATTTGATAAGAGCAAACTGGTTATAGACGAGTAGAGGGTATGAGTATAAAATACACAAAATAATGATTTTAAAAAATCTTATTAAGGTCTACAAAGGGGCTGCAATGGAAGAAAGGGAATGAATGAAGTGGAAAAAGGTAAATTATGCCACACAAAGAGGCATAAAAACAGTATAGCAGAGGAAAAGAAGGGAGGGAGATGGGAAGCATATGAGCTTTTCCCTCATTGGTTCTGGTGCAAGGAGGGAATAACAACCAGTTAAGCATAGGACTCTATGGAGAAGAAACGCAAAAAGTATCATTTCAGAGGGAAAGAGGGGAGGGAGAGCAGCTTCACATGAGATTTGTTCTTGTCACTCTTGGTACGAAGAAGAAATAACATACTTCATTAAGTATAAAAATATCCTACAGGCAGTAGGAGGGGGAAAGGGCTACAAAAGGGGGGGGGATTGGTTAGTAGAGAGAGAAGAAGTAAGGGGAAAGGGGAGGAAAAGGGAGGGGGGCTGATAAGGGAATACTGAGGGAGGTGGTGGTCAAAAGGAAAACCATTAAGGGGGGAAGGGACAAGGGGGAAAAATATGAATATTAACACGGGCGGGAATAGGATGGGGGGAAAGAAACAGATAACAATCATAACTGTAAATGTGAATGGAATGAACTCTCCCATAAAACGGAGATGGATAGCACAGTGGATTAGAAATTATAATCCTACAATATGCTATTTACAGGAAACACTTCTGAAACAGAGGGATACACACAGGGTAAAGGAAAAGGCTGGAGTAAAATATATCATGCCTCAGCTAAAGTAAAAAAAGCAGGGGTAGCAATCCTTATATCAGATAAAGCAAAAGCAAAAATTGACCTAATTAAAAGAGATAAGGAATGGGGCAGCCAGGTAGCACAGTGAGTAAGAGCACTGGCTCAAGTGTTGGGATGACCTGGGTATCGAATCCTGGGCTCAGACACTTAGCACCCACCCAGAAACAAATTCAAAATCCCCAATTAAATACTAAATCAGAAATATTGAAAACCAAAGGAGAGATTAATGAAATTGAAATTAAGAAAACTATTGAATTAATAAATAAAACTAAGAGCTGGTTTTATGAAAAAAAAAAACCAACAAAATTGATAGACCCTTAGTCAATATGATAAAAAAAAAAAAGAGAGAGAGAGAGAAAGAAGACTTTGGGCAAGTCACAACCCCAATTGCCCTCCAAAAAGCAAAATAATAAAAAATAGATAACTGTTCTGTATCTGTCATCCACAGATGTCTCTATTTCCCAGCTGTCCTTTAAGGCCCAGCTCATTTGCCCCCTCTTTTATGAAGTCTTCTTGACTGCCTGTTCCACGTCCCTTGGTTGCTTCTTCTTCAGAGCCTCCATAACATTTGCTGTACATACCACTCATTTAACATACATGTCTTGGGCCTGTTTCCTTAGCTGCTTAACTCTGTGTGTCCTTATGTATATAATGAGGATGGTGGTGGTGAGGGGTGATGAGGGGTGATGAGGGTGTTGGTGATGAGTGGTAGTCTTGGTGGTTGTGGCAAGCAACAAATGAGGAGTTCGTTCTGGAAGATTACTCTGTGCGTTGGGGACAAGGGAAAAACCTGAAGTACGCCATTCAGGGCTGCCGAGCATACTTCCTTTAATCTGCCTGTGAGCAGTGCTGGGTCTAAGGGTAGGCCACATGAGCTACCAGGGCCCAGCAGAAGAGTAGAGATGCATAGAGGAGATACTTTATAATATTTCTTATCATAAAGGGTCACATTTTGAATGCCAGCAGGTTCTACTCCCTTTGACACATAAGTATGTGGTAGGTCAAATCACACATTACAAACCCCGAAGGCTCAACACCTCATTTGGAAAATAACACACCAGGAGCACAATTTTCAAATTCAGGACATTGGAAGGACACGATCTCTAAACCCTGCGTAGGGAAAGGAGCATGTAGTTCTTGTTCTAAGTCTATACCTTTAGTCATTGTGTCTCACAAGATCTCCCCTCTCACTTCCTCCTAGCACCCTTCAAAGCTCAGCTCAAGCACCACAACCTTTAAGAAACCTTTTCTGATTCCTCCTTTTGTCAATGTGCACCTTCTCACCGTGGCTTTGTCTTTATTTTATATTTATCTGGAATTTATTTTTCTGTGAGCCTGTATTTCCCAGTAGAATACAAGCCCTTTGAAGGCAAAGACCTTCATTTTTGTCTTTGTAATCACAGTGTTGGCTCACAGTAGTTATTTAATGAATGTTATTAAGAGACAGCATAATATAATGGATAGAGTGCTGGACTTGAAGTCAGGAAGACCCGAGTTGAGATCTCATCTCCAGTAGTGAGTAACCCTGGAAAGCTGCTTAACCTTGCTTGGCAAACTCAGTTCCATGATGCTCCAAGGTGCCTTCCAACTCTGAATCTGGGGTCCTGTGATTGATTACCCAGGTTTGGCCTGTGCCTAAATGGCTCATGCTTTGTGCATTCCCAGCATCCTCTGTCCTGTTAACAATTCTAAACTGCATTTCAGAGGTTGGACTGACAGGCACAGAAGAAATCCAAAGATAGATTGAATGGGTGGGGAAAAAAAACCCTAAAGGTGCATGGCATTGTCTGTCCACTAGAGGGCACCAGCAGCCTTTCTTGGAGAGCTGAGAAGGAAGGCCACTTTAAGGGGTGGTGGCTTGGTCCGCCTGTGTGTGTTCAAATCATTCATCCAAAAATTCAGATTGCTCTTTTTTTTGTTTAAAATGCCCAAACCTTGGAAACATTATTTGAATTAATAATGAAAGGGCAAGCCTACTTTAATGAAAAGAACCCTGAATTTGAAGTTGGAGGAAATCCCATTTCTATTACTTATTGTCTGTGAACAAGTCGTTCCATTTTTATGGGGCTCGTGTGGAACATGAGTCTCCAAGATTCCTTCTGCCTCTAAGTCTTGTGTTATAAGTAGGCACCTGTGTTCATTCCTTTCCCTTGTGTCCTACTTCCATGACCCCATTTTGGGGCTTTCTTGGCAAAGATCCTGCAGTGGTCTGCCATTTCTTTCTCCAGCTCATTTTACAAATGAGGAAACTGAGGCAAACAGTGTTAAGTGATTTGCCCAGGGTCACACAGCTAGTAAGGGCCTGAGGCCAGATTTGAACTCAGGAAGATGAGTCTTCTTGACTTCAGGTCTGGCACACAGTTCTTTAGTTACCCTGTAAGTAAGCACACCAGGCCGCTCTTCTCATTGGCAGTATATATGTGGGTATGAGGAAGGGCTATCTCCCACCCCCATGGCAAACTGAAATCCTACCTTTAGAGATTCATAACTTTGTTCCCTAAAACCATCTCTTTCTTCTAGAATTTGTTAGCACCATGTTGGGGCAGAGGAAAAGAATAAGCATTTCTATAGCATCTAATATATACTAAGCAATTTATATGTATTATTTCACTTGATCCTCACAACAGCCCTGTGAAGTAGGTGCTGTTATCACCATTTTACAGGTAAGGGAACCATGAAATATTAAGTACTCCAACACTTTCTCAGTGAAACAGGAGAGAGAAAAGACCCAAGATGGGGAGATTGGAGAAGAGATGGAGGAAGATCAGACCTAAGAAGCAGCACCAAAGGCCTGTACCTCACAATATGGGGAAAGGCTGAAGATGGGAAACGGAAACTAGTATGAGAAAATTGGGGATTAAAATTGTAATTAATGCCTTTGGAAGGGATTGGAGGCTAGCTGGTAGACTGTGCTGAGGATACAAGACTCAGCTTCATGATCAAATTGCAGTCAAAATGAGACCATTTCAATGTGAATTCAGGGAAACTAGTATGAATAGGGCAGGCCTTCAGCAAAATTGTGAAATCCTTGATTTGTGGTCATTGTTCTCTATGTCCTTTTTCACCACCCTGCCCCTGTGAGATGGATAAACAGATTAGTGTCCTGGTCTGACCTGTCACTCTCTGACAAACTCATTCATACCAAGGATGTGGGGGGCAAAATATCCACTAACAACTAGAACTTTACCAAAATGGAATTGAACTGCTTCTGGAGGGTAGCATTTTCCTGTCCCCGTCACAGACACCGCCAGGCAAAAGCTAGATGTCTATTAGAGAGAATTCTTACTCAGAGAGGGATTGGATTAGATGGTCTCTGAGGTACCTTCTGACATTTTGAGTCTGTGAAGAGGTGAAGGCGTTCATTCATTCCACAAATATTTATGCAGGCCTACTGTGTTGAAAGTACTCTGCAAGTCAGCTTTCCAGGGAGTATTTGCATTTTAAGAAAGGAGCATGGGACAGGCCAGGTTCTTATGCTGAAGGGGGAATTTTCTAAGGGCTTCTATTGATATAAGCTCCTTCCTTGGGAAACTATTGTCCCTTACTTACTTGTCTGGTCCTCTTGGTCTAGGAGTGATCTGGCCTTTGTACAAGCCAGCCTGTTTGAAACTATAGCAGTGGGCTCCCCTTGGGTTCCTGGTAGTAGCCATTCTCCCATTCTTTACCATTAGTTTTGTGTCATATAATTAAAGGACTGAGAGTTGGAAGGGACCCAGTGATCCTCTAGTCAGAACCTGTTATTTAACATGTAGCATCCACATCCTCCAGCCTCGCCCCATGAGAATGCATGTGCCCTGAATGGTACCCCAGGTTTGAGGCATGTTAATGGATGTGGACCAACCTCCCCTTTAACTATGATGTCAAACCCAAATAGATTCTTGCCAGCTGCATACAGGCTTAGAAAACTACGAATTAACACTATCTGTGTTCCATTATATTTTTCTTTATTTTGTTAAACGTTTCCCAATGATGTTTTCATCTGGTCAGCACCTCAGAGTTCTATGTGCTGCAAATTTAACACCTCTGCCTTAAACCATAGTTCATGATTCCCCATCTGGGTATTTCTTCTTTTATCAGCCTCCCAGAAGAAAAATTGGTTCATAGCAAAAGGCATTTTATCAAACAGCATAGCAAAATAAGTAACAAGAAAGATTTCTCTCTCCCCATGCATTCTCTTCCTTCCCAATGAGAGAGAAGACCCATGCAGGAAACACAGGTGACCGCATGGCATACTTTTCCTTTTGAATTTCCTGATTCTAGTCACCTATGGGATTTGGAGTAGGAAATTATTGCAAATATTATCATAACCCCTTCTTTAAACTGTGACCTGTCAATTCTTCTCAAGAATTCCACTTAGCAAAGGAACTGTATTGGAGTTGGGTGGGGGTGGGGGAGGTGTCTTTCAAACTTGATAATGGCCCTATATGTCATGCAAGCAACTTGAGGTCAAGTCCCACCTTCGTTATATTTTTCTACCAGCAATAAAAACACTGGAAAAACTGTGACCCAGAGAGTTGAAGTGATTTCCCTAAATTTCATGGGTGGCGAATAGCAAATCTGAGACTACAAACCAGGTCTTCTAGCTCTGCATAGTTTCTACAGATAAAAGAACATCTGAGAAGGGGAAAGAAGGAGGAAAGCAGACCCAGAGACTGGGGAAAGAGACCAGTTGTCATGAGTGTGAAGTCAGTCTCCAACCTCTCTCAGAGCTAAGAAGCTTTGAGGAAAAAAGTTGATGCAGAGGTGGGGAACCTGTGACCTTGAGGCCACATGTGGCCCTCTAGGTCCTCAAGTATGGCCCTTCGATTGAATCCAAACTTTACAGAACAAGTTCCCTTAATAGAAGGATTTGTTATGTAAAACTTGGACTCCAGTCCAAAGGCTCCACAGGGCCACAGGTTCCCTACTCCTGGTAGGGCGTGGATCCCTGCCGTCACAGAGCTTACATTTTCAGAAAGGGATATGATTCATATAAAAAGGGGAAGAGGATGGAGTTTCATGAAGTAGACTGATGAACTTGACTCTTATTACTAGGAAAATGCTATTTTAAATGTGTTTTAATAGGAATGATTTGTAAGCTTTTAGAAAGGGAAGTGGTGATCACTAAGTGATTTGGGCATCATCAAGAACAAGTCATTTAAAAAGAAAGGACAAGTCATTCCCTATCAAACACATTTCCTTTTTGTCAAAGTTATTAAATCTAAGATGTATCTTAGAGATAGTATATATTGAATCTGGAAAAATCTTTGGTAGTCTCTTGTTCCGTCCTATTAGATAAGATGATATATGGACTGGTGTTTTCAAAAGCGATTGAATAGTCAGTGTCAATTTGGAGAGAGAATGAGAGAAAGAAGGAGAGAGAGAGAGAGAGAGAGAGAGAGAGAGAGAGAGAGAGAGAGAGAGAGAGAGAGAGAGAGAGAGAGAGAGAGAGAGGGAGGGAGGGAGGGAGAGAGAGAGAGAAAGGAAAGAAAGGGAAGGAAGAAGAAACTTATTGAGGATAAATAGTGTTTGGATGTAAGGAATAAACTGGGAAAAATATAGGGGTGTGAGGAACATGGTAAGACAGTAATTTGTACAAAAGAGAATCAGAAGTTTTGGAAAACTTCAAGTTTATGATGAATCAACAGTGTGACATGGAAGCAAATTAAAAAATTGAATGTAAAATTAGTTTCTCTTAAGAAAGACCTAGTATCCAGAATGAGGGAAATGATAGCCCTGATCTAGACTGCGGTTGTCCACATGTAGAGTGTTGTGTTCAGCTCTAGGCAACACATTTTAGGAAGGAAACTGGCAAGCTATACAGTGTCTAGAGGAAAGCCAACAAGGTAGTGAGCAGAATGACTATTATGCATGATAGGGAAAAAAGCTGTTCCTGAAGAGGGATATTGCTACATAGCCATGGCAGTTCTGTGAAACCGTTAGAAACCTATAAGGGATGGCATAGGTGTTCAACCTCCATTACTCATAGTGTGGTGGCTTGGACATTCACCTGGATGCTCACTCCAACAAAAATTCTGTTGATATCTTTTGTTTTTATATCCTCTAAATTTCACCCTTTAACTCTCCCCAAAATCCATTCGGTTCAACAAAGAATTTTGAAAGAAGAAAAAACAATCAGCAAAAATGATTAACGCATTTAAAAAAATCTAAAAATATATGGAATATTCCAAAGGCCTATAAAATAGTGGAGGAAGTAGTCCTCTATCTCTTCTTAGGGGCAGTGCTTGATTTTTATAATTTTGCAACATTTAAAAAAATTTATTTTATGGTCATTCATTCCAATTATATTGTTGTAGTCATTGTATATGTCGTTTTCTTGATACTGCTTACTTCAGCTGTCATCAGTTCGCATAAGTCTTTCCCTGATTCTCCATATCCATCACATTAGCTTTTTCTTACAGCATAGCAATATTCCTTTACATTCATATACCACAATTGAACTATTCTCTAATTGACGTGAATCTACTTTGTTTCCTGTTCTTTGCTACCACAAAAAAAAAAAAAAAATCTGTTCTGCTCTTTATTTTTCATTATCTTGTTTTACATTGAGCTTAATTTGTCAGCCTGCCTCTGGTCCACTTTGGAGACAGTCAGGGTACAAATTCTGAATAAAGAAATGGCAGAAAATTTAAGCAGCACTGTGGCACCTGGCTAAGGGGAGAGATTGTTGGCTGAAGCATGTTTCCCAGCATTCCTCTTCATATCACATGTTACCTTCTACTCTGCCTCTCCATGTGACTGACCCTCATTCTGAACCTGGGAGCTTTGTCTCAGAATGAGTCTACCCTTCCAAAATGGGTGACCCTATAGGATGGTTTCTGCTGGAAAATATTCCGATTTCCCCATCCTGAAATGTCTTACTGCTTGAGGTGATTGTGTCCAAGGACTCTGGCTGGTCCTTCTGTTACTCTGAGGCCAGGAAACATGTGGTGCCTGAGGTTAAGTGCTTCATTCAGCTTCTTGTGCCTAGACTATAAAATCGGTTACCCACTTTCTAAATAATGCAAATGTGGAAAGCCCCCTTCAGAACCTGGGGAAGAAATAAGCAGCTGTAAATGTAAAAAAAAAAAAAAAATGGTTTCAATTGTACATAATAAATAGCTCCCTCTATTTTCTAAAGCACCTCACAGTGGAGGTCCAAGCTCTTTACTAAATTGTAAGGTCTATATGGGCAGGAATCAGACACTATTTACAATAATAATACTTCATATTTACTTAGCACCTCATGTTTAAAAAAGAACCCTTCTCCTAACCACACTGTAAGTTAATCTAATGTTTTCCCGTTTTTTAGATGAAGAAATTAAGGCTAAAGAGACACTAAGACTACTTTGCCAGATCCATTTCACATTATTCCTGGTCACACATTCTCCTTTCCAGCCAAATTGGCCTAATTGATGTTCTCTAAATTTGCAATTCCATCTCCCACTTTCAGGCCTAGAATATACTCCTGTCCCACTTCTATTTCTTAGAATTCTTAGCTTCCCTGAAAGTCTCAGCCTCCTATAGGAAGTCTTTTCTGATTCCCCGAGTTCTTAGTGCTTTCTCTGTCATTAAAATATGATTCATTTGCCTCTCTGTTAAAATGGTCATCCCCATAACTTACGTATCTTGCAGTCCAGGACAATTTTTCATTTTGTCTTCTTATTCCTAGCATTGCATATAATAGGTGCTTGCTAAATGCTTTTTGAACTGAACTGAGTTGACTTGCCTCTAGTCACAGAAGTGAATAAGCCAGGCGTCCTGACTCCCAAATTCACAATTCTTTTCGTCTCTCCCCAGTGCCTACCTCACTATCTTAAACGGAGTAGGTCTTAATAAACATTTATAGAATAAATTAGACAAACAGTGTGACCTCATGGGGGAAACGGTGAGTCAAATCCTGGGTCACGCTTTCTGGGTCTTGTTTTTTCCTCTGTCAAATGAGGGGTTTGGACTAAATGACCGTAATGACCCTAAGAATGAATGCGGATGACTACAGATGGAAGATCCTGGCAACATTGCCTGCCTTCCAGCAGGGGGCACTCCTGGGTCACGCTTTCTGGGTCTTGTTTTTTCCTCTGTCAAATGAGGGGTTTGGACTAAATGACCGTAATGACCCTAAGAATGAATGCGGATGACTACAGATGGAAGATCCTGGCAACATTGCCTGCCTTCCAGCAGGGGGCACTAGTGCCCCTTTGAGAATGAGCTGTTAGCAAAGAAAAAGGCCGTATGCATGCACACACATATGTATATGTATGTATGAAAATAACGGAAAGCGAGGGTGTAGGTATATGCACACATACATGTATACACGTGTGTGTCTATATATGTACACATACATATATACGTGTTTATGCCCCCCCACTTTGGGATATTAAGGGTCAGAGTAACTCAGACCCTTCCCCTGCCACGTAACTCTACCCATCTCACATACAGTTTTAGCAAAGACTAGAATATAGAGAGTTGAGGAGCCTCCAGGAGTCTGTTCTTCCATCAGCTCCTCTCCCCCATCTTGGACTGATAGTAACTACAGGGAGGGCTCGTTTGACCTGAAATTGCAAGCTAAATTGAGGGCAGGAAGGAACTCAACAGACTCAGCATAGAAGGAGTCTTGGTTCTGGAGTCAGAGGACATAGAGTCAGGAAGACCTGACCTTGAGTCCTGCCTCAGACACATATTAGCTGTGGGACCCTGGATGAGTCACTTCTCTGGGTCTGTTTCCTCACCTATAAAATGAGGGGGTTGGACTTAATGACCTTCAAGTTTTCTTCCAGCTGTCTATGAACCAGTGACTTGAGTTCAAATTCTCCCTGGGTCACTTACGTGCCCTGGCCTCCTGACAGTCTCAATTACAATCCCACCTTGTACAAAAAGCTTTTTTCCAGGTCTCTTTCATCTTAGCATCTTCCTTTGAAGTTATCCCCAATTTATCCGGGATAAGGCTTGTTGGCACACAGGTTTTTTTTCTTTTTGGTGGGGGAAGGTAGGGCAGTTGGGGTGAAGTGACTTGTCCCAGGTCACACGGCTAGTTTTGTGTTCTGAGGCCAGATTTGAACTCAGGTCCTCCTGACTCCAGGGCCGGTGCTCTATTCGCTGCACCACCTAGTCGCCCCCACACAGTTGTTTGCATGTTTCCCCATTAGACTTTTAGTTCCTCCAGAAGAGGAATGTCTTCTGTTTTTCTCCGTCTTCCCAGTACCCAGCACATAGTAGGTGCTTTATAAATGTTTGTTAATTGATTGTGTGACCTTCGACAATTCAGGGAGCTTCTCTGCTTCGCCTTTGTAAAGTGAGGAGATTGGACTAAAAGGCCTCTCAGCTCAGACCCTAAGGCTTTCTGCATACCCTTTTTAATCAGTAGAAAAGATGGCATTGCCTGGAGCTGACAGGAGTAGACCATGAACCTCAGAGCTCTTTTCCATGAAATGAATGGAAATCAGAAGCTGCAGAAAAGCAGCTAAGAGGGTGAGCAGGGATTTTCCACCTTAGAATGTGGAAGGATTATAATGTATTAGAGCTGGAAGGCATCACAGAGATCATCCAGACCAGAGGCTGGTCCTTTACCTTTTGTGTATTGTGAGCTCCTTTGGCCATCTGGGGATGCCTATGGACGGACGCCTTCTAAGAATCATGGTTTTAAATGCATAAAATAAAATACGTAAGATTGCAAAGGGAGCCATTTCTATTGAAATACAACTATCAAAATATTTTTAAAAATTGACAAATCTCAGATTAAGAACCCTTCATTTTACAGATATGGAAACTGAGGTAAACAGAGAGGAAGTAACTTGGCCAGATTCACCCAAGTTGCATCCAAATGGCAGCTCCAACCCTGGTCCTCTGATGACCCATCTAGTATACCTTCCACACTTCACATGTACAAGGAGCCAATGAGCCATCCTCCAAGGATGTCAATCAGTGCTCATAGTCAAGCAGACAGGAGAGCAAATATTTTGTCTTAGTACCCCTTTGGGGGAAATAGTGCCTGAAGACAGAAAACAATTTTTTGATTCCATGAGACAGCAGTCACGTATCATGAGTTAAGGGTGAATGGCATTTCCTCACTGAGCAAGAAATTATATTGATATTTTTTCCATGCCTGAGGGAATTTAAAAATGGAAGGAAAAAAAAAAAGGAAAAGCCCCCACCAACACTTCTTTCAGAAGAGAAAAAGTTTCTTAAAGGAAAAAAAAAAGCAAAAACTCAAAAGAAGTTTTTAGTGGCCTGTCATAGCTATGTTGATATAACTTCCTGCTGTGCAGAAAAGGAACCCTTACCTAGGGGAGTTCCCATCCTCTTCTTATCCCCCGCCCCCCCTCGTTCTCCAACCCCAAAGTGTTTCCTCCCTGGTGCCAAAAATAGCCACTGATACAATAAAGGAGACCAGAAGTTCTTCAATCGGCAACTTCCTGTCTGTAGCCGCCAGGTACCAGATCCCATTAAGAGCCCCGAGACGTGATCCCCTAGGCAAGCCTATTTTTATTTTTGTTGTGTTGAGTTTTTTTCATTATTATTTTGGGAGGTGAAGAATTTTTAGTCAGTTGACAACTGGGAAAAGTACCCTGGAAGAGGAGATGGCCTCGTAGTATGGTGGTTGGTTCCCATACTTCCCACACTTCCCATACCCTCCCCTTTTCCTTCTCAATGAAGTAACAGGGAAGGAAAGGCAGGAGGGCTAACTTTCAGCCCCTATCGTCATGCTGCCTAGTTTAGTCTTTTGTACATAGTGAACAATCAGTGAATGATCTTTTTTTTTCCTTCCGCACTATTGAAAAATTTCCAAATCGAAGCTTCCTGATTCATAAATTATTAGAGCTGGAAAAGGACCGTTGAGATCATCTAGTCCAACTCCATTATTTTACAGAGAAAACGTAAGTGAAGTGAGCAAAGACACAATTTTACCACGATCCTTATTCCAGTGGCACTGGATGAATTAGTTAGATTCCTATTTTCTCTCATGTTTAGTGTTGTATTAAATCAATATACGGTCAGACAGAGGGAAAGGGGAGCAAATGAGACAAATCCTTGGAATTTGGGTCTAGTCCATTTTAGAGAGCAAGAAAATTTTGAGTCTATCTTCATCTTGTCACAAAGTATCTTCTCACAGTTTTCTTCCTAAGAAATGTTGGCTGGATTAGGGCAATGTTTTCATAGCAATTCTAGGCTTATTCTGCCTAAATTATCCCTGAGAAACCTCAGCCCTCCTCAAGGAAGGAAGAAGGGGAGGGCGAAAGATGGTAGTTGGACTAAGTTGTGGAGCCAGATTAATAAAGTCCTCTGTTCTTAGAGCTAAACAAGAGTGGTAAGGGACACAAAACACGGTCAATCATCAAACAACATGATATGAATTATTATAAAACTTGGAGCTTCAAAGAGGACAGAAGTCAGCAATGAGTCCTAGAAGTGGGCATTTTGTTTATCATGTTTAATCAAACCACTAACTAGTTCCTGAAGAACTTAACTCTCCACTCCTCTGGTTAGTGAGGTTCCACTAACTCAAATGTAGATTTTTCTGTTAGGTTTTTTTTTCCTGCTCTAGTCCCTAATGCAAGCAGACAGAAGACGAGCTAATCAGCTCATTATATTTTGCAAATAAAGCCCCAAATCTTCACATGTTGCCTTTCTTGGAACATGTTATCTCTCATTTCTAGTATTTGCTTGCTTATAACCTTATCGTTAAGTAGAAGTTTGGGAATGGGTTAATGCTCCTCACTGAGTTTTTTCATTGGAAACTATATATGATGTGTTAAGAATGCAGTGGAATTTACCAGCCCTTTCCTCCAGGGCATGAGTTTGAGAAGTTAGGAACACCTATCACATACCACATGTCAATTAACAAGCCACACACTGTACCAAGTGACTTTTATCGACTTTTTTCTGTGACACTTTGCTATGCTGGGACGTTTTTTTTCATCAAGTCAGAAGAATTGTACATACTTGGGATCATAGAACGAGAACCGGAAGGAACCTCAGAAGCCATCTATGACTCTTCTTTCTGAGTTCAAATCTGGCCTTAGACACTTACTAGCAGTGTGACCCTAGGCAAGTCACTTAACCCTATTTGTCTGAGTTTCTTCCTCTGTAAAATGAATAGGAGAAGGAAATGGCAAAACACTCCAGTATCTTTGCCAAGAATACTCCAGATGGGGTCATAGAGAGTCAGACCTGACTGAAAAACAGCAATAACAATTCCAACCTCATTTTACAGATGAGGAAACTGAGGCCCAGGAACATTAAGTGACTTGCTAAAGTGTTTATGTCAGGATTCTAATGACAGAAAGGAAGCATTCCATCTCGACTTTATGTGGATTCACCAGTTTGAATAATACTATTTCACTGTACTGCATACTTATTTTGTCTCAGATAGGCAGCAAAAGTATTTCTTGTTTAGAAGAACCCATCTAGAAAGGAAACATTTTTCTTTTTGTCTTCATGAGGGGTCATGAAATGAATATGTATTATTCATGTTTTATATAGTAGTGGGGAAAAGGGATAATAGTTTATTTAAAATTGGTTGTGATATTAGTGTACTTCTTTTAAAGATAAATATTTCTTTGCCTGCCTATACACACACATATTTAACATAAACAAGTGCCAAAATAGAGATTTAAGGACAGCATAATCTAGCAAAAAATAATACTTTCTTTTTCTTGTCTGTCCTTAAGAACTCTTACCATCCCTGTTTCTTTTTTTTTTTTTCCTTTTGGAGGGCAATTGGGGTTAAGTACCCTGTGTTGCTTTATATAAGAAAAGGGAAGGTTTCATGGAGGAGGTGGCCCATGAGCCAGGCCTTGTAGGAAGGTTTCCTACTGGTCAAGATGTAGAGGCAATGCATGAAGAAAGCTCCCATAAATACATCAAAGTGGGAGAGTTCAGTATGAGATCAAAGAACAAGACAGTAATCTAACTGTGGATGTAGTACAGAAAACATGAAAATAATACTGAAAAGAGAGGTTGAAACTAGATTGTGGAGGGCCTGCCTGCCTGGCTGAGTTGTTTGTATTTTATTCTTTAGGCAGTAGGGAGCCACAGAACGTTTCTGAGGAGAGTTAAATGGTTAGACCTATAAGAATAAATTACTGGCATGTGAAGGATAAATTGGAGAAGGAAGAAATTGGCAATAAGAGAATATTAGATTAGTCTAGGTGAGAGGTGAGGAGGAGTGGTGACAGAAAGGAAAGATATTATGAAGATAAGTTCAACAGAACTTGGCAACTGGTTTAATGTCATGAGTAAGAAAGAGGTGACTGGGACAATAGTGATGCCATCAACAGAGAAACAGGGAAGTTGGGAGGAGGTTTAGTGGGGGAAGAGGGAGGAGAGAGAGAGACAGAGAAGGAGAAGGAGGAGGAGGAAGATGACAATGAAGATGACTGAGGATGAACCAGAAAGAAATAGATAGGAGGAAATTGCAGAGAAGATATTAAGGTAAAAGAGAATGCCAAGAACAATTATAATCCTTTTGAGAAGGCAAGAATTACATACACAGACTGAATAAGCATGAAGCAAACAGAAATGGATAAAATACAGTGAGGACTGGGATCGATGATCAGAAGTGAATTGGAAAAAGAATGATAGTGACTGTCTTCATTTTCATAGTTGCTTGGATTAGTAAAACCGGGGAGTTTAGACTTAGGGTCCAGGTTCAGTTTGCTCTGTGGTTCAACAACATCTCTTCTTCAACATCTCTGAGTTTCCTCTTATGTGTGAAATGGCTGTAGTGACTTTCTGGCCCCTTTGAAGAGTTTGCAGGTTTGGTGAAAATAGGCACTAGTAAGTAGCAAGAAGCCATGCACACATACACCCTCTCCTACACGTACATATAGGAGGAACATATGTGTATTTGCAACTCAGGCTGTAACAATATACTATTGTGATCTTTTTAAAGTCACTGTGTGTGTTTAACATTAAATAGAAATCTCCCGTTAAATTTTCTTCCTATGTCACTTTGAACTCTAGATTAGGAGGAAATGAGAATGGCAGCAATGGAATTTGCACACCAGGAGAAGGGAAGACTTAATGAAGGGAAAGAGAATGTATAGGGATTTCTATAATAATCTATGAAGTCTCTACCCAAGTTAAAACTCAGAAATCTATAGGATGAGACACCTCACTTGCTGCCTACCAGGAAAATGGAAAGGTTTTGACATCCTGGCATAACACAACTTATTCATGTGTTGTTTGTTGTTGTTGCAGTCATGTCTGACTCTTCACGACCCCATTTGGGGTTTGTTTGTTTTTTTGGAGGGGGGAAGGCAAGGCAATTGGGGTTAAGTGACTTGCCCAAGGTCACACAGCTAGTAAATGTGTCAGGTGTTAGAGGCTGGATTTGAACTCAGGTTCTCCTGACTTCAGAACCAGTGCTCTATTCACTGTGACACCCAGATGGTTGCCCCTGGGGATTTCTTGACAAAGATACTGGAGTGGTTTGCCATTTTTTTCTCTAGCTCATTTTATGGATGAGGAGACTGAGGCAAAAAGAGTTAAGTAACTTGCCCAGGCAGGGTCACACAACTAGTAAGTGTTTGAGGCCAGATTTGAACTCAGGGAAATGAGTATTCCTCATTCCAAGACCACTGCTCTATCTTCTACACTGCCCCCCAACTTATCAATTATCTGTTCTTTTTTTTAATCACTGAATTGATACATATATATATATATATATATATATATATATATATAGAGAGAGAGAGAGAGAGAGAGAGAGAGAGAGAGAGAGAGAGAGAGAGCCTTGCATGGATACTCAGCTTCCCCTAATATAACAATAATAGTAGCCAACTTGTATATGTTACTTTAAAACTTTACATACATTTTATGTACATTATCTCATTTAATTTATCAATGTAAGCCTTATTTTCCCAACTGTACTCTAAGATCCAGGGGAAAGACTGAGGTGGAAGGGGAATGGAATGAGAACAGACCTTTTCTTTCATTCCTACTGGAGATTATCTTCAGGTGATAGCTGGAAGACCATTAACCAGGAATGCTATAGAGGGGGAATTCTATTTGGCATGACCTCCGAGCACCTTCTAGTTTGGGGATTCTATGATAATTCTGTAATTCTTTATAGTTCCTAGTAGAGTTAGGATCTATAGAGAGCACTTGGTAAGTTCTTCATGAATGAAAGAATTATAATTGAATAATAATAATAATCTGTCCTTGAGTAAATAGTCATTATAATCTCCATCATTCTGTGTGCTTGTGTGATGTGATGGTGTTTTGGTTTTCAAAACACCTTTATATACATTAGCTCTTGTGATATATTCCTAATAGCTGGGGTGAGGAGGGGCATAATGGAAAGAGACCTGTCTTGGAAGTTAGAAGACCTGGTTTTAGATCCTGTTTCTACTAAACAGCAGTTGTGTAACCTTGGGCAACATCAAATCTCTGGGCCTCAGTTTCTTTCTCTGTAAAATGAGGGGTTTGGCCTAGGGGGCCTCAAAGGTCCCTTCCAGCTCAAAATTCTCTGAACCATGGGGAAGTTTGTGGGAGGAAACACATATCAGTTCCAAGCAGGAAAGAGTAATGAGCCAAAAGAACAAATCCTTCCTGGATCCTCTGATTTCTCTGTTACCTCATTCTTTGCCTGTTGGCACCCCCAAAGTACTTGGGAAGCGGCCCTCTCCTGAGTGCTTTCTGCTGCTGCTGCTGCTGCTGCTACTGCCAGAACCAAGCCTTGTCTGTGTATTTACCCTCTCTTATTACACCTGTGCCAAAAAGTAGGCTTTCAAAAGAGTTGACTTACATCTGAAAGAAAGGTTAAAATTTTAATTTCAGGGAATTTGAAGGCCTAGGAATCCAAACAAGGATCTGGCCATACAAGACCGGTGCAAAGTTAATGGCTAAAGCTACCTGCTGCCTTCTTGCTTCTCATGACTTACCTTCCATTCTCCACCTCCTGTCTATAAAGTCATGACTTAGTACCTACCAACTTCTCAGACTAGAGCTTCTGTGAACTTTTATTTAAAATAAATAGCTCTCTCTGCTTCTCCACAGCAGCCACTATACCTTTCTCCCACAGACACTACCTCACAGGATCATAACACACTATACATATAATTATCACATACACTTGTATGTATATGTGTACATATGTATGTATATACACACATGAGTGTGCATATATATATACACCCAAAAAATCGCATCCATACACATACACAATTTCTCCCAAATTTCTCCTGTCATTTCTTTACAGTATACAGGGCAGATATTACCACTTCTATTTTACACATAAGGGAACTGAGGCTAAGAAATGTTAGGCAACATTTCCAAGGTCACAACTAGTAAATGGCAAACTAGACTGGTCTTGGTTCTGGACTAGAACCAAGGTCTTATAGAATCCCAGTGCTGGGCTTTTTCCATTACATAAACTGTGACCTTGAGAGACTTTTGAATGTACTTAAGGACAAATGTTTCTCCAGCCCATTCTTCTGTGATTTAACTTGTGAGTTGGACTAAATGACCTCTGAGGTCATCCAGTTCTAATAGTCTGTGACTATTATGTGACCAAAATGCCTTTCTTCTGACTGGTGGGGAGAAAAAGCGATGGCTTTGAAATACACACAATCTGTCTCTGTCTCTCTGTCTCTCTGTCTTTCTCTCTCTCTCTCTCTGTCTCTCTCTCTCTCTCTGTCTCTGTCTCTCTCTGTCTCTGTCTCTCTGTCTCTGTCTCTCTCTGTCTCTGTCTCTCTCTCTCTGTCTCTCTCTCTATGTCTCTGTCTCTCTCTCTCTGTTTCTCTGTCTCTGTCTCTCTCTGTCTCTCTGTCTCTGTCTCTGTCTCTCTCTGTCTCTCTGTCTCTCTCTCTCTCTCCCCCCCATCTCTCTCTGTGTCTGTCTCTCTGTCTCTCTCTCTTTCTCTCTCCATCTGTCTCTCTCTGTGTCTGTCTCTGTCGCTCTCTCTCTTTCTCTCTCTCTCCATCTGTCTCT